>NC_058406.1:63577263-63888948 GCF_002201575.2 Neomonachus schauinslandi
TTGTTTTCTATCTCTTTGTTGAGGGTCTCAGTGAGATTCTCCATTCTTTCTCCATTTCTCATTGTCCAGTGAGTATCTTTATGGCCATTACTTTAAATTCTCTTTCAGGCATATTACTTATCTCCATTTCACTTAGCTCACTTGCTTTGATTTTGTCTTGTTCTTTCATTTGGGACCTATTCCTCTGTGTCCTCATTTTGTCTAACTCTCTGCATATATTTCTATGTCTAAGTTATCAGCTGTATCTCCTGCCCTTGAAAATAGTGGGCTTATGAAAAAGGGGTCTAGTGTCCTACAGTGCAGTGTCCCCTGGTGCTTCAGGGTTGTCTCTGTGTGTTGTATGTGCCCAGCTATTGTGGCTGAGCCGCTTTTGCCTTCAGTCCAGTTGTCTGAAGTGGCTCTCTTTGCCTGATGTGGGCAGGGCATGTCCTTGTGTTTTTCTTTTTTTTAATTTTATTTTATTATGTTATGTTAATCACCATACATTACATCATTAGTTTTTGATGTAGTGTTCCATGATTCATTGTTTACGTATAACACCCAGTGCTCCATTCAGTACGTGCCTTCTTTAATACCCATCACCAGGCTAACCCATCTCTCCACCCCCCTCCCCTCTAGAACCCTCAGTTTGTTTCTCATGGTCCCTGTGTTTCTGATGGGCCAGTTTGGGGCCACCTTGGGCTTGAGTTGAGTCAGACCAGGTGTATGTTGGAGATGCAGTAGCCCCGAACTGCAGGATACTTGCCCTGTGTTTTCCCCAAGAAGCTTTCACTTTTGGGCAGGTCCTGCAGTCAGACATGGTGTCTGTCCCCAGTCCACTGTGCTGGAGCCACATTTGGATGTTATGTGTAGTTATTGTTCCTTCTCTCCAAGGCTGGAGTCACTTTGGAGTGGTGCTGGCCCCTGTCAGGGCTGCTTGCAGACTGCCAGGCTTAGAACATCACTTTGGATGGGCTCCATTCAAGTGTGTATTGAAGGGGAGAGGACCACAGGAGAAATCAGGGGCAGAGGTGGTGTGTTAGCAAGGTTTGTGCAGGTCTGCTATGGGAGGAGACTTGGAGGAAAGCCTAGCAGGAGAGGGTGTGTCTACAGGAGAACACCAGGGCAGGGTGCACTGTTAGCAAGTTATTTGTCAGATATTAGTGCTTCACTGGTTACTGCAGGTATCTGTGTATCTAGTCTGGGTGGTGGGGAAGGGAAATAGTGTTTGCCAGCTCCTTTGTTCCTGGAGAATTCTCCCAAAGATCTCTGCCTCTCCAGCACATGCTCTGAGATTAGTAAACAAATCTCCCTCCCATAGACCCCAGGCATTTTTCAAATTGCTGCTTCTATGCTGTATCTCAGTGGGGCTATTTGTTGTGGTGCCTCTTTAAGAGTGGGGACTCAGTTTCCTGTCTTCCTCTGGCTCGTACAGAACCAAGCCTGCTGATTTTTGAAGTTCCAGGTGTTAAGCTCCGCCAATTGTTAAGAACTTGAAAATTTGGATCAAAGCCTCTGGTTGTCTTACTCTGAAGGTTCAGGTGGCTCGAGTGTTTGGCGTAAGGGTCTTTTTCTCTTCCCTCTCTGCGCTGTGGTGTCCCTACCTCTCATGAACAGCCCTATGGGTCCATTTAGCTCCTGACTGCACCTCTGCTCTTCCTACCCACTTTGATGTGGCTCATTCTCTACATTTAGCTTTGGAGAGTTTGTTCAGCCAGTCTTCAGTCAGTTTTTGGGTTATTTACACTGATGTAAGTATTATTTAGTTGTATCCCTGGGATGAAATGAGCCTAGGATCTTCTTACTCTGCCATGTTCCTCTTAATTTCTCTTTCTGATTGATTGTTGTGACTGTATAGAAATGCAACTAATTTTTTTACATTACTTTTGTATCCTGCAACTTTACCACATTATGTTCTAACAGTTTTTTGGTGGTCTTTTAAGATTCTCTCTCTCTATAGGATTATATCATGTGCAGACAGAGACAATTTTACTTTTTTCTTTCCAATTTGGATGCCTTTTTTTCTTTGCCTTGCCTAATTGCTCTGGCTAGAACTTAAGTGCTGTGTTGAGTAGGAGTGGTAAGAGTGGGCACTCTTATCTTGGTCTTAGGGGAAAAGCTTTCAGTCTTTCACTGTTGAGTATGATACTAACTATGGCCTTTATTGAGGTACATTTTTTCTGTACCAAATTTATTGAGAGTTTTTAACATAAAAGGATGTTCTATTTTGTCAAATACTTTTTATCTTTCTGTTCTGTAGATACTTATGTCCTAGATGATTTATAAGGAGAATTTCTACTCACTTTGCATTTTTCTGCTGTGAGGAATGATATACCTAATTTGTCCAGTTTCCTTATAATATGCAACTTTAAAAAATATTTTGCCAAGTATTCATTATACTTACTTTGTTGTTTAAGTTACAGAGGTTTGATAAAAAGAATCCTTATGGAAAACAAAATACATGAAAAGCACAAGAAGGGGTCAATATTTGAGAAACATCTTAGGAATGCTTCTAGGGTATAAATGTATGATCTTGAAATGTGAATGTTCCAAAATAAGTTCTTTTCTAAGAAATGTTTGTTAAATTATTTTTAATACATTCATTATATGCCAGATACTTAAATTAGGGAAAACCATTTTAACGAAGAAAGTTATTAAGAAAATAAGATCTGAACTCCTTGGGAAGTTAAACAGTTTGTGAAGATTTGAAAGATTTACTCAGAATTACCAGAAAGATTTCTTGCCTATTTAGATTAAGGAAATCCTGGCATAGGCTTTTTTCTAAGCTAGGTCAGTGATTTGTGAAAGTGATTAACAAGATTTTCCTTTATAAGCTTTGCCAAACATTGGTTTGGAACTACAGCCTTTTTTCTCTGAAAAGTCTTTTTTTAAATAATAGCTTTACTGAGAAATAGCTCACATGCTATAAAATTCACGTTTTAAAAGTGTACACTTCAGGGGCGCCTGGGTGGCTCAGTCATTAAGCGTCTGCCTTCGGCTCAGGTCATGATCCCAGGGTCCTGGGATCGAGCCCCGCATCAGGCTCCCTGTTCCGCGGGAAGCCTGCTTCTCCCTCTCCCACTCCCCCCTCTCACTGTGTCTCGCTCTGTCAAATAAATAAATAAAAATCTTAAAAAAAAAAAAGTGTACACTTCAGTGGATTTTAGTGTACTCACAGTGTTGTGCTACCAGTAACACTTTATACTTCCAGAACATTTTTTTATCACCCCAAAAAGAAACCCCCACCTTTTAGAAATCACACCCTGTTCTCTCCTACCCCCCGCCCTTGGCAAGTACTGATCTACCTCTGTCTCTATGGATTTGCCTATTCTGGACATTTCATATAAATAGAATCATACAATATGTGACCTTTTGGTTTGATGTTCTTTCACTTAGCCTAATGTTTTCAAGTTCTGAAAGATCTTTTTAATGTTAGGATACTGCTGCACGGAGTGCCTCTAGGTCTCCCATCTGTTAAAGAGATTGTCATTTAATAGGTAGAAACTAATACTGCAAAGAGTAATTTTTAGCTGTGGATTCACTTTTTCTTAGAATTAACACTGCAGCATGTATATGTGTTTAATATATAAATTATAGAGTGCTCTTTATTTTTTTTTTAAAGATTTTATTTTATTTATTTGAGTGAGAGAGAGAGAGCACGTGAGGGGGACAAGGTCAGAGGGAGAAGCAGACTCCCCGCTGAGCAGGGAGCCCAATGCGGGACTCGATCCCGGGACTCCAGGATCATGACTTGAGCCGAAGGCAGTCGCTTAGCCAACTGAGCCACCTAGGCGCCCCTAGAGTGCTCTTTAAAGAGAAAATTTTAGGGGCACCTGGGTGGCTCAGTTTGTTAAGTGTCTTATTTGAGAGAGAGAGAGAGAGAGCGCGCGCATGCGCGAGCAAGGCGGAGGGGCAGAGGGAAAAGAAGAAGCAGAGCAGAGAGCCTGGTGTGGGTTCAATCCCAGGACCCTGATATCATGATCTGAGCTGAAAGCAGACACTTAACCAACTGAACCACCCAACCACCCACGCCTAAGTGTTGGACTCTTGATTTAGGCTCAGGTCATGATCTCAGGGTCATGAGATTGGGCCCCCATTGGCCTCTGCACTGGGTATGGAGTCTGCTTGAGATTCTCTCCCCCTCTAAAAAAAAAAAAAAATGAGAGAAAATTTTATTTCTTATAATCCAGATACTTCTACTTATATACTAAATGGAAGCTTGAAGATCTTTTTTTTTTTAATTTTTAAAAAAAAATTAATTTTTTTATTTTTTTACAATATTTATTTGAGAGAGAGAACAAGTGTGAGAGCACGGGGTGGGGGAGGGGCAGAGGAAGAGAGAGAATCTCAAGCAGACTCCCCACTGAGCTTGGAGCCAGATGTGGGGCTTGATCCCATGACCCTGAGATCATGACCGTAGCGGAAAGCAGGCGTCTGGCACTCAACCGATTGAGCCACCCAGGTGCCCCTTGAAAAGCTTTTTAATACCCACTTCTCTGACTTGATAGCACTTGTTGATAGCAATCCAAAATAATACACTAATTATAATATGCAAAATGACAAGGAAAAATATTTAGAATAATGATAATCTGGAAAGGGAGAGCTGTATCTGCCATTTCATATTTCTATTTCCTGAATTGTCTTCCTTCCTTTGGGGTCAATTTTGTCTATCTTGGGCTTTCATTCTTGTACTGATGATTTTCTTCTCAAATTTGAAAGCTTAATTGGTGGCTGGATTGATATTCTTAGATAGATTGTGTGGGTTTGCAGTGTTTTATAATGTTTGTCTTTCCCATGAACAGGAAGACTAACTGGACTCAGTTTACTTCTTTGAGGTCTGTTGATTGGTAGGCTTTTCTTTAGGATAATGGTCTGGAAATAGCCTAGTAGGCAGAATGTACCTCCATAGAGAATGAAAAAGGCCTTATTCTGGGAAGCCCATTCCTCACCCTAGCCGACTTACTCTCCCCAGACAAACCAGGTAACTTTTTTCTTTTTTGAGAGAGAGTGGGGTGGGTTGGGGGGGAGAGGGAGAGAGAATCCCAAGCAGGCTCCACACCCAGTGCAAAGTCCAACGTGGGGCTTAATCCCACCACTCACGGTCATGACCTGAGCTGAACTCAAGAGTCCATTGCTTCCCCAGATAATATTTATTTATTTTAGAAGATTTTATTTATTTATTTGACAGAGAGAGACACAGCGAGAGAGGGAACACAAGCAGGGGAGTGGGAGAGGGAGAAGCAGGCTCCCTGCAGAGCAGGGAGCCTGATGTGGGACTCGATCCCAGGACTCCGGGATCATGACCTGAGCCGAAGGCAGTCGCTTAACCGACTGAGCCACCCAGGCGCCCCGATAACATTTCCCTTTAAAAATTATCTGGGGAGGGGCACCTGGGTGGCTCAGTCGTTAAGCGTCTGCCTTCAGCTCAGGTCATGATCCCAGGGTCCTGGGATCGAGCCCCGCATCGGGCTCTCTGCTCCACAGGAAGCCTGCTTCTCCCTCTCCCACTCCCCCTGCTTGTGTTCCCTCTCTCGCTGTGTCTCTCTCTGTCAAATAAATAAATAAAATCTTTAAAAAAAATAAATAAATAAAGGGAAATGTTATCTGGTTGAAAATTTGTTTTTCTACAAGCTATTCTCCTATTCAGGGATGAAAGAGCAGGAATTAGAATGATATGTGGGACTACTATAGTTGTTTGGACACAGACTTTCATTTAACCTCCCTTTTTTTTTAGATTTTATTTATTTATTTGACAGAGAGAGAGAGATCACAAGTAGGCAGCCGGGCAGGCAGAGGAAGAGAGAGAAGTAGGCTCCCTGAGCAGGGAGCCTGATGCGGGTCTTGATCCCAGTACACTGGGATCATGTCCTGAGCCAAAGGCAGACACTTAACGAAGTGAGCCACCCAGGCGCCCCTTAACGTCCCATTTTTAATCCCTCCTCTTCACTCCTGTCACATACCTGCCTACTCCAAGCCTGGTGCTCTTTGAGGCTCTGCTTAGCAATGTCTCTCCCTTGACTGTATCCCCTGTTAAATATATTCTGGACTATGGGTTTCTCATCATTTTCATCTGTCCACACACTTCCATTTGTTTTCTAGTTTTTGGAAATTTTTGTCTTTCCTTTGCTGTTTTATTGTTCCCACTCTTATATTAGTTATCTGTTGCTCTGTAATAATTACCCAGAACACATTGTCTTAAGACAACAGTAAAACTCAGGTGTGGCCTTGGGGCTAGGGCTGAAGCTGTGAGGATCCCCCAGGCCTCAGGGGCATGTCCTGGATAGCAGGACTCTGTGCCCCAATTGGGGGGTTAATTCTGGGTGTCCTTAATTTCCTGGGGATTAAACTGGGCAGAGGGCATATCTCTTTGCATTACACTGGGGTCTAATGAAGGCTCGAGTGTTTTGGAAGTTGTTTTCTTAAAATTCAAGTTTTATGGGATGGTTTTTTGGAAGTGAGAATTGAGTCCTAAAGGCTAATTCAGGGAATTAGATTGAGAATTTAATTCTGAACCTGCATATATTAGATAAGGAGTGTCTTTTGGACGAACCAAGCCTACAAAAGCAGCTGGCCATCTTTCAAAATAAGAGAGTCCTGCTTGGAGGAATCAGCAAGGAGAAGCTCCTGCAATACTTTAAGAACGTTGGTCTGGGCTGCAAGATGGCTAGGCAGGCCATTGAAGGCATCTATATTGACAAGAAATGTGCCTTTAGTGGTAAATGGGGCAGATCCTGTTGGTGTGGTGCCTGAGATGAAGATGCCAGGGATTGTTGTCATCTGCCAAGACTACCTTCACTACATCCAGAAGTACAGCTGCTTTGAGAAGTGCCATAAGAATATGTCTGTACACCTGGCCTCCTGCTTTGGAGACATTGAGATCAGTGACGTAGTCACAACGGACAAGTGTTGGCCCTTGAGCAAACCATGTGCTTTACTGTGCTCAAGGCCGGCTAAGCTGCTGGCACCAGGAAGCAGTTCGAGAAGTTGTGACACTGGACACCTGCCCACTCCCCCAAAGTTATTTTCCCATTCAAAAACAACAATAAACATTTATGATATCATTTTTGAAGGTCAGGAATTTGGAAGTGGCTTATCTGGGTGGTCTGGCTTGAGTCTTTTTGTGAAGTTATGATCCAAGTATATTGACTGGGGCTATTATAGTCATGAAGGTTTGACTGGAGCTGGAGAAACTCTTCCCAATATAGCTCATTTACAGCATGTTGATGCTACCTGTTGTCAGAAGACCTAAATTGCTTACCACATGGACTTCTCTATAGGACTGCTGAAGTGTCATCACAACATGGGACCTGGCTTCCCATGGCCTCAGAATTCACACTCATTATTTCTGTAGTATGCTGTTGATTACACAGGTGTGGGATGAGGCATGAGTACCAGAAAAAGAGAATCACTGAGGGCCATTTTGGAGGGTGGTTATTGTGGGTTTATTTCCTTTTTAATTTTTTTTCTTTTAGTGAGATAAGGGGATATGGTCACCTGCTTTCTTTAACTGTAAGTCCTATAATTTTAGGTGGTTGGTTTGAAAGGAAAATGTAAACATGTAAAAAATAGTCCATATTAAAATGGAACTTAGCCTATTTCATGACCCAACTTATAGTTTCGGGACTTTAGACATTTCTTTCATGGTTGTTCAGAGCCTTGAAAAATATTAAGGCTTTTAAAAATATTACTCCACAGGGGCGCCTGGGTGGCTCAGTCGCTGGGCGTCTGCCTTCTGCTCAGGTCATGATCCCAGGGTCCTGGGATCGGGCCCCACATTGGGATCCCTGCTCGGTGGGAGGCTGCTTCTCCCTCTCCCACTCCCCCTGCTTGTGTTCCTGCTCTCGCTGTGTCTCTCTCTGTCAAATAAATAAATAAAATCTTAAAAAAAAAAAAAGCATGTTCAACATTACTGGTCATTAGGGAAAATCAAATTAAAACCACAATGAGATTCTACTATTCTATTAGAACGGCTAAAATTAAAAGACTGGCCCTACCAATGATATAGCCACTTTGGAAGAAGCCTGGCATTTTTTTAAAAAATTAAATATATCGGGGCGCCTGGGTGGCTCAGTCGTTAAGCATCTGCCTTCGGCTCGGGTCATGATCCCAGGGTCCTGGGATCGAGCCCCGCATCGGGCTCCCTGCTCCGCAGGAAGCCTGTTTCTCCCTCTCCCACTCCCCCTGCTTGTGTTCCCTCTCTTGCTGTGTCTCTCTCTGTCAAATACATAAATAAAGTCTTTAAAAAAAAAAAATGACTCCACATTCAGCAAAGTCATTGCTTGCCAAGGAAGATAAGGCCCAACCAAGTCACTCTTGCATCTCATTATATATATATATATATATATATATATATATACATATATATATATATATATATATATATACCTTGCAATAAGCAAGGTAGTTCAATAAATAAGAGGCTTGACTCTGGAATCTCTCATTGTTGGATTTATTCATTTCTTATTAATATAAATTATTTTATGTAGAAAGTTTAATTGGAGTCCCACTTTCCTCCTTAAGATTTTTCCCTACTAGCAGGTGAACATAAATCCTATTTGTGTTGATAGTGGTACAAAACTTTAAACTATTTAATATCTAAAGATTTTCTAAGTTATTTTAAAACGTATTAGTTTTTTTTAACCTCAGAAGCACATTGCCTTTAGCATAATATGTTTCCCTTAAAATATGGGGGGAAATATTAAAGCAGAGAATATATAAGATCAGATATTGTCATTTCTGTTTACTTCTCTTTTTTTGCCTCTGACCAATAGCCATATTTATACTATCTTAAATATTGCTGATGCTTAAACTTCTTTCCCCTTGGGTTTTTGGAGAAGGCTGATAGGAGAGTGTAATTTGATATTTAAAAGTATAAGCTCTGGAATAAATGCCTGGGTTTAAATTGGTTGTGATCACAACATTTGGTTGTGGGACTTGGGGCAAGTTCTGGCCTGGTGGTGGGTATTGAGGAGGGCACGTTCTGCATGGAACACTGGGTGTTATGCACAAACAATGAATCATGGAACACTACATCTAAAACTAATGATGTAATGTATGGGGATTAACATAAGAATAAAAAATAAATAAATAAATAAATAAATAAAAACTAAAAAAAAAATGTGGATAATAACAGTACCTACTTTATGAATTGTTGTAAAGATGAAATCTTTAATTTAAGTTAATGCATTTAGCACAGCACTGGGTGCATATGAAGTGCCAAAACTACAGCATGGAGAAATACTTCTAGAATGATAGAGTAACAATCTCCAAAAATCTCCTCCATAAAAGCAATGAAAACACTGGCAAGAATTGTCAAAATCAAAATTTTAAGAACTCTGAATGTTAATGAAAGACATTTCAGAAATTCAAGGGCCTTTTTATTTCAAGAAAAATGGCTGAATCTCCCTAAGAACAGTGAACTTTGTGGATTTTTAACTTGATCTCTTCCCATCTGCCTCTCTTCCATAGTCTTGAAAACCAAAAATCTCACAACTGTGGTAACTGCAAAAACCAGGCCTGGCAACCACTAAAAGAAACTTAATGATTTTGAAGTTTCACAAAATTCTATTTTGACCTATATGGCAGCTCCCTGTAAAGTTCCATTCTCAGGACCTAATCTTTATTTGATCTGATTTAGAGCTTGCTCCAAAGGAAAGTCCTATTCCCGTGGCCTTTGTTGAAAACAGTCAGTGGCAGTTGTTTAACATTATAGCTACCTGAAGTGGTGATACCAGTGAGGGTTAATAAGAGGCTGACCAAAAAACTTAAAAGGAAAAATTGGGCAATGAGATTTTGACAGAGAGCTTTGAAAAGTTCCAACATATTCCTGGAAATCTAGAAGGGCACAGGCATGTGCAGGATTGTGCATATGTCCAGGAAAGACTATAGAAGTCCCTGACCCCTCACCTCTGGCTGACCTTGATGTTCTGCATGAGCAGGGAGTGAAAGTTAAGGCGGAAAAGTGGGGGAAAAAATGATTAATTGGAATTTATCAGAAGTAAAAACTTGTGGTTCAAAGGACACCAACAAGAAAGTGAAAAAACAGCAGATTGGGAGAAATATTTGTAAATCATGTGTTTTATAAAGACACATATCCAGAATATATAATGAATGGTTATAACTCAACAATAAATGGACAAATATCCCAATTTAAAAATGGGCAAAGGCTGGGTGGCTCAGTCGTTAAGCGTCTGCCTTTGGCTCGGGTCATGATCCCAGGTCCTGGGATCAAGCCCCGCATCGGGCTCCCTGCTCCGCGGGAAGCCTGCTTCTCCCTCTCCCACTCCCCCTGCTTGTGTTCCCTCTCTCGCTGTGTCTCTCTCTGTCAAGTAAATAAATAAAATCTTAAAAAAAAAAAATGGGCGAAAGATTTGAATAAGCATTTCTCCAAAGAAGATATATAGAGGCCAGTAAGGAGATGAAAAATGTTTTTAATTATAGAGTGGCTATAATGTAAAGAATGGATAATAATAGGGGCACCTGGGTGGCTCAGTCCATTAAGTGCCTTTAGCTCAGGTGATGATCTCAGGGTCCTGGGATTGAGCCCCTTCTGCTCCTTGCTCAGCAGGGAGTCTGCTTCTCCCTCTGCCCCCGCCCCCTGCTTGTGGGCTTGTATGCTTGTGTGCTCTCTCTCTCAAATAAATAAAAAGTCTTTAAAAAATATATAATTATTGGTGAGGGTGTGAAAAAATCTAAATCATTGTACATCGCTAGTGGGAGTGGAGCATGGTGTAGCCTCTTTGCCAAACAGTTTGGCAGTGGGGCGCTTGGGTGGCTTATCAACTCTTTGATTTTGGCTCAGGTCATGATCTCAGGGTTGGGAGATCGAGCCCCACGTCAGGCTCCACACCCTGCTTAAGATTCTCTCTCTCTCTCTCCCTCTCAAAACAAAAATTTAAAAATTAAGAAAAATATGTTAAACATAGAGTAATCATCTGACCCTTCCTCTTTTAGGTATATACTCAAGAGAATTGAAAATATTAAAAACTTTTACACAAATGTTCAAAGTAGCCTTATTCATGATAACAAAAGTGGAAACAACCTAAATGTCTATGAATTGAGGAATAGATAAAAAAAGAAAGTGGCATATCTATACAATTCGGTATAGATTTATAAAAAAGAATGAAGTACTGATACCAGCTACATCATAGATGAACCTTGAAAACACTATGCTAAGTGAAAGAAACCAGACACAAAAGGCCACATTACTGTTTGTAAACATGAAGTTTCCAAAGAAGGAAACTCCAGAGACTGAGAGTAGATTAGTTTCCAGGGGCTAGAGAGAAGGGGAAATGGGGATGACTGATGATGGGTGATGGGTAAGGGGGTTCCTGTTGGAGTGGTAAAAATATTCTGGAACTAAAAGTTGGTGCTAATTGCAAAACCCTGTGAATATGCTAAAAAAAAAACCCTGAATTGTATGCTTAGAAGGATGAATTTTATAGTATGTGAATTATATCTCAATAAAGCTATTTAAAAAAAAAAGATATTACTCAGCCATCAAAAAAATGAAATCTTGCCATTTGCAACGGCGTGGAGGGAACTAAGAGGGTATTACGCTAAACGAAATAAGTCAGTCAGAGAAAGACAATTATATGATCTCACTGATATGTGGAATTTAAGAAACAAGGCAGAGGATCATAGGGGAAGAGAGGAAAAAAATGAAACAAGATGAAACCAGAGAGGGAGACAAACCGTAAGAGACTCTTAATCACAGGAAACAAGCTTAGGGTTGCTGGAGGGGAAGGGGGTGGAGGGATGGGGTAACTGGGTGATGGACATTGGGGAGGGTATGTGATGTAATGAGCACTGGGTATTATGTAAGACTGATGAATCACAGACCTGTACCTCTGAAACCAGTAATACGTTATATATTAATTAATTGAATTTAAATTTTATAAAATGTTTATTAAAAATAAACCAAAAAACCCCACAGAAAAAACAGGGGCACCTGGGTGGCTCAGTTGGTTCAGCATCCAACTCTTGATTTCAGCTCAGGTCATGATCTCCAGGTCCTGAGACTGAGCCCTGCATCAGGCTCACACTCAGTGTGGAGTCTTCTTGTCCCTCTCGCTCCCCCTCTGCCCCAGCTCCCTCCCCATCCTGCTTCCAGCTTGCAGGCCAGCATGCTAATGTGCATGTGTGCACATGCACCCAGGTGTTCTCTCTCTCTCTCTCTCTCTCAAATAAATAAATAAAATCTTAAAAAAAAAAAAAATGCAGGGGCACCTGGCTGGCTCAGTCGGTAGAGCATGCAACTCTTGATTTCGGGATTGTGAGTTCAAGCCCCACACTGAGTGCAACGATTACTTAAAAATTTAAAAAAATCTTAACAAAAAAACCAAAAACCCCTACAGCGTGCTATTTAAATGGATCATCTGGTATTGAAAAATAAAAATCACTCCAAAGCTTTCTTGCTTAGCTGGCTACTCTATGGTGTTTGCAGTTGTTATTTTTTAATGAATTGTCAGAAGACTGGAATTTCATGTGTAGCGTTGTTACGCTAGTCAGAGGTGCATGACTATTTTTCATAGACAAAGGTTAGTCAGAGCTGGCTATGAGAAAAAATTCCTTAGAATTGGCCAAACTGAGATTGCAGTATTTTTGTAGGAAGTTTTACTCCATTTGCAATTGTGAGTTGTAATACTTTTAAGCATTCTTTGGATGATAAAATCCTTCCCTTTTTTTCCCTCAATGCTTCATCTTCAGTTATTCTTATTGAACTATAACATACTGCTTTTCTGTGTATCCTATGGATTTAAGCTGTTGAATTCAAAAGCTTGTTACAAAGTTTTACTCATTTTTACAACTGAATTTTGAAATAAAGTGAAGTTAGAGCTCAGTTGCTGTAAAATCTTACGGAATGATTTTTATGGTTTAATCAAATTGAGTTTTTTTATTATTATTATGTTATGTTAATCACCATACATTACATCATTAGTTTTTTTTTTTTAAAGATTTTATTTATTTATTTGACAGAGAGAGACACAGAGAGAGAGGGAACACAAGCAGGGGGAGTGGGAGAGGGAGAAACAGGCTTCCTGCGGAGCAGGGAGCCCGATGCGGTGCTCGATCCCAGAACCCCGGGATCATGACCCGAGCCGAAGGCAGACACTTAACAACTGAGCCACCCAGGCGCCCCACATCATTTGTTTTTGATGTAGGGTTCCATGATTCATTGTTTGCATATTACACCCAGTGCTCCATTCAGTACGTGCCCTCTTTAATACCCATCACCAGGCTAACCCAT
This sequence comes from Neomonachus schauinslandi, assembly GCF_002201575.2. NCBI lineage: Eukaryota > Metazoa > Chordata > Mammalia > Carnivora > Phocidae > Neomonachus > Neomonachus schauinslandi. Next base: position 63,590,492 of record NC_058406.1, read on the forward strand.
CCCCCCCCTCCCAGAACCCTCAGTTTGTTTTTCAGAGTCCATAGTCTCTCATGGTTCATTCAAATTGAGTATGTTTTGATGTTAGCAAGATCCTATTTTCTAAGTTTTTCTTCTTACATCAGTGTAATCTGTTGTAACCCACTGTATTCTTAGCTTGCAGAACACAGAGAAGGACGACATGCTTACAGTCTAGAGTCTCTCTGCCACTGCCCTTTTTATGAAGAAGCCATGCATTTAGTTGAAGAAGGGAAAATTTACTCAAGAGTGCTTAGGTACCATTTCAGTTGTGCTTTTGTTTATGAAAAATATTAAGGTGCTGTTGCTATGTTGGTATAATATTTATTAAAGATGTTTATGAGAATGGGGGGAAATGTCTTTTAGGCTCAAAATTTTTTTTACATTTTTGTCATTATTGAAAAGACATGTGTTTTATATTAAGGTCCTGAGGTTAAGCCTTATTTGAGTCCAAATTTGTAGTGGGCTTGATCTTGAATGCAGTTTAACAGTTGTCTTCCCTGTTTGTTACATAGAACTGAAATGTTGGAGTGCCTAGGAGACAGTGATTTTCTTGCCAAACTTCACTGTATTCGACAGGCTTTTCAGGTATTTTTTTTAACATTAAGTGACTTCACCCAGCCACTCATCCCCACCCTCATGCTATAGAGTCCAGCTGAATATAAACAGGACAGCTCTTTGCTCTTTATTATCCTTATTTTTAATGGCAACTATAAAATCTACTAAGTTTATTTTTCCTGCCTGCTAGTTCCTTCATTTGTCTTTGTCCTCTGTCATGGCTTCCCAGGTCCACCACACTTTGTCAAACAGGGTGTTCTGACACTGGAGATGGCTGCTTAAAATAAAAATCCGCTTATTATCAATTAGTATGCTTTCTAGATTGTTTTGTATTTGAATCACTTGTAAAATCATTGATTTCCTAAAATGAAATAAGATCACTTAACATCTTTATTTTTCTACGTTTTGGGGACTATATAACATTTATTTTGGACTTTCTAATATGAAATTGAACAGAATTTAATTCATATTTATTTCCCTTTAATCTTTTACGATTATAGGTTTCAAGAGCTCTTTTTAAAACCTTAGTAAATGACAGCTTTTCTCTGTGGCCTACCTGCGGACGTAGTGCCGCATGCGATGCATTGACTGTATTAGGGTCGTTTATGTGTAGATGTGCTATAGAGTCAGACGTCCGTTCAGATTAATTATGGGTTTCTTTTCTCTTTGGGGTTGGATATTTTTTCAGGTAATACTTTCAGAAACAGCCAACAGGATATTCCTTGCTGAGAGTGGAAGGAAAATTTTATCAGCATTAATTGTGAAAGCACGAAAGGTAAACTTGATTTGGTGGCAAGTTTTTTACTGTTGATTGCTGGAGATTACCATACATTACATTAAAATACATTGAATTTTTAATAGAAGAAAAAGTTTTTGTAGATCATTTCAAAGGTTCACATATTAAAAATAAATTACCTAAAGAGCATTGACTTCTACTTGGGTTGATTTAGTTTCTGTGTATGAAGTCTACACTATTTTGATCAAGTTGTTGCTCATATGTTATTCCCAGCTTGCTGTAAAGTCTGTGAATGTCGTATGGGGATCATCATTAGATCTGATACTATAGCCACCACTATTATTTCCTAATACCTCTTCACTTACCTCCCTCAAATCCTGTTCAGTGAGGTTCCAGGAAATAGTGTAGATCTCAGAAATCTGGAAATACAAATTGAGCTGCCTCTTACTCTTATTCATGGGACTGAATGAAGCAGAGCAATCATAAGAACTTCATTAAGACTGTAAGGAACCACTTCCCTTTATGTAAGGTGTGTCCAGATGTTGAGAAGAAAAATCAAGTAAAACAGGCCTTCCTTGAGCCATTTGAACACATGGTTTTCTGACCCAATCCTTTTGAACCTCAATTACCTCATTTGTATAATAGAATTATATTTATGGTACACTATGTCAGAGGGTTCTTATGATCATTAATTAAATGATAAGTGGGAAAGCAAAATTTTTTTAAAGTGCAAAATAAATGTAAGGTGATATTAACTACTTGTAATTCCCGGTGTAAATCTTACGTTGCTTTCTTGACCTTTCCGTGACAGATTAAACCCAGTGATTTCACCTAGAGTTCCTCCAAGAGGAATAGAACTGCATCAAAAGCATCACACAGTATCTGCTGTAACCAAGTTTTCATCTGAAGGACTGACCTAGATAGGCATACATATTTGATTAGTAAGCAGTTTGCTTACAATATTTTACTAATGTTGGAACAACAAAATATTAAACCAAGTGAATATGACATAACCTTGAAAATGTATTTTAATTCAGTTACTTAATAGAATAAAGATCTAACAAACATACATGAAGAGTAACTCATTTACTTTGTAGGCTTGGGCCTTGTTATAAAGTTGAGTTTAGGATTAACGTGTGTTTTCTTCTGCAGAATCCAAAGAAGTTTGAAGATGTTTTTGATGAAATGATCTATTTTTTAGAGCAAACTGATCACTGGGATAGTACTGAAATGGAACTTGCTGCTAGAGGAGTAAGTTTCAATTTTTTGTATATTCATTCACCTTAATTATGTACATATAATATTTAGATAATCTGAGGCCACTGTTTCCTTGTCCTTGTTAAATGACAGTAAAACCAATTATGCGGTAGTGGTTATCACAGTCATAAACAATAACAACCACAGTCTTTATACTTTTGGGCAATAGTTGAAAACAATTGTTTAAGCCCGTCCTTCCTTCCTCCCTCCCTCCCTCCCTCCTTCCCTCCTTCCTTCTTTCATCAGTAAGAAGGCCCTAGCAGGGTGAGTGGTGGCCTGGGCAGGGATGGTTTTGAATGGGACAGCAGACAGCTTAGAGGGAGGAGGGGGGGATTGGCTACACAGGATTAAACAAATAATCAAATATATTGAGAATAATGGGAGCCAGGTTTTGCACTCTCAGGGAAGGAAGGTATAAAAAGCTAAGATTGGAGTAGGAGCTGTCCTTGTGAATTTGTAGTTTACTGTGTGTGTGTGTGTATGTGTGTGTGTATAAAGATGTAGAAATAAATATAAAGGTTTGCATATTTAGAAGCATATGAATACTTCCTAGTTCTGTTCACTGAGAGTCTGGGAGCAGCAACACCTCAAAAAAAATTACTCCTAGCACACGGAGGCTTGCTTCTAAGTACCACTGTTCACTAAAAGGAACCTAGGACTCCTTGGAAAAATGGCTGATTTCAGCACTGGGATAGGGGAAGTACATAATGAGGCTGGAACATTCTGTTGTAACAGAAGCTTAAAGAATGAATTTGCAAGGGGCTGAAAGGCTTTCTAGGCAGAGAAAATAGTAGGTACAAAGACAGAGAGACATAATCTTTCTTTTTTTGGTGTTCCCTCACTTGGTGGAGGCATTGGTATCCATTCAGTTGTGCAGGCCAGAAACCTGGGACTCATCCTTTACACCTCCTGGTCCTTGCCTACCATATCATATTTATGTCTGAGTTTTGTCGGTCTTTTTAGTTTCTTCATCTTCTCTCTAATCCTGCCAGCATCGCTGAGCCTGAGTAACTACTCTCTCTCCCTGGATTGCCTCAGAGTCTTTGCATTGCCAGATTCCCTGGCTACTCATCCCTCTACCCAGTCACCCTCTCTCCTCTCCATTCCAATCTCTACACTGCTGCCAAACAGTCTCTAAAAAATGCAAATCTGATCATCCATCTCCCCTCTACCACTGCCGCTCCAAAATATTGGATAAAATCCAAAATTATAGACATGGACCTAGCCCTTCCTCCTTGTTTCCAGCCCCTTGCCCCTGTGCCCTTTGCTATAGAGGCTACAGCACACTTTCGATGGTTTTCTTCAACTCAACACCACTGTGTTCCTTCTTACCTGAAACACTTTGACAGGTATTTCCCGTACCTGGGATGCCTCACTCCCTAAAGAAAGCCCTCTCTGACATCTAGTCTAGATTAGAATCTCCATCATAAGCTCTCATAGTCCCATGTCCTTTTTCCTTTACTGGGTTTATCACAGTTTATAATTGTGTATTTGTGGGATTATTTGTTGCTGTCTGTTTTCCCACTAAATTCTAAGCATCTCATTTGGTTGCCATGGAGGTCTGAGCACCTGGTACAGCATGTAATACAACATGATATGCATGACTGAATGAAGGAGCAAGAGGCTCATGATGTGGTGGGGAAGATAGGCAGATATCCCAGGAGCTATAGAACAAAGCAGATGGAGCATGGTGGATACCATAAGCAAAGCATAGACAAAGGACTCCTAGAATGCAGTGAAGGAGAGATTAAGGGATCTAGGAAGGAAGAGCTGTTACGTGAATTACAGTTTCTGGTGATGAGTTGTTTTCATATTTGTCTCTCCTCTTCCCCTTTTTTCGTCAGGGATATAATCTGAGTCAACTATAAACACCCTGCTGTTATAAAGCATGAAGCCCTGGTTCAGACTTTATTTCAGCTCTATGTAACAATAATTTGTGTTTTAACTCCTAATTTAATGCAGGTGAAAAATCTAAATTTTTATGATGTTGTTCTGGATTTTATATTAATGGATTCCTTTGAAGATTTAGAAAACCCACCCACATCCATACAGAATGTAGTAAATAATCGCTGGCTAAACTCCTCCTTCAAAGAAACTGTAAGTGGTGGTTTACCTTTTTCTCAACCATTTAAATTTGATGAGAAATGGTCAGAACTGGGAAGATCAGTAAGATTTACTTATATATCTGCCTATAGAATGACTAGTGTGGAAACGGCTCAATCTTTGATACTGGGATCAGATGTGTATGATACACAACATCTTCGGATGAAATTCCCTTTGGCTCTTCTGTCTGTCCCTGTGCTGACCTGGAGGACTAGTGTTTCTTCAGATCTCAAACTCAGGCTTCAGACCAGTTCAGGCCTAACCAGAAATGTAACTGAACTGTCTCTGTGACTAACCTAAAATACAGCAGTTGTAAAAAGACAGTATGTATTTTTTTAGAGGAAAATATGGAGATTTACATTCTCAAATACTATCAAAAATTAGGGGAGGAAGGGGCGCCTCACTGGCTCAGTCGGTAGAGAGTGCAACTCTTGATCTCAAGGTTGTGAGTTCAAGACTCACGTTGAGTGTAGAGAGTAGTTGAAAATAAATTTTTTAAAAATTAAAAAAAAGGGAGTAAAAGAAATAGGCATATGCAAAAATAAAACAGGTTTAAACTATATTCTATACTTTGAATGTTTTCAGTTTCTCTGGTTTTTTTGTACTCAGATCTCTAGTTGACATTGTTTTTTTGTTGTGCTTTAAGTATGTACTTGGAAGGAAGTAGGTAAAATAGATATTCATGCTGCAATTAGAATGCCTCTAAAAAAATGTTCCAGCTGCCTATTTCACAATTATTTTGGAAATTTCTGATACTAAATTTTAAAGAATTTTTAATAAATCCACTTTTCACTCAAAATATGTTTTAACCATAAAAGTTACATGTTCTCCCATTTCTTAACTGATTTGGTCAAGTGACCTTGATCAAAGTTGGACCATGCCAGATTTCCTTAAGATCCGCTTGGGTATTTTAGTCCCTATCATTAAGGTTGTATTTCTTAGTTCTTTATTGGAATAACTGTTAGCTCTACCCACAACTATTTCCAGCAGTACTGTTCTTGAAGAAAAAAAAAATACTGTGTTGTCTTTATTATTATGCATAAAACAGCTGTTGTATATGTGTATCTGTGTACACATAGTTTCACTCTTTTCCCATAGGAAGAGAACTGGAGAACTGAGAGTTCAATTATAGGTAACCAGGTTTCTTGGTGCCAGAGCTCAGCCTTTTTCCTTCAGTGGCTTTGTATTTAATTTAAAATTTTTAAAAACAAAATACCTTTTCATTATTTATTCACAAACAATAGAAGGAACCAGGACTGGCTAAAATGTTTTGGACATTTTAAACCCATAAACCTATGAATTTCTAATAAAAATCACTCCTAATGCAAAGTTTATATAGTCATAAATGTAAGTCTTTTTCTCCTCTGTATATATTTAGGCTGTGGCTTCAAGTTGTTGGTCAGTGCTGAAACAGAAAAGGCAGCAGATGAAGGTAAACTTCATTATGCCTTCAACTTCTTCTTTTTTGGGTAATATGAGGCTCCTGTCAAAGAAACTGCTGAGTCAGTTCTCAAGTGGGGATGGCAGCTCATAGGGACTGTTCCTCGAGCTGGAAGAGTGACTTATTGATACTGGGTTGGCTTCCCCTGTTTTGAATTCCTTCTTCCTCTTCCTTAACATTCTGTATAGTTTTCAGTAGAGAAAACTGAGGCATGCATGGGATTTCTACTATGTGAGAGAGGGTTTAGGGTTAGAAATGGCTCTGATAGAATTTTTAAGATAATTCTGGGGACCATGTACGTGAATAATTCTTGTTTAAAATGATTGCAGAGGGCAACCCTCTCAGGTCCCCTCCCTCTTTGGGAGCTTTGTACTCTATCATTCAATAAACTTAAAAAAAAAAAAAGATTCCAGAGACCCTGTGTTTTAAACAAGCTTTCCAAATGAGTATTCTAAACTCTTAACATTTGGGAACCACTGGTTTGGGGCTAGGGAGCAGACTTGTAGACTTGGGCTTGATTCTTACACTAGCTATTATGACCTCGGGCACGTTCCTGCTATCAGCTGACCTCCAGTTCTCCTATTTGCAGATGAAATTGGTGCCTGCCTCACAGGCTCAGTGTAAGAATGAAATAAGATAATATCAACCAGCTTCATTTAAACATAATGAAAAGTAAATATAAAAATGAGCTTAATAAGTAGTAGTTTCCATAATAATCATGATAATAACATATATAACTTTATGTCTTCTTAGCATAAATCATACCTTAGACTAGTCTTCTGTCCATATCCACAGATTACCTATATATCTCCCCTCTTGGGGAACTATTTTCTAGACCTGGAATGCCGTACTCTTTCCTCTGTATTTAAATATATCTTACCTCTTGTTGAGTTCAGCTCATGTTATTACTTGGGGAAGCCTGTCTCTTCAGTCAGCTCATGCTCATGTTCTACCTGTCTGAACTCCTACTACAGTTAGAGTCTATGGGATTTAGAATTTTAATATATGCAGAACCTCTCAGACTAAATAATAACTTCAGTGCATCCTTCATAACTTTTTGGCCTTCACTGGTTAGCTCTGTGTGACTTAGGACAGGTTACTTAACTCCTCTGATGTATCACTTTCTATGATGTTAACACAACCTACTTTTTCAGGAACGTTTTATTAGATTAAATAGAACCTAGCACATTATCTGGAATATAATGGGTACTCATTAAATGTAATTGCTGCTAGAGTATATATATTTTTTAAATGGAGGTTTAGAAGATGTTTTGGGGCCTATAAAATAGAAAATAACCCCTCCAGGAGACAGAATCTTAAGGCATAGTTATCCCCAGTTGATGCTATATGACAAATCCCACAGGATGTTATTTAACAAGGTAAATTCAGAAAGCTAATAAAGTTAGGTTCCTAAATTACAATTATATGTATTATTATTGCACAAAAAGAGGTAGTAATTACACAATTAAATGCTTCAATAATATCTGGTTCCTCAACTAAAAGTTAGGATTCTAACAAGCATATTTTTGTGCTTAGTCATTTAAAAATCACTTTGGTCTTTTTCAGGTAATTTAATTAAGTGATTGAATGGAACTGTTTAATAGCTGAAACCATAGTAATCTCATTCATCCTAAAAATTATACTGCTAAGGAGCACCATAGCATTCTTGTTATTGCTTGGTTGTAACACTGATATGATTACTTTTTTATGAAGTATTTTTATGAGGTGAAAATGCCTTCAAGAAATAATCTTCCTCAGCACATTTGAAACTGTTGGCTAGGATATGAAAATTATATAAAACATTCTGTGACTCTAAAAGTTCCTTAGTAGGCTGGCTCATCATTAACCCTTGGTCTATCCTCAAAAAGCTGATCATATGATGGATAGCAGTTTAAGTTTCTCTGCTAGAGATAGCTAATTCAAGAAGGTAAAAATAACTCGATTCTCCTTTACTTCCCAACAGATCCCAGATGGATTTTTTGCCCATTTTTATGCCATTTGTGAGCAAATCAGCCCTGTCCTCGCCTGGGGCTTTTTGGGTCCTCGAAATTCTCTCTATGATTTATGTTGCTTCTTTAAGGTATGTTCAGTCATTGAATCATCTCTTTTTTTTTCTAAATCGAAAAGTGGATGAGGCTTTATTCTGTTTTGTTTTTGCTTTCGTAGGAAAAAGAATGTTAATGAAAGGTAGTTATAAAAGTCACCTAAATTCAGTGTTTCAACGCCAATGGAACATTATTATATAGATTTGGTGCTTTATCCCAGAGTAGATTCAGCAAGTCCGTTCACCTTATCAAATCCTTCTATAATGGCTTTGTGCTTTTGTGTGGTGTGAGACGTGGTTTTGTGTGGGTGTTACCCTGTTATAATCAAGTTGCTGCAGACAGTTGTTCTTCACCTCGGACTCTTCTGAAATGTATAAATCAAATAATAATGTGTCTTTATTGCCCATGTGGGCAATTTAGAAGTTCTGGTTTAAGGTAACATGAATGATAAAACCCAGTTGTGAGAGCTAACATGGGAGTTTAAGATCATATCCTGTTGTTAGCAGTTTGCCAAAACACAAGTTACAGCTCCTTGCAGAATTTTCTGCCTGGCACGGTGCCAAGAAAAGTCTCATTATTTCCTTGTCTTGAATTTAGGCTGAGTTTCAAGGAGCAAATAAAAGTAAACATAATCAAGTATGAATTTGAAAGTTTTTGATGTTTGAAAGTGTGGATTTTCATTCTGTTCATTTAAAAAGTTAAATTATTATGTTTATGTGCTGTTAATGTAACATTTGTATAAGTGTTTAGGAAAAGTTATTTTACTGTCATTCAAAACTGATCAGTTTTTGACTCATGTTTTTTTGAACTCCCAAAAGGTAAGGTATGTGTTTAGTGGGAAGAATTTGGACTGGGAATTAAGTTTGTCATTAATGAACAGCCTGACTCTAGGCAAATCATGCTCTGTCCTCCTTTTCTTTATCTATAAAATGACAGGGCTCGACAGGTTGATTGCTAACTCATCCAGATACAGAGTCAAGCAAATCTATGTAGTGTGCCTTCCTAGTACTTCTTAACTCTTGATTTCTTTGGGATAGAAATTAAGTATTTCTGTTTTTTGTTGTTTGGAATTACTTTTTTTTTTTTTCCCCCCATCATGGCATAACAGCCTGTGACTTAGTAGTATACAACTTGCTTAAAATGAGTTTCAGAAAAAAAGAATGAGATTTTTGCCATTTTCAACAACAGGGTTGGACCTACAGGGTATTGTGCTAAGTGAAATAAGTCAGACAGAGAAAGACAAATGCCATGATTTCACTTATATGTGGAAACCAGAAAACAAAGCAAATGAACAAAAAAAAACATAGAATCATAAATAGCACAAAGTGGTGATTGCCAGAGGAGAGGGGATTGGGAGGAGGGGCAAAATAGGTGAAGGGGATTAAGAGATACAAACTTCCAGTTATAAAATAAATAAGTCACGAGGATGAAAAGTACAACATAGGGAATATAGTCAATAATATTGTAAAAACCTTGTATGGTGACGGGTGGTAACTACACTTACCATGGGGAGCATTGAGTCATGTGCAGACTTGTTGAATCACTGTGTTGTACACCTGAAACTAATAAAACACTGTATTTCAACCGTACTTCAGTAAAAAAATGAGTTGCAGCATAAGTATTAACTTACTGAAATGAAATATCCTTCAGATCTTCCAGTGGTTTGAGACCTGAAATTTTTATTTTTCATGTATCTTAAGTTTTTTATATACAGAAAAATATACACTTAAAACTTAAAAGTTAGGGCTCCTGGGTGGCTCAGTTGGTTAAGCGTCTGCCTTCAGCTGAGGTCATGATCCCAGGGTCCTGGGATCGAGCCCCGCATCGGGCTCCCTGCTCGGCGGGGAGCCTGCTTCTCCCTCTCCCTGCTGCTCCCCCTGCTTGTGCGCATGTGCTCACTCTCTCACAAAAATAAATAAATAAAACATTTTTTAAAGATTAAAAAAAGAAAAACTTAAAGTTACAGGGGTGCCTGGGTGGCTGTCAGTTAAGTGTCCCACTCTTGGTTTTGGTTCAGGTCATGATCTCAGGGTCATAGGATCAAGCCCTGAGTGGGGCTCCACGCTCAGTGCAGAATCTGCTTGAGATTCTCTGCCTCTCCCTCTCCATCTGCCCCTTCCCTGCTCGTACTTTCTCTCTCTCTAAAATTAAAAAAAAAAAAAAAAAAAAAGACCAAAAAAATCTTAAAAGTTCCAACTATTGGAAATAGTTTACTCTTCTGTCTTAAAGTAGTACCAGTGTTCAGAGGTAACATTGAAAATGTCAGTTATTAAGAAAGAATTAATAGTAGCCCCTTACATTTAGACAGTGCTTTAAGGTTTACAGGCATTTCCCATAGATTTTTTTTTTTTTCATCATCATGTCAGCCCTGAATAGTATAAAGGACAAGTAGTAGTATCCCGTATTTTACAGAAAAAGAAAATGAGACCTAGGAAAGGTTTAATCACTTGTTCAAGGTCCCTTTTCCAATGGGATATGAAACTAGTACGGCCAGTCAGGCCTTCTGACTCCTAATTCAGTGCTTGTTACAATATTGGTAACTATTTAGATTAATGTAATTTTGGTCTGATAGTGCCAATTTGTTTTATGTTCATTTTCCAGAATCAAGTTCTTTTCTTTCTCAAAGACATTTTTGACTTCGAGAAGGTGCGCTATTCCAGTATAGAGACTTTGGCTGAAGACCTCATGCAGTTACTTATTCGCCGCACTGAACTGTTAACGGCCTATCTTGGAGCTGATGCACTGAGGCATACAAGTAGCTGTCTAAGTAGTCATGGTCATGTTATGTCCAGTGGCCTGTTGGAAGCCAAAGTACAATAAGTACCATAAAAACCGTGCCATTGGAGTGTGCTATGAAATAGTTAAGGTAACTATTGATTTTGTACCAAGTGTTACAAGGAATTGGGGGATATGGACTCAGGGAGGGAAAAGACATCTGGTAGAGAATGAGTGATCATACTGTATTTACACAGAAGTTCTGTCAGTTGAATCCCTGTGTACTGTATCCAAAGTGGCGCTTTCTTGTCTTTAGGTAATAATTTAAGTCATGAAATGCTGTATATTTTATAGAAATATTGCTTGAATTGAAACCAGTACTTGGGAGTTAGTTGATTTGTCGTCCCAAAACTGTCTGCAAAGTCCAGTATCCTTCTCAAAAGCTCTGTTTTTATACTTTGCACCTTGAAAATATACACTTTAGCCAAGACCTTTGTGGCCCCCTTATGTAAGAATATATTACTCCTAGTGTCAACAAATTGAACTTTGCCTGAAAATGTATTTTTCATTGTAAAGTTATTTATTATTCAATCAAGTATAGGCAGTAGTCGTGTTTAATATGTACTGCTTACATTATTGCTTGTGCATTTGCTCATGTTTGAATCAAAGAAATTGTAATGGCTGAGTATCATTATAAACATTTAAATGAATTGACACTGAGAAGTTTACAAGTTAGAAGTTTATATTAGATTTACTCAGTTTCCAAAATATATTATTGTTGGTCCTATAAGTTAGAATAACGAGACTGAAGAAATTTCTGTTATCTTTTTATAGATTAGAGCATTTTCCCTTGAATGATTATTGATTAAAAAGATAACATTTATTAACTATGAGAGGTAATTAAGATTTTCTGTGTGTAGTTTTGAAACTATTTCCCAATATCTGAAGGTATTAATCTGGATACAGTAAAATAATTTCTCCTTTCTCCTTCTGTAGAACTTATAGCACACTGGGAATTTGTCATATTATGCCCATATTTTAAAAATATTCATACTTTGAATCTTCGTGAGGTTTTAAAGGTTTTTTTCCCCTGAATATAGAACAAAATATTTTTTAATGGCATGGAAGTATATTTCATGTCCTTTATGATAAATAAATGAACAAATGAGTTGTTCATATGAGTAGGGTTCTTCAGAGTATATTAGATACATTCAGAGCTGTGTTACTTTTGTGTCTAAATCATATACCACTTATTTAAAGTGGCTCACTCAGCACATCAACAGATTGGATTCGTGGAATTTGCTCCTAAGGTGGGCTTTATTTATTTCAAGAGGGAGTTACCCAGAAAGATCTAAAATATATTTTTTAAAAATGAATTTTTAGATTAAAGTGCCTAGCTTCTGACTAATGAATAGAAAATAAAAAGTGAGGGAGAAAAGCATAATCTTTTAAGGTTTTAAATTTACATTTGTGCCACATTTATGTAATATTAGTTACAAATTATGAGTTTCAGAATCTTTATGCTCTTTGCATATACTGTGTCCCATAATGTGTGGGTTACAGCATTAAACAATATGAAATATTGCTCTGATATTTAGCTCCGGACGTTTCTTACATATATTCTTAATTTAACAATTGGCTATTCACAAGTCTTATTATTGATGGAGGCATAGCATTAGAAGTATCAAAGCTAAAAATTCCATTATGTGTTGTTTAATTTTTAATTCATATCTTGTATTTTTAGCTTCTTGTTGAGGTACCATTGACCTTGAATGATTCACACACACATGTGTGTGCACGCACACATTCCCATCATTGTGTAGGCAAGACAGGTATTGTTTATATTAATTTTCCTGTGGGGGGGGGCTAACTGTTTTAAGCTGTGGTTTTATAAACAAAGCTGTAAGTAAACTTAATTACTTTTTTATTTGAGGAAGATATTATTTGAAATCTATTTTGAAGAATTGCACTATTTAATAATGCTGCTACTACATAAGATAACTCTGGGGAATTTATTTCATCAGATAAGATGAATGGCTTTCCAGAAGGTGTTTTTTTTTTTTCTCTTTTTTCACTTCACCTTAAAAAAAAAGTTGCCCATATTCTGGTTTGTCAAATTCAGTGTTTGAGTTTCATTCGTTTCTGGTCAGTTACATAGCTACTACTTCAGCAAAATGCTTTCTTTGTGGCCTTTGACAAAAGAGACAAGAGTGGGGCGTCTGGGTGGCTCAGTCGTTAAGCGTCTGCCTTCGGCTCAGGTCATGATCCCAGGGTCCTGGGATTGAGCCCCGTGTAGGGCTCCTTGCTTGGCGGGAAGCCTGCTTCTCCCTCTCCCACTCCCCCTGCTTGTGTTCCCTCTCTCGCTGTCTCTCTCTCTGTCAAATAAATAAATAAAAAGATTAAAAAAACCCAAAAAACAAAAGAGACAAGAGTGACCAAATAGAATTTCAGGGTAATAAGTATAGAAAAAAAAACCCCTCTCTATTGTAAGGGAAGAAACTTGAACTTTTTAAAAGAAACATCTCTTAAAAATGGTTCTGACCACAACAGAGTACTTAAGACATAAGTACCAATTTCAGTTTGCCTTGAAATTGGGTTAAGCAACTAACGCAATGTTACAAATAATAAAAAATGATTAAACTAGAGTTTTTTAGGAAAAACCCCGTTAGACACTCACGCTGGTACAGTCAGAGAACGGCCTTTGCCACTGCCAGTCCTACTACCGACCATCTTCCTGTGGACCTGATCATCAGGGGGCCTTGAATTCATCCTGAGAAAATGGGTTTTTCCTCTTGTTTTCTGGAAGACAAAAGATCCGTGTTCAGGTGATTTATGTTTAACTTTCTATTTTGGTTTCTCTACATTTTTGTTCAACTAAAAAGCTAGTAATTCTTCATTTAAGGCTTACAATATGTTTATTAAATGTCAAAATGAAATTTTTTTAAAAAAAGAAGCCAAGTTTTTCATATGGTTATAGTCAGCTCCAAAAAACTTTCTCTCATAAAATAGTACTGTTTATTTGCATCCATTTATTTTTATTCTATTGTTAAATGACTTTATAAAAAATATTTACAAACTTTTTCTTGCCTTAAGATGTAACATTTTCACACCTGAAACTAATGTAACATTGTCAACTGTACTTCAATTTAAAAAAAAAAGATGTCACATTTTCTGCTTAAATGATTACCTAAAGAGTGCTTATTTGCATCACAAAAGAATTTAGTTTATTATTCCTTTAAACCTATGAAATAGAAATGCCAAAGTAACATTTAATATACTTCTCTGTGACCTTTCATAATCAGAAATTTTAAATTATGTTCATGACAATTTGCTTTTATTTTAATGTGAACACATTAGGAAATTATTTGGAATATACATTTCAAAGTGATTATAAGAATTAGGCTGAATTCAAATCTTTTGTTTTTTGCTTGGATTAATTACATTTAGAAATTTCTCTGTGAGACTTAAGAATTTGTATAATCTGTGATTAGTGGAAATAAGGGCATTCTTTCTTTGTTCCTAATGATTCTATTATGTTATGTTTTGCTTAGTTTGGAACAACCATGTATTGTCCTTACTTGGCTGATATTAGTAAATGTGTCTATTTCCTAAATGTAGGGACTGTACTTATTAATTTACAGGTGAAACACTACAGTAGCAGAAAAAAAAAATAGCACTGGCTCTTTAGCTAAAATAAGCACTGTAACATGGATGTATTTCTACTACTGCCAAATAAAACAGTGACGGTACATCTTACTGATGTATTGACTATTTTATACAACGCTTATATATATATATATATTTGCAAGATCACACTGGTCTCATCAGACCCTGTCATATGGGAGCTCTCGGCATTCGTTAGACCACATACATGGGCACAGAGAATGCTGACGACCGCAGAACTGTTGGAATCGAGTGCCAAAGCACATGATCGCCTCTGTGGATGAAGTAGGAGAAAAGACATTTCTGTGATGAGTGAAGCCAGAGTACTTGTGTTTTAATTAATAAGGTGTTTGGATTGGGAATGCCATCAAACACAATATACATTTATCTAATTGATGTTCATGCATCCGTCCCTATTCAGACCTCCCATTTCCCCCCACTTCCTGGTCAGAGTCCACATACAAGGAAAGGGGCTGCTGCACAAGGAGTGCCGGCCGTGGGGGCACCAGATGGCAAGGGGGCTTTCCCCGGATGGAAAAACAGTCCAAAGCACCCCAGTCTGTGCGCACTCTTCCCAGCGAGGAGACAGGGTTGGACATGGACGGGAGGCTGGAGCAGCACCTCAGCCTCCTCTTCTGTTTTCTTTGTCACCTACCATCCTCTGGGCTGTCCCATGCCATCCTCTTCCATCCCACTGCCCGAATGTCATGTTTTGTATATTTTAAACATCTTTGGGTTTCGGGGCGCCTGGCTGGCTCAGTCGGAAGAGTATTTGACTCATGATCTCGGAGTCATGAGTTTGAGCCCCACGTTGAGTGTAGAGATTACTTAAGTAAATAAAGAAAAATAAAAACCTTAAACATCTCTGAATTTTTAGGTATGTTTAAAATACGTCTCTACAAGCATCTCAGTGTCTTATTGTTATATTATTTGTAGGGCTTTGCTGGAAATCTCTATTAACTCATTTGATTCATCCACTGTCTTCCTTACTGTTCTTATGCCACTTTTGACTTTTATTATATAGTATTTCTTTTCATACCCTGTATTCTGTGATACTTTACCCTGCCACCTCTTCTCCTTTGATCTCGCTCTCTCCTCATGCTGCTGACATCTTTGATCATGAACAGCTCTCTTGTCTGCTAAGGTGTTTTTTGTTTTTTTGTTTTTTTCCTACCTCTAAGTAACCTTCATCGTTTATGCAGGGAAGGACTGAATTCCAGTACAGAAGAGAAGAGCAAACCCTCCTACGACACTTTATTCTTTACTTAAAAGCCACAGCAAAGCAACTGGTACATCAAATACCACCTCAACCTTTTGCTTTTAACTGTCTCTTATGTGTGTCACAAAAGCCTTTCACAAAGTACATTTATATATAGGAGATTACAGAACTTTTATAATATGCTATGTTTGAAATAATACCATAATGCTTGAATATAGAGGAGCACTTTGACATTTGCAAGCACTTGAAATGCATGATTTCCAGAACTTTGCTGCATGTGTGTTTTGTTTTGTTTCGTTTTGTTTTTACAACACTGTGAGAGAATAGGCCCACAGGCTTTAAAAAGGACTGGATCCTTAATGTGGTAGGGGGTGGCTAATTTAAAAAAGTAGGTTAAAGCAAGTGTGTTTGTTATCTACTGCTGCATAACAAATTATCCCCAAATTTAGCAGCTCGAAACAACAAACATTATCTCACACAGTTGCTGAGGGTTAGGAATCCCGGAATGGCTGTTCCTGGTGGTTGTGGCTCAGGATCTCTCCTGAGATTGCAGCCATTTGAAGGTCTGACCAGGACTGGAAAATCTGCTGTCAAGATTTGCTCATTCACATGGCTGTTGTCAGGGGGCGTTAGGTCCTTGCCATATGGGCCTCATAACAGAGCTCCCTGAGTCTCTTTAAAACTACTGCTGGCATCTCCCAAATTGAGTAATCCAAGAGGTATCAAGGCAAAAGACCCAGTATCTTTTATAACCTAGACTTGGAAGTGACATACCATTATACCATGCTAACATATCGTGTTATATGGATCATGCAGACCACCTTTTTGACACAATGTGGGAGGCGAATATTAAAAGGTGGGATCATTTGGGGTCATCTTAGTGGCTGGACACCACCATAAGGAATGATAATACACTACATCTAGTTAAGGTAGACCTTTTTCTTCGGGCAGTCTTGATGTAGGGTCAAGGCCTTTACTTGGAATATGGATCCATTCGGGTTCTGAGGTATTTTTGTTGTATAAACTGCACCACTAAATCATCATCTGGGATTTCCAGTTTCCCTTACTTTTGAAGGAGAAAAAATTTACATGAAAAGCAATGTACACTGAATTTTGTACCCAATTTTATATATTTGTCTTTCCCACATCTAGCTTGATGGTAATTTTTATCATCGTCTTCAAAGCTTTCATCCTAGCTTTTATAAAACCATAACTCATTTTGCCTTTATATTTCTTCCTTTTGTAATGTTGATGTCATTTCGATAGCATGCATCTGATACAATCAAGTGGGAGAACAAGCCCAAGTGACTCAGGTATATGAGGTATATGAGGAATGTTCTTACAAATTGGCAAATCTTTGATTTCCAATAGTCTTAAACTTAGCTTATCCAAACTGAGCTCCTGACTATACCTGCCTAACCTCCTCCTGCCAGTCTTTCTCATGCCAGCAAATGACAACTCCATTCTTCTAGGCCAAAAACTTGGTCCTCACACCGCATGTTGAATCTGTTGCCAAAATCTACCAGTTCTACTTCTTAAAATGTACCAAGAAAAAAAAATGCCGAGCACTTCTCACTATCTTCACAGGCATCACTGTGGTCCAAACTCCCATCACCTGCCAGCCCGGCTATTTTGGAAGCCTCCCAGCTGGTCTCCCTGCTTCATTTAGTGTATTTGCAGCACATCAGCCAGAGTGAACGTGTTAAAAATATGTCCGATCATGTCACTACTTTGTTCAAAATCACCATGGCCACCCACGTTAAAGGCCAAAGTCCTTCCAACGTTGGGCAAAAGGGTTCACCAGCCATGTCCTGCCCCACTCCGCTTCCTCTTTCCCCCTTTGCCTGCCCAGCTTCACCCGCACAAGCCTCCTTGCTCTTCCTAGAACATGTCAGGATCCTCCTCGGGCTTTTTATAATCTTTCCCTGGACCCCTTTCCCTCATGTGTTTCCAGATATTTACATGACTCATGTTCTGCATCTGCAGAGATTTACCTAGCTCACCGTCTCCCTTTCCTTAGGACTGGTTTATAATGAGGCTATCGCCTCAGCATCCACCCGCCCCATTCATGGCTTTCCCTACTTTCCTGCTCTGGATTTATCCGTCGTGGATATCACTAAGTACATAGTTTATTTGCTCATTGTCTGCCCCCTTCCACAAAATGTCTCTTCCCATGATGGCAGGACTTTTTATTTGCTTTGTTACTGCTGTATCAGTATCTAGAACTGTGTATTTGTTGAATGAATGAATGAATGATGAATTGGCGAAAGAAGAAACAGGCCTTGCGTGCTGTGGGTAGCTATCAGAGTTTTGTAGGAAAAATGGAGCACTCTGTTTAATCTGGTGAATCCACTGAGTGGATATCTGTTAAGAGAGCTTCTACTCATTAAGTCATGAAAATAAATGTATCCTTGGAAGTTGAAAAGTGTAGGGAGGAAAGGGGTGGAATGAGAGTTTATAATAGGGGACACTGACAGATTGGGAGTGAAAGAAAGGCTTCTCTGAGAAAGCATCATTTAAGTGGACAACAAAAACTTACACCGAAGTTAGGTAGGTGGGGAGTGGGGGAAAGAGGATTTCATGCAGAGAACAGCTTGTGCAAAGGCCCTGAAGCTGGAAAGTTCCATGAACTAAAGAAGGTCAAGATGATGGTATTGAAGGGAGCAAGGGGGCGGGGTGAGCTAGGTCATTCAGGCCACCTGTCTGTATTAGATTAAGTTTAAACAGCTGTTTTAATTACCAATCTGGAACTTTTCTCTAACTGAAGAATGAATAGCTTACACCGTTGAAAAGAATTTCTATCCTGAGTAAATAGTGTATGGGGATGGAGTGTAGAAGAAAAGTTACAGCTGAGAGTAGAAAGCCTTCTCAATACCCCTGAAAATATAGCCTGAGCACCACATTCTGCCCAGAGCTCCAAGTTGGAAGTGGTTGTCCCTGGTGTATCTCTGTGGATGCTAGCTCAATTAAAAAATTTTTCTTTTCTTTCATCTATCTTTTATTTATTTTCTGCATGCAGCGAAGAACTGAAGATCTCCCCCACGAGAAAAATTCCCCCTCTGGATGAGCATTTCAGGTTTTAATATGGGTTGTTTCATGGGTTTAATCGACAGGCTTGTGGTCCAGGTTGAAAAGGCCCACGGGTGCTAATATTCAAAGGTGCCTTTATGTAGGTTTAGAAGGACCAGAGATGACTTGCCCTCAACTAAGGAAAGGTGCAAGATTATGTAAGTATTTGCTTTTAGGTTTTTTGTTGTTTTTTTTTTAACCTTCTCCCCTCCCTCCCCCTTCTCCTTCCACTTTTCTCTATCACCACCCTCCTTGGAGTTAAAGAGGAGAGCCAAGAAAAGGACAGCCACAGACAGACGAAGTGGTCCTCGGACTGCTGCCCTATGTCGCCGAGAGAAGCGGGCCCCAGGGCAAACCGGCTGTGGGTGGTGGGGAGCCAGCTCCAGCCTGACTACGAATCCCATTCCAACAGCACTCCCTTCCCACTGGGGAGGCGGCCTTCCGTCCCCGGCCCCTGCCGGGAGGTGGAGGCTGACCCCACGTGAAAGGCTCAGCGATCCAGAGTAGGGCGACACGCAGGTTCTGGCGGAAAGTTGGCAGCCACCGCCCTCTCTCCCGGCTCCCTCCCCGACACTACCCCCCGCCCCGGGCGCTACGGCGGGGGTGGGGGTGGGGGGAACTGGCCTAGTGTTCCGGAACAGCTGCAGCCGGCGCTGGGCCCGTCTGGAATGCGGGGACAGGCTGCGCACCAGGACTTTTATGGAAACTTGCTGGTGGAGACGGCGGCGGCGGCGGCCAAAGGGCTCCCAGCGGCCGGAGCGGCAGCGGCCGGAGCGCCCAGACCCCCGCCCATACCCAGGCGCAGGACGCGCACAGCCTCTCCGCGCGCAACGAGGACACTCGCTCATCGCCGGCTCCTGGCGGGTGAGCGAGTCGGGGAACGTGGGGCGGGGGCGGCGGGGGCCCGGAGGTGTCGGGTCCCCCCCACCCCCCTGCGGGGGCGGGGGCCGCAGGGAGACGTGCCCCGCTCCCGGCTCCTGGCCGGGCTGCGGCCGTAGCACCCGAGCGCGCGGGGCTGCCGCCAGCTGTGGCGGCGCGGGCGGCCCAGCCCAAGCGAGCGGCGTCCTGCGGGCTCGGCGGGGTGGTGGCCCGGGTCTGCGCGTCGCCCTGCGCTCCTGCTTTCAGCCCCGGCTCGTGCCCGGTCGGCCGAGTTGCGTTCGGCTGCTCTCTCCACTCCTACAGGGAAGAGCCCTCCGCGAGCGAGCGGAGTGGGTGCAGTCCCTTCGCTCTACCCTTGGGGTCCAAGCAGGTATAAAGTTCGGTGTCGTCCCCCACCCACCACGTGCCCCCGGCGCTCCGTCTCCGCCCGCGATGCCTGCTGTTTTTTAAGAGAAAACCAGTCCCGGTCTGTCCCTGCGGCGGCTGGGGAGTAAAATGGGATTTAACAGCCTATCATCTATCCTCCTCCCTGCAAAGTATGTTTTGGAGGCGATTTTGTCCGAGGTGGGATGTTGGGGTGGCGCAGCTACAGTTGGAAGTTGGAGTGCATAACGTGGTCACCTCTTGAGACCTCTCCCTTGTCCCTATGCTTTTTGAAAATGCGAAGCCATTCTGTTTGTAACTGAAACGCTCCACAATGTTAAAAATGTGTTGGCATTTGAAAGAAAATAATCGAGTTGAGAGGTTAGTTGATTATCGCAATGGCTCCGAGGTCTTCATTTTGTATTTATTTAAGGTCCATAACGTGAACAAAGAGAGTTGGGGGGAGGGTGCGGTGGAGAGAGAGCGAGAACAAGGTAAAAATAGCATAAGGAGATGTCCTATCAAAATGTCTGTCCTAGAGAAAGAGGCAGGTAGAAAAATGTAAGTGAGCCTTAAGAAAGAAATAGTTCCATTTGCAAAGCAATGGGAGCATCATTCATCAGATAAATTTTCTTTTTTTTTTTAAAGATTTTATTTATTTATTTGAGAGAGAGAATGAGATAGAGAGAGAGAGCATGAGAGGGGGGAGGGTCAGAGGGAGAAGCAGACTCCCTGCCGAGCAGGGAGCCCGATGCGGGACTCGATCCCGGGACTCCAGGATCATGACCTGAGCCGAAGGCAGTCGCTTAACCAACTGAGCCACCCAGGCGCCCCATCAGATAAATTTTCTTAATGAATTCATGTAACGGGCCCTTTGGCCTGCGAGTCACAACGTAACTATGTATTTGGCAGTATCATTAAGTAAACCTGAGTATTTATACCATCTTAGTCACACGTCATTAGGCGAACCTCATTATCCCCCCCTCTGCCCAGTCCTTGTACAGCTTAAAGAACTGCCATAAGAAAACTCAAAATACACGTAAGTCTCTGAAATTCTTTTGAGTTTGAGGTGTGCGAAAAATGAGGTGTGGAAAAATGCATAATTGAGCGACAGTTTTCTGGGGAGATGTGTTTAATATAAATGAAATTTGATTATTTAATTAGTTAAGATTCATCCTCACAGGTATTAGCATCCTATTTTTGAAGATCTTTTCTATTTTTGACTGGCATAATTTAAATAAAAATGTGGGAAATTGTGTATTTTATCTGCAACAACTTCCTTAAGGAGCCCTGAGCAAAAACCACAACAAAATTCTTTTAAATCCATTTTCCCTCAATACGGGATTGGTGTAATTCAGTTTTAATAGAAGATTCACATTTCTACATCCATTTTAGGCTGAACTGTAGTGAAGAGCAGTTTCTCTTGCACACTTTCAATGGAATCTGTGCTATTTTTGAAAATTTGATATGTAAGACTGATCATTGTCAAAATGTATGTCATCTTGAGCTGGCTATATTTAGCATCAACAAAGGAATGCGTTATCTAGGCTTTCGAACAGTATTTTTCCCCTGAAATTACGCTTGAAGTATTTAGGTTAGGGTTTCATTTGTGAACAGAATGAAAACTGCGTATGTATATTTAGAAGAGATTAATTGGGGATTTAGATTGCTTAGAACCCAAGTGACCTAAAATGACATACTTCGTTTAGGAAAACAAAAACAAAAACCTGTTATTTTTGGAACACCCTAAAGGCAAATAAAGGTACTGTTTAAATAACACATGCCTACAAGAAAGAAAACAATGCAGTAAATGTAGAAAAGGATGTAATAGACGGGCAGATGTCTAAAAGTTTTTATGGAAGAGACGAGTCAGTACATTTTATAGTATGTAGGCCATATACACACAAAAAATATCTTGGTAGTCTACTTTAGAGGGAAAATGACCTACAACATTCTTAATAAT
This sequence comes from Neomonachus schauinslandi, assembly GCF_002201575.2. NCBI lineage: Eukaryota > Metazoa > Chordata > Mammalia > Carnivora > Phocidae > Neomonachus > Neomonachus schauinslandi. Next base: position 63,612,518 of record NC_058406.1, read on the forward strand.
TTCACCTAGTTCTGTTCTTTAATTAGTTTGTGGTTTATATCACCTGTGTAGTTTCTTTCATGTTCTCTTCTGGTTTTGTAATTGCAAAATTACATATTCTTTACATACACTTGGAATTGTTATATTTTCTCTTTCTGTTTAAATTCAGTGCACAGTTTGGCTGAACTTAGGGTACTATACTTTCTACACTCTAGGATGAGTGGATTTTTACCCTGAAATCCAACTTACTTCTAGTAAAATTTGTTTTTTGTTCTAAAGTTAATATAACCATATTGTATTTATGGTTAAAAATGATCAAGAATGGAAAGGGGGACTTTCAAAACGGGACACATGTACTGTTAGTGTTTTGATATGTTTCCTCCTTTTCCCCGTGCACAGGATTCTTTTCTTGTGTTGCCGGATCTCTGGGAAGCCGTGTGTGCAAGCCCCGGGTACAGTATCTGCCATCCAGTAAGTGTTCAGTACCCCTTCTTTTTCTCCCCACACCTCCTTTTTTTTTTTTTTTCCTTCTTGTCCCCTCCTCCCTTTTACTGTGAGATTAGAAGGCAGATTGGGGCTCCGTGGTCCACATTCTGAGGTTGGTGAAATTTGACTTCTGCCTTCTTTTCTGTGCCTCTTTCTTGTCCTTTCCTCCCCCTTGACTGTGCCTCCTTCTTTCAGCCAAACTAGGCCTCCCTTTGTCTCTCCATTTTCTCAGTGCCGCCTGTTCCTTTAGATCAGGGGCCACAGATTAGCAGCCAGAAAGCCACCTGCAGCCACGGCCATGCTTACAAATTGGTACATTTTATGATAAGGATTTCTAGCGTCTCCTGAAAAACTGGGTCATTTCTGCATAGCAGCAGTACCCTGGGACTGAGCACTTGCTTCCCCCTCAGGGCACACATACCCCTTTGGACACTGTCGCCATCGTTCCCTGTTACCTTACAACCAGTCATCACTCGCTCATGTTACCGGTCAGTGACACTGCCTTACCTGAACTTCCATTTACTTTGCCTAACCCTAGACACTGGAGTACGCAGCAGTCCTCTGATGTCCGTATGAGGCAAGTCTGAAGCTGTGATAGGATGGAGAGTCTGGACCCGGCATCAGGGACCTGCACTTGAAATGTTGTAGATAGGGGTGGGAGGACGGGTTAGCCTGGTGGTGGGTACTGAGGAGGGCACGTTCTGCATGGAGCACTGGGTGTTATGCACAAACAATGAATCATGGAACACTTCATCTAAAACTAATGATGTAATGTATGGGGATTAACATAACAATAAAAAAAAAAAGAAATGTTGTAGATATATTTGGGTTAGCAATCCTTCTCTTAAATAATGTGACCATGGGAATGAGAAGAGGTTAACATTCATTGACACTAATTGCTTGTGTCAGTTGGAGCTGGAAGGGACCATATATACTAACTAAAACATTTTAACTGGTGGGGTTTCAGAAAGCATAGGGTAAGTATTTCTGGGAAAGAAATCCTAGTCCTAGGAACTCTTAAAATACTCCTCATCTCTCTCCACCCTAGAAGTGTTTAGGAGAGTTGTTTTTTTTAACCCCTAGAGATTGGCCATAAAGAGGAGCTAACTACTCTTCCTTTTCTGCCTCCCCACCCTCCCTTTGTTTGGAGCCAGAGGCCTGGGTCTGCCCATTCCCAGAGAGGGTGAGGAGGCCCAGTCTCCTCCAGAGAGTACCACATCCATGTGCTTGTGAAACCAACTTCTGGTTTTTCATGATACCTAGCTTAATGTAAACCCACTCGATTTTATTTTCTATTCATTCATTTATGTATCCTCATCATCAGCCCTCTTTTTGGAGCTGTTAATCATAAGTTTTACTTGGGCTGACTTTGGATCAGACCGTTTACCTGTTACCTCTTTGTCATTCATCCACTCGCTCAAATATGAATTGAGTTTGTACCGTGTCCTAGTTGTTGTGTGCGACACGAAGGATAAAGAACAGAGTAGAGCAGCGTTCTTTTAAGGGGCTTATAGTGTGGTGAATGCTCTTTGGAAACTATCACATACAGTCTTATGAGTGCAAAGTGTTATACATTGTTAATACAGAAGAATATCAAAGCAGGTTGAAAATAAGATTCTTGCTTATCAGTGAGGAATTGTTGGTAGGAGGAAAAAAATCTCATTTCAAATAGAAAAAATATTTTTGAATTGTGATAAGGTTTATGACTGGTTTTATATTTTTATTTGTCTTTTAAAATTAAAAACATTCTTATTTATCTTTTAAAATTTTATTTACTTGACAGAGAGAGCACAAGCAGCAGGAGAGGGCAGAGGAAGAGGGAGAAGCAGGCTTCCCGCAGAGCAGGGAGCCCAATGCGGGGCTCCATCCCAGGACCCTGGGACCGTGACCTGAGGCGAAGGCAGATGCTTAACCGACTGAGCCTCCCAGGCGCCCCTTATGATATTTTTAAAGTATAAGGTTATAATCTTCATTAACTAAATGTGATAAAGCTACATTATATTTAAGTGTATATTTCTGCTAAAGTGAAAAATGATAAAAATTTAGGCTCACATTTTATAAAGCTCAAAACATTTGTTCCAAAGACTGTGAAGAAATAGGTTTTAACATTTACTTGTGGTATATAGTTAAGTGTTCTAAAATCTTAAAGGGGTGCCTGGGTGGCTCAGTCAGTTAAGCATCTGCCTTCACCTCAGGTCATGATCCCGAAGTCCTGGGATCATGGCCTGAGCCGAAGGCAGACGCTTAACGACTGAGCCACCCAGGTGCCCCTCAAATAAATAAAATCTTAAAAAATAAAATCATCTTAAAAGTTGAGACAAAGAATTTATTTGAGTTTAATGAAATGCAGATTTAAAGCTGTCCGTCTTGACAGTTCTGTTCCTTGAGAAAGGAGATAACACATTAACACAATGAAACCGTTATTATAAATGATAGCTATGATTTAAAATTCTTTTCTTGATTCCTGCATTATTTGCTATCTCGGAATATTTTAATTGCATGTCTAAAAAGTCAAGGAAAATTAATTAATAGAAAATACAGAGGTCAAACATAGATCCAATGAAATTCTAGAACAGAAATATTAGCATGCGTATTTTTTGATCCATTGTACTTAATATTACATTCTATGAGACTTACATATTGTCTCACAGCTTGAGCTTCATACCTTAATATTCAACCTGGAAATTATAACAGCCCAAAATTATACTCTAGAACACATTTTATTAGGCTATTAAGTCATTTTCAAAAGCTTCTTGAAGCTTATCTCACTAATTGCTATGCCTGTTGATACCAGTATTAATATTACCATTGGGTATATTATATATATGTTTCATGTACTTAAATTAGGTAAAAATGGAGAATAGTAAGGTGAAATGAGTAGTTGAGTAACAGTCAAAAAACCTGGAGTCTAGTTCCTTGTTCTGTGGCTGAACAACTTACAACCTGGACAAGTCACTGAATCTCTTTGTGCCTATTTTTTTATATGGGGTTGGACTGAGTGATCTTTTTTTTTTAAGATTTATTTGAGAGTGAGCACGTGAGTGGGCCCATGTGTGTGAGTGGGGGGAGGGGCAGAGGGAGAGAATCTTCAAGCAGACTCCCTGCTGAGCACAGAGCTGGACACCCAGCTCAATCCCAAGACCCATGAGATCACGACCTGAGCCAAAACCAAGAGTTGGACGCTTAACTGACTGAGCCACCCAGGCACCCCTGGACTAAGTAGATCAAGTCTAAACTTCCTTAATAGGACATTCAGGAATCTTCCCAGTCCGTGCCCAGCCTTTCTAGTTTCACTATGGATTTGCTGGATAACTAACCTACAGCTCCCCAAATTTGCAATGGGTCATCAGGCATTGGTGTTTTTGTTCACATTGCTTCTTTTGTCTGAATGTGTGGAATCCTGTTTATTTTAAATCCTATTTATCTTTCAAGGTCTAAATCAAATGTCACCAACTTTGTGTAACTTAACCCCAACCCCCTCCTTCACCCCACCATTGTCTTTTCCACAACTTTTCCATGTTTCTGTAGCCCTGTATATATACTGCTATTATAGCACTTAATACTTTGTATTATAATTATTTGTGGTCCCATCTATTTCTCCCAACAAAGCTACTTGATTTCAAAAGCTTTTTCATACATTTTGTATCCCATTGCCAGAGTACGTTCTCCTTTTTACAAAAATACGGTATTATAAATACAGACCAAATATGTTAAATTTGAAAAAAAAATGCAGCCTTTTTGATAAATCGTATGGTAATATGCTATATATAGGCTATAGTAATATTGCAATACACTCTCTGAAACCTATGATGGGTACTTAGTTGTCTTCATTTGACATGAATGATTAATATGTTAGAACGGAATCATTAAATCCCTTCATCATCCAAGCCTTCCATGTTATGACCAAGCTCTTACTGATGAGCTACACGTTTTACCTTATCCTTTGGTGTTTTCTCTCTACGCATTCTTCATAACAATTCATCTGGCTTGCCTGCCATCTTAAACACTTGGAACCCTGCAGAGGGGCTGAATTGTTGTGTTGCTGCTGCCCCCTGAAGGTGGCCAAGGACATCGCATCTGTCTGTGCAGGCAGGAGAAAAGCCACTTCATGCTAGATTAGGAAAAGGCTCTGAGATTCCCCATATAAAATCCTTTGGCATTCAGGTTACTGACTATAGGAATTAAGTAATTAAAGTAACTTCATTTAGCATTCTAAAACCGTGAGGGCGTGCTCGGTCCAACTACTCCCATCGAGGAATGAGAACTGACATGATTTGATAGAACATTCTTTCCTGTAATTCAGCCAATCTCAGAATGTGGTTTCAAAATCCCCTGGAGTCCCTAAGACCCTTTTGGAGCCCATGAAGCCCTTCCTTTTCCAATTATATGTCTGTATGAGGCCATATCTTTAAATACTTCAGTCAGAATAACATATCACAATTTTGAATGCAGAAGCAGGTATGAGAATGTATCAGTCTCATTTTTTTTTTAAAGATTTTTTAATGTATTTGACAGAGACACAGTGAGAGAGGGAACACAAGCAGGGGGAGTGAGAGAGGGAGAAGCAGGCTTCCCGCTGAGCAGGGAGCCCAATGTGGGGCTCCATCCCAGGACCCTGGGACCATGACTGAGCCGAACGCAGATGCTTAACGACTGAGCCACCCAGGCACCCCTGTATCTGTCTCTTATTAAGCCAGAATTAAAGAGATGTGCAAAAATATAAAACAATGCTACTCTTACTATTTTTATTTATTTTATTTTTTTAAGATTTTTTTTTATTTATTTGACAGAGAGATAGCGAGAGCAGGAACACAAGCAGAGGGGGAGTGGGAGAGGGAGAAGCAGGCCTCCTGTGGAGCAGGAAGCCCAATGCGGGGCTCGATCCCAGGACTCTGGGATCATGACCTGAGCTGAAGGCAGATGCTTAACGACTGAGCCACCCAGGTGCCCCACTATTTTTATTTTGAAAAAGTTATTTTTCATAAAATGTTTGTGTTGATATATAATGGGTTTGTTATTATTTTAAATGACTCTCTTGGGAAGACTTTAACCACTTAAAAAAAATTTGTAAGCTCTTATTTGATGAAGTCATTAATAAGATTAAGTTACATATATAAATAAAATGTAAGGATTTGTTTTTTAATGTAAGGATTTTTTTAAAGCTACAGTACATTGCAGGAGAGACCTGGAGTCTCTATACTGAATAAAGAAGAGTGGAAAGAGTGTTTTAATTTACAATATATTAAATATCCGGGATGCAAGGGTGGTTGAGTCGGTTAAGTGTCTGCCTTTGGCTCAGGTTATGGTCCCAGGGTCCTGGGATCGAGTCCTGCATCCTGCTCCGTAGGGAGCCTGCCTCTCTCTCTGCCGCTCCCCCTGCTTGTGCTCTCTTTTTCTGTCAAATAAATAAATGAAAAATCTTAAATATATATATGTATATATTAAATATCTGTAGATTTAACCTATACAAAAGTTCTTTCTAAGGCTTTTCAATATGGCCCAGACGTTAAGCCCTGAACTCAAAAAGTTTGGGAACCACTCCTCTAGTTCATAGCCTTTCTTCTATTGGAGGCTTTTTTTTTTTTAAGGTTTTTTTTTTTTTTTTAATTTGACAGGCAGTGAGAGAGGGAACACAAGCAGGGGGAGTGGGAGAGGGAGAAGCAGGCTTCCCGCGGAGCAGGGAGCCCGATGCAGGGCTTGATCCCAGGACCCTGGGATCACGACCTGAGCTGAAGGCAGACGCTTAACGACTGAGGCACCCAGGCGTCCCTGGAGGCATTTTTCTTTAACATCAGAGAACTTGTTTTTATATGTGTTCACACTTTTCAGATGTTATTTAAATGAATCATTTTCTAACTAAAAATGTTAGCCTCATTATATTGGTAATTATCTTTTATCCCATCTAGACTATGAGCTCCATAAAAAGAGATATTTTAGGGGCACCTGGGTGGCTCAGTTGGTTAAGCGTCCGAATCTTGATTTTGGCTTAGGTCATGATCTCAGGGTTGTGAGACTGAGCCCCTTGCTGGGCTCTGCGCTGGGAGTGAAGCCTACTTAAGATTCTCTCTCCCCCTCTCCCCCTCCTACTCCCTCTCCCTCTTAAAAAAAAATAAAAGGAGAGATACTTTATTCTATTCATCTTTGTAGTGCCTTATACTATGTCTAGCACATTGTAGAAAGATAAGTTTCTTGAATGAATACTCATTTTAACTAGTTTCATCTTTTCCCGTTCTTTTTTTAATTTATTTTCTTATTTAAATTCAATTAGCCAACACATAGTACATCATAGTTTTTGATATAATGTTCATTGATTCATTAGTTGAGTATAACACCCAGTGCTCATCATATCACATACCCTCTTTAATGCCCATCATCCAGTTACCCCTTCCCCCCCCCAACCACCCCTTCCACAACCCTCAGTTTGTTTCCCGTAGTCAAGAGTCTCATGGTTTGTCTCCCTCTCTGATTTCTTCCCAGTTTTCCCTCCCTTCCCCTATTGTCCTCTGCACTATTCTTTACGTTCCATGTATGAGTGAAACCATATGATAATTGTCTTTCTCTGCTTGACTTATTTCACTTAGCATAATCCCCTCCAGTTCCATCCATGTCAATGCAAATGGTGGGTATGCATCCTCTCTGATGGCTGAGTAATATTCCATTGTATATATGAACCACATCTTCTTTATCCATTCATCTGTTGAAGGGTATCTCGGCTCCTTCCACCGTTTGGCTATTGCGGACATTGCTGCTATGAACATTGGGGTACATGTGCCCCTTCTTTTCACTACATTTGTATCTTTGGGGTAAAAACCTGGTAGTGCTATTGCTGGGTCGTACAGTAGCTCTATTTTTAACTTTTTGAGGAACCTCCATACTGTTTTTCAGAGGGGCTGCATCAGCTTGCATTCCCACCAACAGTGTAAGAGGGTTCCCCTTTCTCCACATCCTAGCCAACATCTGTTGTTTCCTGACTTGTTAATTTTATCAATTCTGACTAGTGTAAGGTGGTATCATTGTGGTTTTGATTTGTATTCCAATTTATTCTTTTGTTTATTTTTAATTAACATATAATGTATTATTTGTTTCAGGGGTACAGATCTGTGATTCATCAGTGTGACTTCCAATTTATTCTTAATTCTACCACACTCTTAACCTCTAAATCTACGAAATAACATGCAAATCACCTACTGTGTGGTCCATTATAGGGATTCATTTGTTAGTTTCCACACTTCTCCTTTATCAGTATAGAGACTCCAGGTCTTTCTTGCGATGTACTGTAGCTTTAAAAATATCCTTATGTTTTATTTTCATATGTATCTTAATTTTATTAATGATTTCATCAAATGAGAACTTAGCAGTTTTCTTTGAGTAGTTACTTTGAAGTCTTCCCAAGACAGAATAAAAGGCAAGAATTGAGGGGTTTGATTCTGAGGGAATAGGAGGATGGTCTGCGTCGTACCTAGGATGTGGTGGTTGCAGCTGCAGTAGGATTTAAAACACCTAGGAAGTATTTATGTGTTATGCTGCAAGAGATGTACAAAATATATGAAACAGACTTTGTATTGTTGAAGATGATGGAAAAAGTGAGTAATCGTTGAAGCTTCTTGATGGGTATATGAGGATTCATTGTATTTGTCTCTCTAATTTTGTGTATGTCGGAAATTTCCTTAATATAAAGGTAAAGAACTGATATGTCTGGGATGTTTAACCATATAAAAAATTTAAAAGTTTATACCAAGTATACCTAGAAGCCTAAGCACATTTAGAGGTGTCAGAGACTGAAGGAGAGAAAACATTCCTGCTTAGAGTTTAGTGGAGAAAATAATGATTTCTATTATAATTAGTTTGGGAAAATACTTCACTGGTAAAAAAAAAAAAGTGGCTTAAGAATTGTCTTGAGGGGTGCCTGGGTTGCTCAGTCGTTAAGCGTCTGCCTTCTGCTCAGGTCATGATTCCAGGGTCCTGGGATCGAGCCCCGCATCGGGCTCCCTGTTCCGCGGGAAGCCTGCTTCTCCCTCTCCCACTCCACCTGCTTGTGTTCCCTCTCTCGCTGTCTCTCTCTCTCTCTGTCAAATAAATAAATAAATAAAATCTTAAAAAAAAAAAAAAGAATTGTCTTGGAAGGGGGCACCTGGCTGGCTTAGGTGGAGGAGTGTGACTCTTGATCTCGAGGTCGGGAGTTTGAGCCCCACAATGGGTGTAAAGATTACTTAAATAAAAACTTAAAAAAAAAAAAGAATCCTCTTGGAGGTGGAAATGAGCTATTGAATGTGTATGTTAGGTGAGAGGTTGAAGGAATGGGAAGGAAAACCAGGTCTGAGAAGGCCTGAAGAAGTCCTAACAAGCCCAGATGAGAATTTTAATTGCGATCCATGCTGCCCTATTCAGTTAATAGCCTCAGAGCTGGAGTGATAGATAACAGCACAGAGTGGTAGGGGATGCGATAGTTGAGTAGGTGAGCCTGATGAAGACGTAAGGAATGGTGACTTGTTACCCTATTAGAAATCAAAGGAGGGGCGCCTGGGTGGCTCAGTCGTTAAGCGTCTGCCTTCAGCTTGGGTCATGATCCCAGGGTCCTGGGGTCGAGCCCCACATCGGGCTCCCTACTCTGCAGGAAGTCTGCTTCTCACTGTCCCGCTCCCCCTGCTTGTGTTCCCTCTCTCGCTGTCTCTCTCTCTCTCTGTCAAATAAAATCTTTAAAAAAAAAAAAAAAAAAAAACAAAGGAATCATGACTAGAAGTTTCTATGGGAACTTTCTTAAACCTCATTTTACTAATCATGTATACTTAAAATCATTCTGATAATATGTAATCAGTTAAGAACTTTGAAAAAACTGCATTAACACAGCTTCCCTATAGAAACTGAGGTAACTTTATGTACTCACCACACTTGGGTTCTGGGACCTATGGAAAAGACTTGATAATTTGAAAATGTTTATCAGGATTCTGAAGAAGAGAAAACTGTTAAAGTGGATACTTTGAATTTTATAGCTTCTCATCTTGTAAGTTTATTAATAAAAATGACAGTAATACATGAGAATATTAAATATATGAGTATATCTGGAACTATAATTATATGAAATTGAAGGAGGGCTTGGGGTCTCTGTTCTAAATCGGCAAATTCCACATGAGTTTATAGGCTGGTAGGTGAAATGTTGACTAATAACATATTAAAGAGCATGAAAGTGGGAGGCAGTGATAAAATTAGTCTAAGATTGAATGGATATTTGGATTTTTTTTTTTTAAGATTTTATTTATTTATTTGACAGGGAGAGACACAGCGAGAGAGGGAACACAAGCAGGGGGAGTGGGAGAGGGAGAAGCAGGCTCCCCGCAGAGCAGGGAGCCCGATGCGGGACTCGATCCCAGGACCCTGGGATCATGACCTGAGCCGAAGGCAGTCGCTTAACCAACTGAGCCACCCAGGCGCCCGGATATTTGGATTTTGAGAATATGTTCCCAAAAAATTAATTTGAAAATCTTCTATAAGTATCCAGTAGCAGATTTTAACAAAAGTACAGACAGTTCATTAAGGAAATAAAAATTGGGTCAAAGGAATGGGATCTTTTAGACTTCTCAGTTTTGATGATTACTACATGAATATTAAAAATCTTTCTGTGATAGCTTTTGGGGGTTTATTTTAAATTGTAATTTATTATTTAATGACATTGAGGCAGGCACTGGAAAAGAACCAATCTGCTGTAATCTGGGAAAGGAGCATAAAGTCTACCAGATGTACAGGTGGACGTAAGAGAAGTACAAAAAGTAGTCTGAGGATGGAGGTCATTTTCTTGGGCATCTAACTGGAAGATGGGGGTATGGTGCATGCTGCCTTTCAACTCTGTATCAGAGATGGTTGATGTTAGAACTCTGCCCGTGTTGGGGAGCCTGGGTGGCTCAGTCCATTAAGCATCCGATTCTTTTGGAGTTTTGGCCAAGAGACTGTAACAGCATGGGACTAGGGAGAGCGTCTGTTATTCACTGAACTGTATTTCTCAATGCTCAGCAGAGTGCCTGGCACATAGCAGATGCTTAATAAATATTTGTGTAATAAATGGTGTGTTCTATTTATATTGTATTCCTCCATGATGAAAATCATAATGATAGTAATACATTATATCCAAACAATCTTTAACTGTTTCTAAAGTGCTTCACCTTGAAGTTGGCAGGATTTACTTACGCAGCAAACAATTATTACGGATGTCTTCTGTATGCCAGGTACATGCCACAGGCTGTGGACACGGTAATGCATAAACTACAGTCTGTACTCTCAAAGAGCTCACACTCTGGTAGAGAGGGAGTCAAGAAAGTGGTTCATTACCATACCTTATGGTAAATGCTAGAGTCAGGGTAAGTGTGGGTGCAATGGAAATACACACAGGAGAAGCACATAATCCAGTCTTGTGGAGTCAAGGAAGACTTGCTGGAGAAAAATGACTATCTATGACCTAAAAGATGAGTTGGAGTTAGCTAACAGATAAGGGAATGGGCAGAACTTGAAGCTGAGGGAGCTAGCTGTGCAAAGGCTTGAGGTGTGCCAGTTTTTCCATGTGGGTGATAGAGAGGAAGTTGTGGACAGAGATGAGGCTCACGAGGCAGTGCAAACTACCAAAGCGTATGACATCACTGAATAAAAAGTGTAGAGAGAGAAGGAAAGGGCAAAGACTGAAACATGTGGGCAGAGAGCATCGAAGAAGCGGTGAGAGTCGGAGAAGCTCTCAGAGAAGACAGAAGGAATGGTCAGAGACACGGAAGAACAGGGAGAGCAGCGTCATGGAGCTGAGGGAGGAGGATTTCAGAGTGAAGGAGTGGCCGAGAATGTCAGATGCAGTCGTGACATTCTGAAGGGGGGAACTGTCCATATTATGGGACAATATAATGAGAAAGGCATTATTGTTCCTATTTTATATATGAAACTGAAGTTCACAGAAGTAAAGTGGCTTATCCAAGACCATGCATCTAATAAACAGTCCAAACAGAAACACTAATACGAGTTTTCTGGTTGTAACTCCAGTGTTTCCTCCACCATCACCGTCTGCTTAATGTGTTTAGAAAATCAGCAGTTAACTGAGAACGTGTCATCAGGATATAATTCCGAGCATTTTGCTACAAAGGTCCTTAAGCAATAAAAGCTCTAGTAGAATATTTTGGAAGACTTCAAAATATATTTGTATTAACCTTTTGCCAAATTTAAAAATTCAGGGGTTTGGAAGTTTTTGTATGAGAGAAGGTTTATGAAAAATTAGGACAAGATTGAACCTGAATATGCAGTTTTTAAAAATTGAAGTGTAATTAACAGTGTTATATTAGTTTCAGGTGTACAACATATTGATTCAACAATTGTATTCATTATTCAGTGTTCACCACGATAAGTGTAGTCACCATTTGTCACCACATGTCACCATGTCACCATGTTCCCTATACAGTGCTTTTCATTCCCATGATTTATTTTATAACTGGAGTTTGTACTTCTTAATTCCCTTTGTGTATTTGGCCTATCCCTCTACCTGCCTCCCCTCTGGCAATTACTGGTTTGTTCTCTGTTTTTAAGAGTTTACTGGGTTTGTTTCTTTGTTTTTTAGATTCCACATATAAGTGAAATCATAGGGTATTTGTCTTTCTCTGATTTATTTGACTTAGCATGATGCCCTGTAAACCCATCTGTGTTGTCGCAAATGGCAAGATCTCATTCTTTTTTATGTCTGAGTAATATTCGTGTGTGTGTGTGTGTGTGTGTGTGAGTGTGACTTCACATTTTCTTTATCCATCCACCCATTGATGGACATTGGGTTGCTTTCATATCTTGGCTATTGTAAATAATGCTGCAGTAAACATAGGGGTGCATTTATCTTTTTGAATGAGATATGACAGAATGACAAGCACTGGAATCTCCATACCATTTTTCACGGTGGCACTGGTTTGCATTCCCACTAACAGTGCCTTAGGGTTCCGTTTTCTCCATATCCTCGCCAACACTTATTTCTTATCTTTTTGATACTTAGTCATTCTGACAGGTGTGAGGTTATATCACTGTGGTTTTGATTTGCATTTTCCTGATGATTAGTGATGTTGAGCATCTTTTCATAGTCTGTTGACCCTCTGAACATCTTTGAAAAAATGTCTATTTGGGTCCTCTGCCTATCTTTCAATTGGATTTTTTTTTTTATGTTGAATTGTGTAACTTCTATATATATTTTGGATATTAACCCCTTATTGGATATATCATTTGCAAATATCTTCTCCCATAGAGCAGGTTCCCTTTTTGATGGTTGATGTTTCCTTTGCTGTGTTTCCTTTGTTGTTTTGGTGTAGTCCCAATAGTTTATTTTTGCTTTGGTTTCCCTTGCTTGAGGAGACCGATCCATAAATATGTTGCTAGGGGCAATTTCCAAGAGATTACTGCTTGTGTTTTCTTCCAGGAATTTCATGGTTTCAGGTCTCACATTTAGGTCTTTAATCCAGTTTGAGTTTATTTTTGTGTATGGTATGAGAAAGACAAGTTTCATTCTTTTGCATGTAGCTGTCCAGTTTTCTCAACACCATTTATTGAAAAGACTGTCTTTTCCCTCCTGTATAATCCTGCCTCCTTTGCTGTAAATTGTAAAAAAGCCGAGTTAACTGCTTTTCATTCAGTACTTGAGAATCATTTAATAACTTAACTCTGGGGTCTCCTTAACTCCAAGTAATTCTAAGAGAATAACTGCTAGCACATATCAATTTAAGAGTAAATAAACTTACTTAAATAAAAACTGTGCTCACATGGGGCAAAATACCAGCACCATGTTCTACTGCCAGTTGCCAGCTCAAGACTACAAATTCATTAAATGTAGAGAATACTATCAGTCATGTCTTTTGAGCTTCCAGTATATTTCTGCTGCTCAGAATTATGGTTTTCAAATAATTTGACTATACTAGTAGGTTAAGCCTTCTAAGCTGGTTGGTATTCCCCTCCCTCCACCAGACGCACTAGTTGTACTATTTTTTTGGCATCAGCATAATACAGTGGGTAAGACTGCAGACCCTGTAGTCAGACTGCCTGTTTTTATCCTGTGTCCACCACTCATTAGTTGTGTGGTCCTGGGCGAGTTACTTAACTTTCTAAGTCTCAGCTGTCCCATCTGTGACAATTTACAGATTGTTCAAACCTATTAGATAAACTCAAATATATTATTCTCGTCTTAATATTTTAAGAATTTTATTTTATTTATTTTTTAAAGATTTTATTTATTTTGAGAGAGAGTGAGCGAGAGAGGGAACACAAGCTGGGAGAGAGGCAGAGGGAGAAGCAGGCTCCCTACTGAGCAGGGAGCCTGATGTGGAACTTGATCCCAGGACCCTAGGATCATGACCCTGAGCTTAACCGACTGAGCCACCCAGGTGCCCTGGAGCCACTTAAGAATTTTTTTTTTTTTAAGATTTTATTTATTTATTTAACAGAGAGAGAGAGAGCACAAGCAGGGGGAGTGGCAGGCAGAGGGAGAGGAAGAAGCAGACTCCCCACTGAGCAGGGCGAGCCCGATGTGGGGCTCGATCCCAGGACCCTGGGAGCATGACCTGAGCTGAAGGCAGTCGCTTAACCGACTGAGCCACCCAGGCGCCCAGCCACTTAAGAATTTTAAAATTACTGGGCTTGGAAATTTTGAGAGAGGGTGGATAATAATTTTTACCTGAAAGGGTTATTGAGGGGAGTGGATGAAATCATGCTTGTTAAACACTTGGCACATTACCTGGCACACAGTAAAGGCTCCATAAATGTTAGCTTGGATTATTATCATTTTATTCATATGTGATCAAAGGATGTATTAGTGAGATAGTTTTGATAAGGACTGTGGAATAGAATTCTTTCTTGTGAAGTTAATGATCCAAATGTAGTCAAATTTATACCTTTAACTTTAGCACAGAAAGACAACTGGGTTAGCGACTGGAATATAATGCTGTTTCTACCAGGCAGAGTCACACCTTTTAAAAATTATAAAGGAATCCTGGGGAGCCTGGGTGGCTCAGTTGGTTGAGTCTCTGACCTTGATTTTGGCTCCAGTCATGATCTCAGGGTTGTGGGATGGAGCCCTGCATCGGGCTCTGCGCTCAGTGTGGAGTCTTCTTGTCCCTTTCCCTCTAAATAAAATCTTTAAAAATAATAAAAAATATAAAGGAAACATATAGATATTTGCCTGCTTGATCTTGAAATTTTTTTTCTCTACATAAAACTATTTAAGAGATAGGAATTCCTACTGGTTTGTAATCTACACCTTAAAAGACAAGTCTGTAAGACAAAAAGCCAGTAAACTTATTTTGCTACAACTTTTTTATCATCAAAATGCAGAACAGAGCAAACTCAGCAAAGGATCACTTGCTCGTATTTTTTTTTTTAAAGATTTTATTTATTTATTTGAGAGAGAGAATGAGAGATAGAGAGCACGAGAGGGGAGAGGGTCAGAGGGAGAAGCAGACCCCCCGCTGAGTAGGGAGCCCGATGTGGGACTCGATCCCGGGACTCCAGGATCATGACCTGAGCCGAAGGCAGTCGCTTAACCAGCTGAGCCACCCAGGCGCCCCTCACTTGCTCGTATTTTATTAAAAAAAGTTAAAATTAGTACTGTTCAAATTTTCACAGATTTTCAGAGCTCAGAATACTGAAATGATATTTAAAAGACTATTTTAACTGGTTTTACTCATACTGAATTTAAAAATTAAACTTACTTTATTCTGAATCTATAAATAAGTCAAGATATAATTTGAAGATTTTTAAAAAATTAAATAAAGGTAGCTGATTCATTTATTCTCCAGGACTGTTCTTGACAGGCTAATTTTTCACCATCACCAAACCACACAATTTTCTTTCATTTCACCACACACACACACAAAAATTCCCTGAAGTTCCCTCTGGCCAGCTAATTTAGCTAAGTTTATCAACCCCTATAATCCTATGTGAGTTTGCTCAAAATTTCCTCTTACCCTTTGGTATTACTCTTTTAGATTACACAAATAATATATTAATGTGTGCTCACTGGCAGGGAAATGTAGTTTTTTACTGAAGAGGGTAAAAAAGGTAGTGAGGGAGACCATGAATAATGAAATTAATCAAAATTATGGGTACCTACTAATGTTAGGTATTATTCTAGAATTTTTCACATGTTATCTAATCCTAACTAAGAAGCACAGAATTGAAATTTGGATTTAGGTGTGATTATCAAATTGTAATCAAAGTGTGAGGTGATAAAGGCTCACCTATGTTATTATGGAGGCAATGAAAATAGTGAAGTAATATATATAAACAAATTTGAAAGAAACATTCACAAATCTTGACAATCTATCATAATTTAGGAGATCTAAAAGAAGAATGAACCAGAAATAATTCTAAGGTTTGAGAAACTGTGAGAATGAAGGGTAAATTTTATTGGTTATACAAGAAGAAATCTCTAATAGGTAACTCTAGATATGATTGAGTGACTCAGGTAATAGCTTAGGACTAGAGCTATTTGTTATTTTTATCTCAGGCACACAGAATTAGATTACTCATAAACCTTAGTAATGACACACAGTCACGCATGGCCTGCTTTTATTAGGAAAGTATTGTTAATAATGTAATAATCATCCACCGGCTCACTGAACAGCAAAAGTTAGGATTTTGTTAATAATTACATGGAATCATGTCCCATCCACCTCCATCATATTGTCTTCTTCCAGAGAGAAAACTTTAGCCCCAAATGGCTTCACTGGAAAGTTCTTGCAAACATTTAAAGAAAAAATGGTATCAGTTGTATATGAGGGAAGTCTTACAGAAAATTAAAGAAGAAATACTTCCCAACTCATTCTATGAGAGCAGTATTACTCTGTTAACAAAAGCAGATGTTACAAAAAAATAAAACTACAGACCAATATCTCCCATAAACATGGATGCAAAACTTACCAAAGTTTTATCAAATTGAATTTATCAGTATGTTAAAAGGATACCTCTCCCTCTCCCACTCCCCCTGCTTGTGTTCCTCCTCTTGCTATCTCTCTCTGTCAAATAAGTAAATAAAATCTTTAAAAAAAAAGAGACTCAAGATGTCATTACAGATTCAATGCAGTCCCAATCAAAATCTCAGCAGGCATTTTTACAGAAATTGATGACCTGATTCTAAAATTTATATGTGAATTCAAAGGACTCAGAATAGTCAAAACAAGTTTAAAAAAGAACAAAGTCAGAGTTACACTAACTTTTTCAAGGCTCATAAAGTTCACTAATTGGGCACCTGGGTAGCTGACTTGGTTAAGCATCCCACTCTTGATTTTGGCTCAGGTCATGATCTCAGGGTCCTTGGATCAAGCCCCACATCGGGCTCCCTGCTCAGCGGGAAGCCTGCTTCTCCCTCTCCCTCTCCCCCTGCTTGTGTTCCCTCTCTCGCTGTCTCTCTTTTTGTCAAATAAATAAATAAAATCTTAAAAAAAAGAAAGAAGTTAAACATACATCTACCATAAGGCCTAGCCATTATACTTTACTTACTTGAGAAATAAAAAAGCATATGTTCACACAAAGACTTGTACATGAATATTCATAGTAACTTTATGTGTAATAGTAACTGTAAACAACCCAAATATCCATCAATAGATGAATGGTTAACAAATTGTAGTATATTCATACAATGGAATAATATTCAGTACTAAAAAGGAATAAACTACTGATACATGTAACAACGTGGATGAATCTCAAAAATAATTATGCTGGGTAAAGAAGCCTGACAAAAGAGTACATACAATCTGATTCCATTTATAGAAAATTTAATCTGCAGTGACCAAAAGTGTACCTGCCTGGGGATAGGGGTGGGAAAAGCAAGAAATGGAGGGAGTTAAGGGGTCTGAGAAAACTTTTGTGGGTAATGCATATATTCTCTTGATTGTGGTGATGGTGTCAACAGGGACATACATATGTCAGCCTATTTTTAAAGATTTTATTCATTTGAGACAGAGAGATACAGAGAGTGAGAGCATGAGCAGGGGAGAGGCAGAGGGCGAGGGAGAAGCAGGCTCCCCGCCAAACCAGGAGCCAGACATGGGGCTCGATCCCAGGACCCGGGGATCATGACCCAAGCTGAAGGCAGACGCTTAACCATCTGAGCCACCCAGGGCCCCAAATTGTGCACTTTTTAAAAGTGTAGTTTATTGTATGTCAATTAGTAAAGCTGCTAAAATTTTTTAAGCCAATGGATAAAATTCTGAAAATTACTCAATTCAGAAGTAGGTAGGGAAAGAGTAATAGAGGAAGAAAAAAAGAGGCAAACAAGAATAGTAAAATGGTAGGCTTAAGTCCATTCATATAAATAATTACATTAAATGTTAATGGACTAAATGCTGCAATTAAAAGATACCAGAATTGATTTTTCAAAAAAGCAAGGTCCAGTTATATGGACCAATATAAAGTAAATGGCTAGAAAATTATATACATCATGCAGACTAAACTTAAGAAAGTTGGTGTGGCTATTTTAATATCAGATAAGTTCAAGACAATGAGATCAAAAGGAAATTTCATACTGATGAAGGAGTCAGTTCAAAAAGAAGATATCATAATGCACATGTGCTTAAAAGAGCTTGAAATTACATGAAAAAAATAACAGAATTAAAGGAAAAAATAGCCAATTCCACATAGTTGAAGACTGTTAGAAGAGCTAGGCCACACACACACACAAAAATTAGTAAAGACACAGAAGATCTAAATAACACCATCAACTACCTTGAGCTAGTTGATACTTACAGAATAATATACCCAGTAACTGCAGAATAAAAATTCTTTTTTTTAAAAAAAGATTTTATTTATTTATTTGACAGAGAGACAAAGCCAGAGAGGGAATACAGGCAGGGGGAGTGGGAGAGGGAGGAGTAGGCTTCCCGCCGAGCAGGGAGCCTGCTGCAGGGCTCGATCCCAGGACCCTGGGATCATGACCTGAGCCGAAGGCAGACGCTTAACTACTGAGCCACCCAGGTGCCCCAGAATAAAAATTCTTTGCAAGGGCTCTTGATACATTGACCACGCTATTCTGGACCATAAATTTATAAGGATTTTTTTTTTTTAAGATTTATTTATTTATTTGAGAGAGAGAGTGAGTGTGCACATGAGCAAGGGGAAGGGCAGAGAGAGAGAAACTCAAGCAGACTCTATGCTGAGCATGGAGCCTGTTGCAAGACTTGATCTCACGATCCTGAGATCATGACCTGAGCTGAAATCAAGAGTTGGACACTCAACCAACTGAGCCACCCAGATGCCCCTATAAGGATCTCTTAATACCATGTGCCTTGTCCCTTCTATACCCTGAATCTTGGGAAAAGGAGCTGAAGGTTATCCCAGTTTATTACTTGCCTGGATTGTGTCAGTATTTTTTGAGGAGTAATTAACATGCTGTTTCTGTTTACAAAAATACATAGCATATTAATAATTAAGTCATTAAAAATTGTTACTCAATACTAATCTGTTTTTTTCAGGTGCAAAAATATACAAAACTCCAAAATCACCCTGATAACACATACAGCAGACATGAATGATATTTCCCAAAAGGCTGAGGTAAGTCTCCAACGTTAAAAAAAAAAAAAAATGGGGGAAACGTAGGATTGACTGTAGAGCTGCGGAAATGGTAGAGCTGCTTGGTGGAAAGGTCATAGTTCATAATGACCTAGTGTCAGGATAGAAAATGTAAAAGCTAGAATTCACAGGCTGTTCTTGGGCCCAGTATTTTCATTTGGATTCTAATCTTGGCAGCATAATTATTAAATTTGTGAATGATGGTGAAGTGGATGTGATGGGTAGCACCTTGAATAGAATTGTAATACCTTGATAAGTCTTAGAAGTTTTTTTTTTTTAGTATTTAAAAAACCAGATTTGATGTATATCTTTAGGAGAAAGCAATAATTCACTCTCAGGTGAGGCTCCTTCTCAGCTATTTCTTCCAGCAGCTGCAGCAAAACTTCTCTTCGCCTTTTTCTGGCTCTTGGCTGTAGATATGGGGAGTTGTAGTAAGAAGAGTTCAGTTGCTGACATCCCAAAATTATGAAGTTTAAAAAACCTTAAATGGCCAATGACACCATAAGATGATAATAAAAGAGAGGCTGGGTATGCCACAGATTAATAAGTAATTTGCCATTATCACTAGGAGAAAAGGGTTTGATGTTCTGAGGCACCGACGTTTTATTTACTGAAATTTTTTAGCGATCAGCTTAATTTTCGAAATGATGAAAATAGTTGGCTTTCCTGGTTTTAGAGTGGAGGGAAATCTTTTCTCTAGTCTTTTACTATATTCCTCCTTTCCTGGGAAGCTCTTTTGCTGTCTTAGAGGTCAGCCTACTTGGAATGATACAGCCTTTTTACACATTTTTAATGTTGGTGTACAGAAGTTCTGGATGGGTTGGGTAGCAGTCAACCTCTAAATCACCGCTTGTATGTGAAGACCCCGGCGCATCTCGGCCATACATGGGAATAAAGGACTGCCCTTCAGTTTTATTCATATTTGATAGGGAAACAAGCAAGAGCATGGATATATGAAGTAGGCTTTAAACTTGAAAGCCTAAACTTTTGCCTTGTTTTCACTTTCACCTAATTTATTGTAGTTAGTCCTGGTATCTTTTAAGTAAGAAATGTCAAATCTGAATTTTTAATAATGGTGTAGGAAAATATATTGTTTTAAATTAGAATCCAGTATTCAATTTTTATATTTTACTAGCCTTCAGTTTCAGGGGAACACACCTACAAAATGGAACTTCTTTATATTAATAAGTTTTTATTCATATTTTCTAAATTTCATTTTTCATACTTAGACTTTAGAAAATAATCAGATTATGATTGTACAAATGTTTCAAACTTGTTTCTATTTTCTGTTTCAATAAGTATTTCTTATATTGCTTATTCTGATCTATCTTTACTTGATTTCTTCTATATTTTTTAACTTTCTTCTCTTTATTTTCTTCTAACGAAGATTCTGCTTTCTTCATCTAAACCTGTCCCAAAAACCTATGTGCCAAAACTTGGCAAGGGTGATGTAAAGGATAAGTTTGAAGCCATGCAGAGAGCCAGGGAAGAAAGAAATCAAAGGAGATCTAGAGATGAAAAACAAAGAAGAAAAGAACAATATATTAGAGAGAGAGAATGGAACAGGAGAAAGCAGGAGGTTATTTTATTTTATTTTATTCTTGTGCAAAATTCATATTTTCATCTTTTTAATTTACACATTATTATTCACATTAATCATATTTTATATTAAATATGATTAAATAATTAAAATAATTTTCTGTATTTATAAGTTAATTTCAAACTGTGTATATAATTTAGTCTAAATTTTGGACATGTTCATATTAATTTATTTAACCATTTAGATTAAAGAAATGCTTGCTTCTGATGATGAGGAAGAGGTATCTTCGAAAGTAGAAAAGGCTTATGTCCCAAAGCTAACAGGTAAGAAACTTGAGAGGGAAATCGTAAATGAAATTGCAAAAAGGAAAATGTAGCAAAATATCAAACATGTTTCATATGTTCTTAGGAACTGTTAAAGGTAGATTTGCTGAAATGGAGAAACAAAGACAAGAGGAACAAAGAAAGAGGACGGAGGAGGAACGAAGACGCAGAATTGAGCAGGATATGTTAGAGAAGAGGAAGATAGAACGTGAATTAGCAAAAAGGGCTGAGCAGGTATACACTAAATATTAAATTGGTATTTGCCTCAGAAACTGTACAGAGTAAAACTAATTAGTACATTGCCTAATTAAAATATTTTAATATAACCTTAGCTTATTAAATAGCAGCTAACTTTAAAACAAGAACTTTTTTTTAAAAAGATTTATTTATTTATTTATTTGAAAGAGAGAGAATGAGAGAGAGAGAGAGAGCACATGAGAGAGGGGAGGTCAGAGGGAGAAGCAGACTCCCTGTTGAGCAGGGAGCCCAACGTGGGGCTCGATCCCGGGACTCCAGGATCATGACCTGAGCCGAAGGCAGTCGCTTAACCAACTGAGCCACCCAGGCGCCCCTGAAAACAAGATCTTAAGTACAAATATTTATTATCAAATGCCAGAAGGATAAGGGCAGAATGTCCTTATTTTAAGGTTGAATGCTGAGATAACTTTTGTTATGTACCATCTTGTCATTCAGTCCATATTCCTTACATGGACCACATTTCTTGTTTTTCCTGACAAGTTAGAGGTTTTTACAAAGACATAAGGGCAGTTTCACCTAAACTATCCACAATGTGCTTGTCTTTCAATAGTAATCAATAAATAGTTATTGATTATTATTACACATTAAGGCATAATTAGGATACCTTCCCACTCAAGAATTTGAAACAGGGTGCCTGGGTGGCTCAGTCGTTAAGCGTCTGCCTTCTGCTTAGGTCATGATCCCAGGGTCCTGGGATCGAGTCCCACATCGGGCTCCCTGCTCGGCGGGAGGCCTGCTTCTCCCTCTCCCACTCCCCCTGCTTGTGTTCCCTCTCTCGCTGTGTCTCTCTCTGTCAAATAAATAAAATCTTAAAAAAAAAAAAAAAAGAATTTGAAACAAATCACATTTAATAATGTTATTATCAGCTAGCTTATTAACTTTTTTGTTTTTTAAGATTTTATTTATCTGTCAGAGAGAGAGAGCGCATAAGCTGGGGGAGCTGCAGGGCAGAGGGAGAAGCAGGCTCTCCGCGGAGCAAGGAGCCCAATGTGGGGCTCGATCCCAGGACCCTGGGATCATGACCTAAGCAGAAGGCAGATGCTTAACGACTGAGCCACCCAGGCATCCCAGCTTTTTTTGTTTTTTAAGTTGGTGGTAGGAGAGGGGAGAAATATGTGACAGCTATTTGCTTCAGATAGCCATTATTGATGCCCATAGCTACCGGGGACAAATTAGAAGGGAGAAAAAAATTATTACTATGATTTTATATAGTCTCTTTAATGGATTTAGAATTTCTATATATTTTAGCTTAAAGCATGAGAAGTAAGAGGTTGGTAAGCATTTTTAAAATAGCCAAGAATCTGGGGGTGCTCGGGTGGCTTAGTTAAGTGTCTGCCTTCAGCTTGGATCATGATCCCGGGGTCCTGGGGTTGAGCCCCCCATCTGGCTTCCTGCTCTGTGGGGAGCCTGCTTCTCCCTCTGCCTGCCACTCCCCCTGCTTGTGCTCGCTCGCTCTCTCTCTGTCAAATAAGTAAAATATTTTATTTATTTTTTAAAGATATTATTTAGTACATATAGATAAAATGTCATGAAACCATTTTAGCTTCTCCTCCATCTCTCATCATTAACAAATTAACATAGTCTTCACAGTATAAAAACATTTTTATTGTGAAATTGTACTTGGCTCTTTTTTGCCTACTCTTTAAGTGCCATAAATCTACTTGCTACGCTCCTTCCAGTTTCCTACCTTTCTGAAAAGAAAAATAACAAAGAAGGCAAAGCATATGCCATACTTAAATGTCAAAGAAATTTACCCAGATTTTGCAAATAACTACTTTCTGTGGCACAAATAGCCACTTATGACATATGCCAGATGAATTATAGAAAAGAATTGGAATTTCTTATATTTTATCACTTTGTACCTCTTTATGTAAAGAAAGGATGACAGGTACTTTATCTCTGCCTTCTCCAGTCATCCAAGATGAGAATTCTTTTTTTTTTTTGAAGATTTTATTTATTTACTTGACACAGAGAGAGAGACACTAGAGAGCTAGAGAGGGAACACAAACAGGGCGAGTGGGAGAGGGAGAAGCAGGCTCCTGGCTGAGCAGGGAGCCCGATGCGGGGCTCCATCCCAGGACCCCGGGATCATGACCTGAGCCGAAGGCAGACGCTTAACGACTGAGCCACCCAGGCGCCCCTACTTATTTTGAGTCTTATATATTTTTCCAAAAAGCACTAACTAGACTCATGAGACTTTAAGACCCACTAACAACACCAAGAACTGAATACATAGGCAGTGATTTCTCAAAGAAAAACTATGTGTGTGTTGAAGAGGTGAGTTTAAATATGATGAAGACATGGGATACTAAGAGAGGGAGACAAGGTATCAAGAAAAAAAAAAAAAAAAAACACTTCTTTAGTAACTCCAGAAACTACATGGCAGGGTGCCTTAGAGTCCTGGTTAATGAAACTTTTGGCTTATTACATTATTTGAGAATATGTAGGTAGAGCAAAATAAACTATTAATAGTAATTTTATCTTACAAATATGGAAAGTCCAATTTTAAAATTTAAGTACATTTTCTGCTCAAGTCTAATAAAATTGAATCTATCTTTGAATTTAAGAAGTATGACATAGGTAATCAAGAAAAGTCTTAATGTTGGGGCGCCTGGGTGGCTCAATTGGTGGAGCATGTGACTTGATTTTGGGGTCGTCGGTTTGAGCCCCACATTGGGGGTGGAGTTTACTAAGAAAAATAAAGTCTTAACGTTAATTTGAAAAACCCACTTGTACAAGTCCATATTTAAGAATGCTTGAGAAGGGATTCCTGACTCAGGAGGATAACTACCAGATTCTAGATCATCTTATGATGAATTAAAAATGGGTATACTTCGTATACTGGATGTTAGAATCAAAGACCAATAAAACTTGGGGGAGAATCTGGTTATCTTTGAGGATACTCTGACAGGCAAGGTTAACATCTATCAACTTAGAAAATAAGAGTTTATTGGTAGGGGACTGGGATGTTGAAAATAAAGGGGACAAAAGGAAGTTCCTCTGGGAAGGAGTAAAAGGAATTTCCTTTTCATAATCAAGAGAAATAGTTGGGAAGCAGCTTTTCAGTGGTAGCTTCTGAGAGCCAACACTATAACAGAACTGAATGTCTCAGTTCTCTGTGAATATACTGACACCATGGCCACTCAGACAAATTCACTTTTTCCTTTGTTTATGGAAACCCAATGAAAATAAAATTATGTCTTCTGTTAAAGTTTTGACAATGGCTTAAAATGAGCAAAGAAGAAAGCATACAACAACAAAACAAAAGCCACTCCATAATATAATTTATTATTTTATCATAAGCTAATAAAAATCTGAGGTTTTAGTAGCAAGTAAAAGAAATTTAGAGTTAAGAAATTTAGAATTTATCTTTCCTATACTCTCAGTGTCTGGCTTCTCACTGTATCTCCTAGAACTTTTTATTGATTTGTCAAGGAATTGTTAGCATTCTTTGGAAGGGAAATACTTTTTTTTTAAGTTTATTTATTTATTTAAAGTAATCTCTACACCCAGTGTGGGGCTTGAGCTCATGACCCTGAGATCAGGTGTTGCATGCTCTTCCAACAGAACCAGCAGGTACCCCTGAAAAGAAATAATTTTGTAATTATTTTATTATGGCTTAAAATTTTTCTTAGTACAATACATCATTTAGTAAAACCTTCACTTACATAGCAAATCAGTGTAATATACAATTGTGCAAAAGAAATCATTCTAAACAAAACAAAATTATTAAAATGTAAAATAGATTTATTTTTAATAAATTATTCAGAATTTATTTTTCAAGAAATTTGGTATATTAATAAAATGTATTAATTCTGCCATGACAGAGAATATAGAAAAGGAAAGTGAAATGATGAAGAACAGGGACTTAGCCAGTCCAGTTCCTCCTATGAGCCAAGGTACAACAGAATTCCCTTAGACTGCATAAGGAACAAACTACTTCCAGACTCTTTCACTGATGTTAAAAATCATGTTAAAACAATAAACAATATGAATGTTTACTTTCTAACTTCTCCCATTTTCCCACTGCTTATGTTTCCTTTTCCTGAGATCTCAAACATTGCATTATTTAAATTGCCTAGCTTCTTTCCCGTTTCTCTTACATACATTAGCCTGCCCCTCGAGCTACCCTAATGGTGTTTCTTATGAATAATGTCCAAGTTGAGACCCCTTCCATTGAATGAGGGCCTTTCTTTCCTAGATGTGGTCAAAATAGAGAGTAAACAATTTTATCGACCAGAATTCCTGTCCCTTCTAAACCAGCCATGTGAAAGCTAGTGCACTGCACTGTATTACTGTGTCAGTTATATTTTTGCCATATATTTATATTGCAAAATATAGTCATGATTATTTGATTACTACTGATAGGTTTTACTTTGGCTGGGGCAGAGACCGAGAATGGAGAAATGTTTCTGTATCTCAGTTTAAATTGCTAATTTAATTAATAATTGCTACTTGTAAGCTTACAGCAGGTCATAAGAATTTGGTCCATTATTCAAATTCCAGAATTACAAAGGTAGGCTTTATTTTAATTTTTTCTTAATATATTCCCTAGATACTGATTTTGATGTCAAAATACAAAAACTAATATAAGGTTTAATCTCCACTTAAATGGACAAAATAGGCCAATTTGGAGAAACATAAAAATATTTCAAAAATTATAAATTTGAAAATTTACCATAAGTCACAGCTAAATTACTTTTCAGTTGTATATTTAAAAGCAGAAAGCAGAAATTCAATGTAATGTAATGATATGAAATTCTCATTCAATAGATTGAGGACATAAACAATACGGGAACTGAATCAGCATCAGAGGTAAATGGACATTTCCTTTAATGAAACATCACCTAAAATTATCTGGTTCACAAATAATCTTTTAATTAAAAAATGAAAAGCATTTTTATCTTTATTATAATTATAGCAACAACAACAAAAAGGACAAAAGTATTTTGCAAAGCAAGATCATACTTTTGCACTTTGAAACACTAGCTTAGTGTCTTAAAAGTATGAAAAAAAAAGTATGTTTTTGCTTTCATGGTTAGAGACACAAGTCTCAGATTGAGATACTCTGCCAAGACTATGTATTTCTTGAACTGTTACTAATGGTCAAGATTGTTGAAAGCTAACATTTTTTGAAAGCAGGGTTTTTCCCATCATTTGTCTTCCTCTTTCCTCGGAGTTCTTGATAGTTTGTTTTATCACATACTAGTAGAAAGCACAGTATCTAGTACCATGAAGGAATGTTCAACAACCACAAAAACTTTAGCTAATTCCTTTTTACCTAACAGAGAAGGTTAAGCGTCAATTTGATGGTGTGCCTAAAACTACAGCCACATAAATTGGAAGCAGTTTTATTTTAGGGACATGCGTTACATATTATAACTTACTTTATTTTTGAAAAAAGTTCAGAGGTAACAATAGATTAATAGAATTAATTAAAATGAATTTGAAAAACAACAAATTTAAGAATATTTTACTAGGACCAAATGCCAATGAGTATTGTTCTATAAGTGTTTTATAACTAACTTGGAAATACTGTTTGTTTTTCCTCACTAAATAATAGTTTTGTTAAGTAGTTAAAAACTTGCATGGAGCAAAAAGTCCTGTGGAGAGACTTTTTGTGTGTGTTTAAACGGAATCTACCCACCATCAAATTGATTTAGAGTACACTCACATGCCCACCGCCTTCTGTGGAACTAGTAGTGCACGGACAGCTAAATTCAGATGATGTCATGCGGTTTTATCCAAACAGCTGTATTAACACCACCTTCTAGGAAAGAAGATGCTCCTTGAACCTTGTCAACAATGGATTTCAGTTAAATTAACTCAATGTACAATGAATTCAGAGAAACAACTATTGAATAGAAATCTGTAAAAAATATATATAAATTTTTGTTCTTCGTAACATTGATGGCAATGTAATGAAACTCACCAATAATGGAGGCAAAATCCCATGAAACCTAAATTTTGGTTAGCAAGAAATATGCTAATTTTCTATTTTATAAATTAGGAAGGAGACGAATCACTGCTTGTAACAGTGGTACCTGTCAAATCACAAAAAACTTCTGGAAAGATGAAGAATTTTGAGGATCTAGAGAAAGAACGAGAAGAAAAAGAAAGGGTCAAATATGAAGAAGATAAAAGAATAAGATATGAAGAACAACGGCGATCTCTCAAGGAAGCAAAGTGTCTTTCATTGGTCGTGGTAATTTTTATTTTTATTTTTTTTAGGTACAAATCAAAGCAGTTAAGTTACCAGCATTTCCTTTTATGATTGACAGATGTGTTTGCACAATGTTTCTTAGGATGATGAACTAGAAAGCGAGGCAAAAAAAGAATCCCTTTCTCCTGGAAAACTGAAACTAACTTTTGAAGAATTGGAAAGACAAAGACAAGAAAACCGAAGGAGGCAAGCTGAAGAGGAAGCAAGACAACGTTTAGAAGAAGAGAAGCGTGCTTTTGAAGAAGCAAGGCGGCAAATGGTAAAACAAATATATATATAAAACATATTTTAAAATATATATATATATTTAAAGATTTTATTTTTAAGTAATCTCTACACTCAACATGGGGCTCGAACCAGGAGTTGTACGCTCTACCAAGTGAGCCAGCAGATGCCCCTATAATATATGTATTTATATATAATGATATTATATATAATATATAATGATATATAACCTACAATTTATATTTTATATATGTCCTATGAATGTTATATATAAAAAACTTAGTATTAGGGAAGGAAGCTGGCTTTAAATAAAACTCATTCCTATAAATTCAAGGAGATTGTCTATATAAAAGGGTCTGATTTTGAAACTATACATATTTCCTATATAAAATGCATCTGTATTATTTTCTAGTTTCCCTTTATGATGGGACATTTTACCTAATATGCTTTAATTTTTATTTTTATGTTATAAATTATAAATATGTAAAATAATAGTCAATGAACCTGGTTTCTCTTTGTTAGTTCAGCCTGCAGTGTATTTAATGACAGGGTACAGCATACGCACACTTTCAAGTCTAATCATAAGTGTACACTTAGTTTTAGTCCAGTTTTTCAAATATTTGAACTTATCAAAATAAGTTTACTATGGAATATGCAGTTTGTTATATAAGGTATGTAGATGTGTGTATGTGTGTGTGTATGTGTGTGTGTGTGTGTAGAGGTATGGAGTGTAGTGGTTAAGAGCATAGTTTCTGGAACCACACTGCCTGGATTCACATATCTATTGTTTATTTAGTGTGTAACCAGGGACAAGTTATTTAACCCCTCTATGTCTTAGTTTTCTTATTTATAAAATGGTGAAAATAATTGTGTCTACTTCTTAAATTGTACGTGAGTTAATACAGAAAGCAGTTAATGTCTGGCATATAATAAGTGCTGTAAAATGTTAACTATTATTAATAACTATATTAATAAAAAATAAAATTGAAATAAGAAAATACTGATTCCAAATCTCATTGTAAAAATTTTTTGAATTTTAATGGAATATCTATAATTTTTTAAAAGTTTCAGAATTTCTTGATCAACTTTCATTAATGATGTTCTAAGGACTGTATCTACAAAAGTTAAATTCTCTAGACATTTGAAACTTATTACTTCTGGGTAATTATAATTGCATAATATGTACACACTTTAGCTACCAGTGGTGATCAATTTCATGAAAACAGAAATAATCAAATCATAAATTTCAATAAATATTTAATTATAATTTTAATTATAAAATCATAAAATTTGAATTTTATAAAAAATAGTTCCAGGTAATCTTTTATCTGATTGGTATAAGGAAAAGTACCATAGTTCATAGTAAAATATCCATGAAAATTACAAAATGAGAATTTTATTTTACTACAATAGAGACTCTCTATAGATATACTTGAAGCATAGTAAGTACACACACACGCATTTTATGTTTTGTTCTGGGAGAGTTAATATTTATTAGAACTCTTAAATGACCCCTTAAATTCTTTCAAACACTCAATTTATCTATTTAAAAATTTGACTTTCATGGGAACTGTTATTTAACTTGAGTACATCTTTATTTGGAATTTCTCCAAATTTAAATACTTTATCAGCTAAGAAATTATAAAGGAAGGGAAATTTGGTCAAATATATTAAGGGCAAGAAAATATTTGTGTGTGAGGTGGCCAGTTCTGTGCCTTTTGATTGATAATTCATTCCTGCCCTTGATGAATCTCGGTTCTTAGTAATGAGTTGTTTCTTGGTTAGGTAAATGAAGAGGAGGAAAACCAAGACACAGAAAAAATTTTAAAAGGGTACCGCCCTGGTAAACTCAAACTCAGTTTTGAAGAAATAGAAAGACAAAGGAGAGAAGATGAAAAAAGGAAAGCAGAAGAAGAAGCCAGGAGGAGAATAGAGGAAGAAAAGAAGGCATTTGCTGAAGCAAGGAGAAGCATGGTAAGATAGAATGTAACTGGAGAATGCAACTAGGATTCAGCTTTTTTAAGAGTATGTTAAGAGGGGGTGCCTGACTGGCTCAGTCAGTATTGGATGCAAGTCTTGGGGTTGTGAGTTTGAGCCCCATGTTGGGTATAGCGATTACTTTAAAAATTTTTTAAATTTGGGGTGCCTGGGTGGTGCAGTCAATTAAGCATTCAACTCTTGGTTTTGGCTCAGGTTGTGATCTTGGGGTCTTGAAATCGAGCCTGTGTCAGGCTCCACGCTTAGCACAGAGTGCTTGAGACTCTCTCCCTCTGCTCCTTCCCCCTGTACTCAGTACACACTCACTGTCTCTCAAATAGACCTTAAACTTTTTTTTTTAATTTAAAAAAATAATAAAATAGAGTATGTTAAGAAAAATAATTAAACTTTAGATATTATTTCTGGAATCTTTCAAAAGTAGGGATAGCAAATAAGCTTTAAAGTCTCCTACGGCATTAACACCTATCAGTTAAAGGTGTTTGCTTCAGTGTAATGTTGAGAAGGTTCTGATTAAGTTGCTATGCCTGGCTTAAAGGATTGAGTATTACCTTCCTTCTCTGGGAAGGTATGTTTTCCAGAAGTATCTAAGCAGAGAGTTTCCTACTCTACCTTTCCTTCCATTCTCTCCATTCTTCTTTCCCTTCCCACATTTCCTCCTTCACTTCTTCCCTCCCTCCTTTTTTTCCTTCTTTCATTTCACCTTCCATCCCATCCAGTACATATTAAATGACCAAAGCCATTTAATCACAATTATTTAATTCTCCAAAATGCTTACCTATCACTTCTGGATATTGCTACCAAACTTAATTCCATCACAAAGTTACACCCCCTATACCACTTTTTAATGTTTGTAAAATATACAGTTATCTCACAAACTATTTTCAAGCAAGCTGACCTGCATCTCCTTCTTGAAACATAAAAAGTAGGCTCCACGCCCAACATGAGGCTTGAACTCACAACCCGAAGATCAAGAGTTGCAGGCTCTACTGATTGAGGCAGCCAGGTGCTCCCCCTCTTCTTGAAACATTTTAATTGGCTTCAGTGATATCATGACCTGGTTTTCTTCCTATGTCTGGGGGAGCTTCAGGCACATATATCCACGTGTTTATTTGGCTTCATTACCCATCCAGATGCTCAAATCAGAAAGTTGGGAGTCTTAAAGACTTCCACCTTCTCATTCATACCTCACATCCAGTCATTCACTAAGTTTCATTCATTCTACCTTCTAAATCACTCTAAAAATCGATCAGTTTTTCCCTCATTTCCACTGCCATTGTTATCCCTTCCTTGGGTCACCTATCTCCTCCCAGGTCACAGTTATCTCTAGCCTCAAACCAACTCCTATTTAATTTGCTTTCTTGTCTATAATCCATTCTTCTTTGTAAAGACAAGAGTGATCTTTCTCTCTCTCTTCTCCTTCTCTTTCTTTCTTTCAGGTAAATTTGTGTTACTATTTTGCTTAAGAATTTTCCACTTCCCTTAAGCAAAAATCTAAAAATTTTTTAAATCTAAAAAATTTTTTAAATTATTTCTTTATAATATTGTCCTAGTATATTTTTCTAGTTTCATTTCTTCATTCTTCTTAATCTGCCATCTTTGTTCTGGACATACTAAATTTCTCCCAATTTCTTCAAAATACTGTGCTCTCATCCATCTCTGGACCTTCATAAATGCTGAATGAAACATGCCCCTCTTTCCTTTCCCCATGCTCTGCTGTCTCCTATTCATATTTTCCATTTCCTCTGGGAAGCCTTTCCTGAGAACACAAGTTCCAAAGACGTGTTCTTTCTGTGCATTCTTGTGGATTTTGTACTCCCCTGGCATAGCACTAATGTTGTATTGTTGCTTACAGCTGTCGTTCTCACTCATGAGGCGTAGACTGTTCATCAGGCACATGGCACAAAGCATTCTAGCATAACAAATTTCCTATAAATGTTTGTGGAGTATATTAAAACTATCTTTTTAAAAAATAATTAACTTATTTACTTGCTCAGTAAACGCTACCCCTGACATGGGGCTTGAACTGACAACCCCACGATCAAGAGTTGCATCTCTACTGACTGAGCCAGCCAGGTGCTCCTTAAAACTATCTTGTGTGTAAAACTAGGTAATCCTTGATTCACAAATGATTTCTATGCAGAAACCCCATAAACATTGTGAAGGCACTTAATTTTTGGAGAATAAGCAGGTTCAGAGTGATAGACAAGTAGTAGCTGTGAAGATCAGGAGATCTAATGCCAGGGGCAGATTTTTAGGCTGAAACTGCCATGATTCACTAATAGAAAAAGTGTAGGAAGGAAAACTGCATTAAACCAAAACTCTAGTTTCCTAGAGGTATTTCTGTATCAGGAAAGATAAAATTTTTCCTTCATTTATGTTTTTTTTTTTTTTTATCCAGGGCCATATTTTAATTTTGTATTACAGCTCAGCTCATATATTAATAAAAATTTTTGGTAATCTTTGGATTGTAAAACCATGTAAACATTGTTTCTGAGTTGAGTTTATTCTTTGGTAAAGCCTGTCCTATGTAAAACAAATAATTACCCTTTGCCTTCTTATTACCCTATGTCTTCTTTAGCACAGGGTCATAATTCAGGCCAGAGGTTTATTTTCTACTTTCAGGGGATAGAAAAACAGAATTAGGTAATTGCTTTTCATGGTAAAATGTATTCCAAGTCAGTGATTTAAAAGCAAAGTTTCTATTTGCAATTTAGGGATTGCCTTTATTACAGGGAATGATAATATAATAATAATAACTGCCATTGGGGGACTCCTGGGTGGCTCAGTTGGTTGGTTAAGCTACTGCCTTCGGCTCAGCTCGGGTCATGATCTCAGGGTACTGGGATCAAGTCCCACATGGGGCTCCCTGTTCAGCGGGGAGCCTGTTTCTCCCTCTGCCCCTCCTCCCTGCTCATGCTTGCTCTCTCTCTCACAAATAAATAAATAAAATCTTAAAAAAAAAAAACTGCCATTGGGAGCTTACTATTGGGTATCATACACACTATAAGTGTTTCCAAACTTTGTCATGACAACTATATGAAAAGTTGTTACAGATAGGGAAACTCACAGAGGCTGGGTAACTTGCCCAAGGTCACAACTTAATGGCAGTTAGACATGTAATTCATGAAATTACAAAAAGATAGTCTAAATCATTATTTATAATTTTTATTAGGTTTTTGAAGGTTTGAATCCCACCTTTGCCACTTAATATTTGTGTTCACTCTGGAAAAGTTAGTACCTGAGTTTCTCATCTATAATGGAGGATATTAATAATATCTACTTCATAGGATTACAGGATTAAATAAATCAATGTAAAGTGCTTAGAATTTACATGGCAGCTCTAAGTATTATTATTATTTAATTAACCAGACAGTAAATAAATTAGTACAAAAAATTACAGCATTAAGAATGATTTTTATCTGATTATGAAAGAATCATGGGTTATCTAATTCATTCAGACAAAACCATGATTTAATGGAAATGCTCTATTTTAATTAGCAGAATGGAAATTCATTTTAATTCAATTCAAAGTGTTCTCAGTATCAGAAAATCTTAATATCTAATTCAAATTACTCATAATACAAATTCATAGGATTTCTTTGTGTTCATTGGAGCAGAAAACAGATGGTCACCATTTCCTCTGTAACCACAAAATACCTTAGTCTTATGTTTTCTAGTAATTTCTCCCTTCTTTAGTGTTTTATACTTTTTTTTTTAAATGTTATTTCTTTCTTTCTTTATTTTTTTTTTAGATTTTATTTATTTATTTGAGAGAGAGAGAATGAGAGAGAGCACATGAGACGGGGGAGGGTCAGAGGGAGAAGCAGACTCCCTGCCGAGCAGGGAGCCTGATGCGGGACTCGATCCAGGGACTCCAGGATCATGACCTGAGCCGAAGGCAGTCGCTTAACCAACTGAGCCACCCAGGCGCCCCTGTTTTATACTTTGAAGAGATTTAGGTCTCCAAATTTTTAGTTCAGTGTGAAACCTTTCAAGTGATCACAGTTTCTACAAAAAAAAAATTTTTTTTAAAGTTTGTGTGATTTTGGCAAAAATAATGAAAGAATCATTTTGAATAGGTAGTAGATGATGACTTCCCAGAGATGTATAAAACAATTTCTCAAGAATCTCTTACACCGGGAAAACTGGAAATTAATTTTGAAGAATTACTAAAACAAAAAATGGAAGAAGAAAAACGACGAACAGAGGAGGAAAGGAAGCATAAGCTAGAGATGGAAAAACAGGAATTTGAACAACTGAGACAAGAAATGGGAGAGGTGAGATTTTAAGAAATACCGTTTATATTCTCCAAATATTTATTAATATAAGTATTTTACATGTAGTATCTTACAATAACTTTTTAAGTATTATTATTCACATAAAGGACACCCAGCATACCATGAGGCACTTGGTACAAGTTTTGGCATAGTTATGAGCACTTTTTAGCCTGCTATAACTCTGCTTCTTTCTTACTAGGTTAAAACATATATGATTGCAAGTGACTAACATACTACTATAGTACCTTAAGTAAATATTTCTTCCTATATACCTCACAATTATGTGGTTATATTATGATGGAGAATTGTTTCCTAAAGTGCTTACTATGCCCATTTTTTATATTTATTTTCCTTGAAATAAACTGATTAGTCAAAATAAAATTACAAGAGTACCATGGATACCAATAGAACAATATCAGTTTGGCAAGTCTTTGAATCATTTTATTTTACTAAATTAGAAGACAGAACTCTCATGATAAATATTTCAGTATGATTTCTCTAGTATTGAAGTGAATTAAATAAATACATAAATATATATCTACATAAATATAGACTGTACAGGGTCAGCTTCATGGGCATGCAACCTGGGCCCTCACAGGACCCTGTGCTCAGATAGGTTGTGCATAAGGTTTAATGTTCTAAGGTTGCCATCTTGATTTTTAATTTAAAAATTTAATTAAAGTAAAATTTAAAACTTAAAATTTAATTAACACCGTAATCTTATCTTTGAATTTGTGTGTTTTAAGTGAAGGCTGCTTGGACAATGGAGCATGTGCTAGACTTTGAGCCGTGGCTCAAATCTCCTGTCCCCGGCCTCTCTATGGTGCATTCTCAGCTCTTTTCCTATCTCCTGATGCCCCAAGGCCCTTTCTAAAGGGTTCTTTCCCACAGCTGCCACCCTCCATCTGGATGGCCAGTTGTGTAAGCAGAAGAGGGGAGATAGAAAAAGGGGGCCAGCATTCCACTGTCACCCTCGACCTCTGATGGGGGGTAGTAGCTCTTGGCAGCAACATGAACAGGGTCAGGGATCAGCACACAGCCCGGTGACTTGGGGTGAAACGAGCAGTTGTTGTCCCAGACTCTAACTGGCAGTGATGTGGCATGTTTGGCAGGCAACTTGGTGGGGACTTTTTGCCAACTCCTGATCTAGGAACCGAATGGGATCCTATGCAGAGGTTGCAATCTCGAAGTTGCCTCTTTTGTCATGGGCTGGGGCAATGGACCTGTGGGGATATTTACTTCCTTGCCCCAGACAATTGAGAGACTATAAATACTATATAAATATATAGGTAGTAATATCATGAATATGCTGTAGGAAAATATTCCAAGGTCTAGCCTTATTTTAAAAATGTAATAGCATTTATTTTATAAAGGATGATGAAAATGAATTGCTTAGGAAAACTTGTAAATTAGTTCAATCATTAATTTTGACCAGAATGATTTGGGAACCATTACAGAAGGTACATAACAAACTTGTTAGGTTTCTGTTATTTTTGGAGTTGTCTGTTTTCACGCACATAGACTAAAAAGTGAAGGTAGTATAAATAAGTTCTCTTTTTTCCCCTTTGGTTGAACCAAGAAATTAACCCTCATGTTGTATCGTCCACTGTGACCCCACCCCTCCACACCTTCATTCCCCTTCCCTACTAACCCCTCCCCACACCTAGAATCTAGGTCTTCTCCAGGAAAAGTATACCAGGAATAACTGCATTTTTTTTTTTAACATTTCATATAGTGAGATTAGGGTTTAGTGTAAGAAGTATACAAAGAACTAGTAATAAACTGTGAAAAGCCAAGGGAAACCAGAATAAAAAGTATTTAAGATAAAATGGTTTAAAGAATTGGAGCCCAATTTTGGTGGACTCTTCTCTTTCTTGGCAGGATATAAAATTGAGACTAGAAGTGATACGTATCAAATGTAGGGATTTTGCCAGGCTGTATTGTAGAAAGAGTTCATTCAGTTAACTTCAGTATTAAGAGTGATAATCAGGGGCACCTGGGTGGCTCAGTTGTTGGGCGTCTGCCTTCGGCTCAGGTCATGATCCCGGGATCCTGGGATGGAGCCCCACATAGGGCTCGCTGCTCGGTGGGAAGCCTGCTTCTCCCTCTCCCACTCCCTCTGCTTGTATTCCCTCTTGCTGTGTCTCTGTCAAATAAATAAAATCTTGAAAAAAAAAAGTGGTATTTATTAGACTATCATCAAAACAAAGACAGGAGGAACTTTAGGATACTCTGGCTCTATATAGAGATTAAAAAAATCATGTCCAGGGGGCTAAGTGACAAGGCAAAAGGCCACACGGTATCGAAGTCAGAACTAGAACTTGTACCTGACTCCCAGCCCACTGTTCTTACAATTATAGTTCATTTTCCCCTAAACATGGATTTTCCTATGCTTCCTAGGATGTATAAAGATTTTATTTATTTGACAGAGAGAGACACAGCGAGAGGAACAAGCAGGGGGAGCGGGAAAAGAAGCAGCCTTCTGCTGAGCAGGGAGTCTGATGCGGGGCTCAGTCCCAGGACCCTGGGATCATGACCTGAGCCGAAAGCAGACGCTTAACGACTGAGCCACCCAGGCGCCCCATAATCTTGATATGCATATTTTAGTTTTAGGAGGTTATAATGAAATATTAAATCAAGTTTTGAGCCATATCCCATAATGAAATATTTTAAATAAGATGTTATCTAAAGTCTTAAATTTGTAGCATTACTTTTAATCAGTAAATTTAGTAATTGTATTTAGGGAACAGGTTATTTAAGCTTTATTTTTGGCTTCAAGTAAGAAATGAACACCTTTTGGATGGTTTATTGTACAAACTAATTTTCTAGTATTTAATATATAAAAAAAATTTTTTTTGAAGGAAGAGGAAGAACATGAAACCTTCGAATTGAGTAGGGAATATGAAGAATTAATCAAATTGAAAAGAAGTGGCTCTATTCAAGCCAAAAATCTAAAAAGCAAGTTTGAAAAGATTGGACAATTGTCTGAAAAAGAAATACAGAAAAAAATAGAAGAAGAACGAGCAAGGAGGAGAGCGATTGACCTCGAAATTAAAGAGCGAGAAGCAGAAAACTTTCATGAGGTATACTGTGTTTAATAGTTACAGTATAGTAATTATGATGAACTTAGAAATGTAACATTGACTTTGAAATATGGTACTTAATCATAGGTATATATAACAACCCGGGAACTAAATAGCAAAAGCACATTAAGATCTTAAGAGACTTTGAAAGGTTGCCTCAGTCTAGCATTGTTTCAAAAATGGCTTTTATTAGAATTAAATAGCCTATTGTGAACATCACTCTGGAAAAAAGTTTAAAAATATTTATGGCACAGGACGCCTGGGTGGCTCAGTTGGTTAAGCACCTGCCTTAAGCTCAGGTCATGATCCCAGGGTCCTGGGATTGAGTCCCACATCAGGCTTCCTGCTCAAGTGGGGAGCCTGTTTCTCTCTCCCTGATGCTCCCCCTGCTTGTGTTGACAATAAATAAAATCTTCAAAATATTTATGGCACAAATTTTAGTTTGAATCATTAGAACCAGTGTACATATGGGTTAAAATAAACTCCAGAGATTATTCATACTTAAGGATGACGCCAGTAAAGCTTAATGATCTGCTCAAAGTCATGCCAATAATTCAGTGACAGAGCCTAAATTAGAATTCAGAGGACATGAATTTGAAGTACCTCCAAATATTAAAAAGGCAATTACTAGATGACCCATGATGTTCCTTCCAACCTAAGGTCTAGTTATGAATATTGCTTTAAATATGATCTGGAGAATTTTTTCTGCCAGAATTGCCATTTTATAATACTTAACAGCATTTAACTTACGTTCTTCTAGCAATGAATTTTCATCAAATAATCAACTAATAAAGCAGGTGTGGGAAATTGGGCAGGCCTTCAGAGACTGTTAGAAGACAGAATGAAGAAACTGATGCAAAACATGCATGCACCTATTTTTCTTATGTAGGCCATTATTTTAGAGCTTGTTTCAGAATTTCCTTCAGTTGGGTGTGGTATCCTGAAGCAATTTCTTAGTACTGTGAAATATAAATGGTGAGACTTCCAGACAGATCCATTAAAAGCCTTAGTTTAGAAACTTTACCTAAGGTACTTTAGAAACCCTGAATTAACTGTACCTGTAACCCGTTCCACTAAAACCTCCCTCAAAAGCCACCAGTGACCTCATTATCACCAAATTGTTTTACAGACTCGTTGTTTTAATAGTTTAAACTCTGCACTTAGATTATTGCTTATTTCCATGGTTCCCAGCTCTTACCCTAAATAGATGACTAACCACCTACTTCAACTCAGTGATTTCCCCAACTTCCAGCCAATGCCTCTTGCAGTTGTCTTTCCACTTACTCTACCTGCAAACACTCATATGCCATTTGACCATCAATATATTTTGTTGGGTGAAATTCATCTCAAAGACAGTTATTAGCGAAGAAGGGTGAGGAAGGAAATCATCAAGTGGGAAGTAACAGAAATTGCATTTTTTCTGTATTACATAGGAGGGTGAAGAGTGATGGACAATCTTGTGACAAGGGAGTATTTTAATAGTTGTTAAAATGTGTAACATCCCCACCCTTTTGTTAGTATTATCAGCCAGCACAGAGTTGGTTAAGCAAATAAATACACTGGGACTCCAGTGATATTGTATAACCTTTACACTGGGAGAAAAGGGTTCTAATTGTCAGGAGACTGTTATTCAAATAAAACTTTCATTTTTCACAAATTAAGGGATAGTGAAAATTTCCACATCTGAGTATAGCACAAATATGTAAACCAAACATGAGTCATTATTTTGTGCCTATAAATGACAACTTCATAACTATTAATGCTTTAGTTCTTGTTGGTTTCTAGAAAACTAATTCTTATTCTTGGCCCATTTTCATAAAGGAAGAAGATGTTGATGTCAAGCCTGCAAAAAAAAGTGAGGCCCCATTTACTCATAAAGTGAACATGAAAGCTAGATTTGAACAAATGGCTAAGGCAAGAGAAGAAGAAGAACAAAGAAGAATTGAAGAGCAAAAGTTACTACGGATGCAGTTTGAACAAAAGGAAATTGATGCAGCACTACAAAAGGTAGCAGGCTTACATACTCTATTTTTCAAATATGCTCTTAAAACACTGAGGGATTAAAAAAATTTTTTAATAGCTTTCAGGTCAGTGTAATGTTTTATAAAGTACACATTGTAGTAGGCATATTTACATGTTCTTTGGGAAGCAAAAACCCATTCACTCAGGAAATTCTTTTGCTAAACCGTTGTCCTGAAAATGCTACTTTAAACACCAACTTGAATGTGCTTATTTATATTTAATATAGAAAAGAGAAGAGGAGGAGGAAGAAGAGGGTGGTAGCATCATGAATGGCTCCACTATTGAAGATGACGAGCAAACGAGATCAGGAGCTCCGTGGTTCAAGAAGCCTCTAAAAAACACATCGGTTGTAGACAGTGAGCCAGTTAGATTTACTGTTAAAGTAACAGGAGAACCCAAACCGGAAATTACATGGTGGTTTGAAGGAGAAATACTGCAGGATGGAGAAGACTACCAATATATTGAAAGAGGAGAAACTTACTGCCTTTATTTACCAGAAACTTTCCCAGAAGATGAAGGAGAGTATATGTGTAAAGCAGTCAACAACAAAGGCTCTGCAGCTAGTACCTGTATTCTTACAATTGAAAGTAAGAATTAATCACTTAATCTAGAACTTTTATTCTCTTTAAGTTTTTTTCCTTTAAAAAAAAAATCACTTTTCTTCTTCTCTTTTTTAGCTGACGACTACTAGCTCCCCTTCCCTCTCCCTGGAACTTTCTCTCCCTGCCCCCCCCCCGACTTTCTTACTACACCCATGTTTTCTGTGGCGGGGCCAAAATGGAAACCAGAAGTGCCACTATGTTGACTTTTTATTCCTTTTCATAATAGTCTTCAAAACACAAGCTCATCTAAGGAATAACTTCTTCCTTTCCAAATGATCACCAGATTCATCGCCATATTATGCAGAAGTTAAGGTGTATCCAATGGGGTAAAATGGAAAATTTACTCAATTATTAAAATACATTATTTTGCATGAAAGAATGTCATTTATGAGCTATTTTCACCGAAAATTAGTCCAAGATAGTAGAGACTTAATTTGGAACCTATCAATTTGAGTTTTCCTTAATACATCATTTTCCTTGTAGTTTCAAAGTCTTTCTGAAGCAGAGAGGGGGAAGGGGTGCCATTCCTTTCAAGGGAAAGGGGAAGCATGGAGAACAAAAGGAGGACTTTAAAGAAACAATTGCCAGAGAAAACTTAATGGAAACCACTGCCTATAGAGTTCTGAATGTTGAGAATAAATATTAACATGTACTTTTCAAATGTGTGTAATATATATTCAAGCTTATAAAGCCAATTCATGTTGTGACCTAGCCTGAACAAACTGTTTAGTGAGAAAACTTTGTATCAGTAGTTTATGCAGGAGAAAACACTTTCAACATAATGAACGATTTCAAGATCTAAGAAAAAAAAATGGCACAATCTTCAATTTTAAAATC
This sequence comes from Neomonachus schauinslandi, assembly GCF_002201575.2. Classification (NCBI taxonomy): domain Eukaryota; kingdom Metazoa; phylum Chordata; class Mammalia; order Carnivora; family Phocidae; genus Neomonachus; species Neomonachus schauinslandi. The sequence continues at coordinate 63,652,926 of NC_058406.1, forward strand.
TGGTCTTCAAGTTTGTAAATAATTAACTACCATGTTCTAGTACCAAGTTGTTTTGTATTTTAGTTTTCTGGAAGACAACTGTATTTTACAATGTAAACTCAGTAAAGTAACTTCTGTATTAAAAAATAAAGTCAATATTTTAGAAAAGAAAAACACTCCTTTATAATATTGATCAATGTACATTTATTTTTTTTATTGAGGAAACCATAATCAATACAAAATTACAGCAATCATGTGCCCTTTTACATACAATGTCATTAAAGCAAACTCTAAACCACAGTTTGTAAAGTATTCAATTTACCTCAAGTCCAAGCTGCATCTCCCTAAGACACTGTTCCCATCACAGTAGCCATTTTAAGCCAATCTTCTTTTTACACACGGGTAGTTTCTGTAGAGAACACTTTTCTCAGGACGAAAATGCATCGAGCATGCATAAGAAAAAATATATATATATATGCGCAAATACATTTAAGAGTTTCTATAGGGCTATCATTGAAGAAAATAAAACCTCGGGATTTGCTTCTTAAAAGCACCAATTTAAAAAATCCCTCAGAAATTTATACTGTGGCAAGAAAACTCAAATGACTAAACAAAAAATAAGGTTATTTTCAGAGTCAAAATTATCTTTAGTATTGTTAAAATAATTTTAAAATGAGGCAGAATTTTCAGAAAATAAAAAGACATCCTCATTGATCATTTCTACATCCTTATTCTAGACAACAGATGTTTGCAGATAGAGCTGGTTCTCCTGGCAGAGTATTCAAACAAATGTTATCACTTCTGCATATATTCCTATTTCCCTCTTAAGGTACTCTGCCACTCCTACCCAAACCCACCCTTATGAATTAACTACCAAGGTATTTGTCTAAGGAAATATAATGTTTATAAACAACTAGTATCAAATCATTAGTTTTAGTATTAAAACCATTTTCATTAGTTAAAAATAAAAGTATACTTTTCATTTCTAAAAGAAACATCAAACCATAAGAATTCTACATAACACCACTCTAAAATATCATTAAAAATGAAACACACTGTCAAGTTTTTTAAGTGCTAAATAATCAGTTCAATTTCAATCTAAACATTGTTTCTACCACTCCTAACATCCATTGCATTCAAGTCAACTGGCTCACCTTTTCTGCTTTCCATTTATTTCAAGGTTAAGATCAGCGCCATTTAAAAAAAATGCAGTACCAGTGAAGGCTTATGGTAACGAATAAAAAAAACTCGAGATAGAAACAATGCCCCAATATCTATTAGCATTCATCTATATTTTATAAAAATGCAAACTACAACTAACCAAAACTTGACAGGCTCTTAAGGTTCAAAGAGCTCCTTTGTATTATCAGTCTTAACATACCTATCATTGACTATTAAAACAATACATACACACACATAAATGTGGTGCAGTAACTATATAACTTACAAAATTTAACAGTTCATGGAACATTCAAGATCAAGCGAATAGCACTTTAAAATGAAAAGTGATCAAAAGCAGGTACATTACACCCTATACCATATTATGTATGGGAATACATTTCATATTTCTCAATTATGATTTGCCAATTTTACCTTCTACATTGAGCCCTTCTATGGTCCATGCTCATCGGCTCACCAATGGCATACACTCAAAGGATTCCTCTTTATGGGTAACTATCTCAGGACCTGATTTTATGAGCTATGATTTGGTGCTTGCAGCATCTTCAGCACTGTGTGTGAAAATGAAGGCAGTATTTTTGAATATTTTTCTTTGTTGTAGAGATAAGCAGGAGTTTTTAAAAGGATCAGCACATTTTAGAAACTGAATAAACAAAACTGATATGATGCTGCTTTAATACATTCATCTTAACTCAAAATATGTACCAGTTAAAATCATCTATAAGAACACAAACATTTTAAACTGGCAAAAAATAAATGCAGCGTCAGTTATTAAAGTATTATAAATCAGAAAAATACTGGTTGCTATACAGATTATGAAAGGTTATTTGCTATACAGTTAACATTTCACTGATGCACATGCCTTATCAAAAACATACTGCCAGTATTCCTTATAATTTTTTCCTTTTTCAGTGTATATAAAGATTATGAAAACTGAATTGTCTAAAAAAAAAAAGTCATAATAAAACTCTGACCAATAATGTCCTTACTGAATTATTATACTTCAAGAATAAGAAAAAAATAAAGATTCCAAGCTTTGGAGGGCAAAGAAAATGTCCTGTCAATCATAAAAAGATTGTGAAGGCTGTTGAAGTTTCTAACCAAGTGATTTCCTAAATCTAGAAAACTGTAATTGCCCTTTCTTAATTTTAACAATCCCTCTATAGTTGGGAAAAGATCACAAAAAGTTTGGATGTAGTTCAATTACAGCAGCAATCTACTCATCATTTTTTTCGTTTTCATAAAAAACAAAACAAAAAAAACCCCAAAAAACAAAAAAACAAAAACCATTACCCAGAAATGTAAACAGTTGTTTGAACAACTTACAGACTTTCCACTGAAATGGTAGCATAAATAACAAAATACATTTTGGGGAAGCAGTAGCAGATTGCTTTTGAATTACACAACCACAAAAACCTCACAGGGACAACATTAATGTACTGAAATATTTATTTATATATGTCCTTAGGTTGTGCTTACCTGTTGCTTTTTGCAGCAGAACCTAAGGTGGAAGGTCTGGGAAGGCACTGTGAAGTATAAATAATTGCACTGTTTGCAATTAATAAAGATTTTAAACCTTAAATGAATCAAAATCAACAGCCTCCAATTTGTGAGTTATGATACTGAATCCAACTGAACTATTTCTTCAGTTTAATTAATAAATGCACCACTTTCCTAAAAGGTCATCTATAAAACAGTATCATGCAAAATACTGAAATTGTTCATGTCAATAACCCTACTCTTAAAGATAACACATAACTAACTCCTTACTAAACTTGAAACTAGAACTATATATCCATATCTAAATAAGGGCAAGGGAAGTCACTCCACGTTCTATAAAACAATCAAAAACATTTCAAAATATCTATAATGAACTGAACTGCTATTTTCTACCCTGTAAGTAATCTCAACATTTATGTCCTTGTACATCTCCCTTAATAGTATATTCAGAACAACTGGTGCTCCCCACCAATGAAAGAACTAATATATATTTATGAAATGGTGTTAAACTGCTACATTGCTTAATATTCGCAAACTGAAAACCACTTGTCTGATACATTTCAAGTCTTTCATATTAATATAGAAGATATGCATATTGTACATTGAAAAACAATATATTTTAGGAGCACCAATGAGTAATACTATTCAATTTTAATGATCAGTTTTCTTTAGCTATAGCTAAAGCATATCAAAAATACTTACCCATTAAGCTCACTTAAAAAAAAAATACAGACCTATGTATTATTCTATGTTAAATTAAGAAGCAGTTATGGTTTTCCAAGATATCAGCACTGTATTCCAACATAATATTCACACAAAGTATGGCATTTACATTATGTGGAACATTGACAAAAAGATACTGTTGCAGTTCATCAATTTGTCATTCTGATGTACTTACAGTGCAATGCTCCTTGAAGGAACACAATCAAGGATGATACACAGCACAGTCCTCCTCACCCCTACAGAGCTAGTTCTATACTGGCTGGATCAAACCTGCACTTCAACAGACAATGGCAAGACAGACTGTATTTGCATGTAGTCTAATATATTAATATGCAAAGAGCCAACAAATATGCAAAGAGTAAACAATGGATTTCAACAAAATATCAGAACTTCAGCATGAGTGTTATAGAGTAATAAAGTGATTTCAAGTACATAAAAAATTAAGTTGATTCAATGATTGGACTTGTGCACTTACAGAACAAAGCTTATCTATACTGCAAAAAGAAAAAAAAAAAAAGAAAAAAGCTTGAACATTTCCATACCCCAATAATGTTTCAATGGCAGATGCACTGTAGCTATACTTTTTGCATTCTATTCACTTTTCTACCCTAAATTTAAAAAGAAACACACTAATATTGTATACATTGAAAGTTTCTTTACATGAAAAAAACTTCTTAATCAACTACTCATATTCACTATCCGAAAACTGTTTAAAAATTAGTTATGCTGAAATAGTCTTGGAAATCAAGTAATTATTAAATTAAGAACAGAAAGGTTAACTGTTATAGCAGCAGTACAGATCTGAAACAGTGGTCATGTATAAAAGGAAATTTCACTGTTAATGCAATGGAAGTATGCCAAAAGATCACTGTACACACATGCAGGTTTTAATCAAACAGAAGGAAAAAAAAAATGAAGATATCAGGATTACTTGTGCTGAAACAGCCAAATACAATAAATGGAAAAGATCCTCCAATCTACTACTATACTGCAAGGGGGAAAAAACATGCCAGTGTTTAAAAACTCAATTAATATTTCATGGGGAAAGCTTATATATTTGTGTATATGTATCTTAATTTATCATTGCTAAGAAATTATGAATCCTTTAAATACCCACATATCCAACTTACCGACACAGGAGGTTTCATATCATTTATTGTAAAGCACAAAACAGGCATTTTAAAAGTGAAAGTATACATTGAAAAAGTACATTTATATCACAAAGCATTGACCACATAATAGTTGCAAATACATTTGCTGGAATGTGTACATCTACACTAAATACTAAAAACAAACCAATTTTCATTTCTACACAGAAATATTAACCTCCTATCAGTAGTGATAGATATTTTGTACATTTTCAAAAAAAAAAAAAACACTATTTTAAACCAAAAACAAATTAAGATCTTCATCAAGTCGTCTGCATCCATATATTTAACAAAGGTTTTTTTCCCCCACACAATGAAGCAAATACTGTATTGTCCACTTCTTATTATTGGCCCTGTGCAGAAGAGATACATAAGAAATACACAAAAAGTTAAAGAAAATCCTTTAAATGGAGCTAACTCAGGAGTGAATCCTTTAAGAAAGAAAAACTGGTTAATATAAATGGTGGTGGCTTCTTGCATGATTTGCAAATCCCTGGGGGAAAAAAATTTATTTTTAAAATCAAAGGCATTGTAGAAATATTCAGCACTCAGATGCCAGAAAGCATTTATAAAAAACAAACAAAAAAACCCAAACAATAGACCACAGTACTTCATTTAGTTATGCTATGCCAGATAAAAATTAAAAAGGCAAACATAATCCCAGACAAAACAGTAAACATGCAGAAAACATGATTGGAATAGAAATCAACACATTAGCAAGTTTCGTATACCTGAGGTGCTGGAGGATGCTGTGGCATTCCCTGGGGACTTGTCTGGGCATAGTAGGCTGCTTGTTGTCTATAGTACTCAGCCCAGGCTGCACTATAATCTGGCTGACCACCTGGTGGAGCACCAGTAGGAGCAGGAACTGCTTGACCTTTGAGAAAACAGAACAACTTTGTTGCTGTAACCACAATTAAAAGCCCAAAAGAATCTCATTTCTAATAAAAACAATACCTTGCTTCTTGTAATATTCCTCCCAAGCTTTTGAATAATCTTGTGTCTGCCCTTGTTGACCTAAAAAAAACCCCCTAAATTTTAATACAAAATTATATCCACTGTAAGTACAGGTTATAAAGACAAGCACAGAGGGTCAGAATTGCTCCTGTTTTATTTTATATATTCATTAGTGTCCTATTTTAAATATTCATTAGAAAACTACTCTTGTAATTAAAAAAAATCAGAATGCTGTTTCTTTTTGCCTTATTAATATTAGTAACTTTTAGTTCTAGAGTATCACTATTAAGAAAAAGCAAAATCGAAACCGTGACAGTTTTAACTAGGAAAGGAGAAAATTTAGGTATCTTGATTCAATACAAAATTTATAAATATGTTCTAAAATGAGTTTGGAAAGTACTTCAAGTAAGCAATCTATGGTACCCTGGTACTGATGTTGGGCACAGGGATGGGGGAGACCATTATTTTTTGTCTTATTCATTTGGATGTTACACTATAGATTTTAAATAAAATGTAAATCCTTGATGGAGAAAAAGAACATTTTTGAGAAACAAACAAAAAACACCTGAAAGCTTTTAAAGACTTTATTAAGATCTGGTCAAGATTTTTGTTTCCTGATTAGTAACCTACAAACTGTGTGTACAAAGACTAATCTTCAAGATACTTTTTAATAAGATGTTAAAAGTTTCAATACAATGTACTCAGATCACAACAAAATTATATTAAAAGTAAGCTGAACAAAGGACATAAAGAACAATTACTGAGAGGTTCAAAGCAACAAGACCAATGAAACACAAAACTCAACAGCTTTCATAAGCAGCTATTTTTCTAGGCAGTGTAACTCCTGAATGACTAAAGAGACCTAACAACCTAAATACAATGCACAAAACTAAAATTGGCTCTGGATTAAAACCAACTTAACAAAACTCACACACACAGCTACAAAAGCACTTTTCTGACAACGAAGGAAATTTAAATATGGTCTGTATGTTGATAGTATTACTGAAATAATTTAAAAGTCTGCAACTTTGTAAAGGCTCAAGGCACAATATATATGTACACACACACAGACACAAAGTACGTATGGTAAGCTTTTAAAAAGTGTTGAATTTGAGTAGAAAATATAAATATGGGTGTTTGCTGTACTATTTTCTAATTTTCCGAAGGTATATAATTTTTGAAAAAAAAAAGGTGGGGAGAAAGAATGCGTATTTTCTTATTTAGCTCCTTTGAGAATTTTATTTAGCTTATAATTACTTGACCTGATGAAGTATGGCTAGACAAAAAATACTGAAGCATAGACACAGAGAAAGCTGTTATGTTTGTTGGATGTTGTCAACAAGGTAACTTTATATAGTTGCAGAAATTAGTGTCTATCAGCATCACAAAACTGGCTGAAGAACAGAAGCAATTCAGTGAATAAAATTTTAACATTTATGAGTAACTTTAAAAATCCAGGAAAACCCCCCCTTCTATAAATATAGGCAACAGCAAAGAAATCCCATGTAATAAAAACAAAATTCTCTTATTTTTGCATGCCCTAATCATCTTCAAAGAGGAAGTGAGTTTAACATTTTATCCTATGAGACACAATTCAAGCAAATCTGAAACAGGTTTCAATATTTAAGACAACTGCCAAATACCCCCAGGGTATAGTAATAAAACTACACAATGTGTCTTACAAACTGTACACTTGAAAACCTGCTGACTTAAGGCCAAACTTGGTTAAGACAGCAGCAATTTCTACCTTGGGTTTACAAAAAGGAACTGATCATTGTTAGATACTCATTTTATAGGCAAAATAACTAACATGGTAGAAACAGGGAGACACATTAAGAAATTCATCAAACTCAAATGTTCCCTACCCTCCCCCCAACTCAAATATTTCTGTGGGAAGTGAAAGGTAAACATATTAGACTCTAAGAAAAACAAACACTTGGTAAGTAGTAAACACCTCACACTCCTTTCCTGAAGGTGTCCAAAGAAAAACTTAACTCATTCCTCCAATCTGGGGGACAAACGTGATTCATTTTGCCCTGCTGAAAGTAAAGAAAGAACTCTTCCTATCTACTTGGGACTTGGCTATCCCCTAGCCTCTTGTGCCTCTCTGCCCCTTTTAGGAATGTCCTTAGCTTGCTCCCTTTATCCTTAGTTCAAAAACTGTTTGAGGCCAGATAGTTTAGTTTATCCTTTAGAACATTACTTAATATTTACATATAGGTTTACAATATATAAGGTTTTACTTTCATTTCATTCAAGAGATGAGACTTGCCCGAGTTCACATGTAACATTCCTGAGCCAAACCTGATTGAATAGATTTCCCTCTAAATTCTCTAAACACCTGCATCTTTCCCACACCACTTTCCCCACCACACGACCTCCATCACCCATCCCCTGGCCTTTACACCAAAGGTGCAGTGTCCACCATATCAGCGCTTAACATTAGAAGGGCCTTCCTCAACTCCCAACTTTTCCAGAAATGCCTTCACTAGCCCTCTTCCAAAGGGCAACTGCCAGTCTCTACTTTGAAATCCTTTTTCATCTCTCTTTAGGGTGTTTACTTATTATAAAAGTTCCCTTCACTCTAGCTTCAAAAATACCTACTCTTCCATGTTGGCTGCCATTCCTTGTTAAGACTTAAAATTTCCTTCATTAACCCTCTAATAAACTCATCTTTGTGAATTTCTCTCCTAAATTCTGTTGGTGTTAATCCGAGGAAATTTAGAATTGTTTCAGAAAATGAAACGAATTTAAAAACTTAACCCCTGTTTCAAGAGGTTTATTTTATTATAAGTGAACAATGACAAATTTATAGTGTTAGTGGGTATTTTCTGTTAACAGAAAAAGCTGTAATTTGCCTTCAAAAGCTGGGACAGCCTACCTAGTTTGGTAAAGAGGGCACTGGGATGTCCAGAGTCCTAGAAAATCACAGCTCTGCCACTGGAAGAGTTCAACTTGGCCTCTCCCAATAGGGGACTTAGATTTGGAGATAAAAGATTTTTATCTTCCTAATATTTTATTACTTTCTTCCCTTTCATTTAAAAATCTTGAGGGCATCTGGATGGCTCAGTCAGTTAAGCATCCGACTCTTGATTTCAGCTCAGGTCATGACTTCAGGGTCGTGGGATCAAGCCCCACATTGGGCTCCACGCTCAGCACAGAGTCTGCTTCTCTCCCTCTGCCCCTCCCCCTGCTCAAGTACTCTCTAAAATAAATAAATCTTAAAAAAATAAAATAAAAAATTTTTGAAAACTGTCTTAGTCAGTAAAGCATGTGGCTTGATCTCGGGGTTGTAAGTTCAAGCTCCCCGTTGGTATACGGGCTACTTTAAATACATATGCATGTACATACATACATAAAAATCAATCTTGAAAACTGAACTATTAGTTTTATGCTTTAAGGTCGCTTATGCGCAGTTGTTCTAAAAGGATCCTAAGGACCAGCAATGCACCTAGGAGAAATTAAGGTAGTTAAGCAACCAATCATTTAACAAAAGAACTTTTAAAGGAAAAAATAAATTGACTTTGTAGCTAACATTAAAGACCTGGCAATTTAACATTATTTCCTTTAAGATTTACATGTGAGAGAATCATTAAACTAATCCTTTGCTCAATAAATTAACAGCTGATCAATGTCGTGCTATAGAAGAACACATAACTGGAAAAAAAAAAGGTGGGGGTTAAGGAGGCTCTTAAGCCAAACATAGTGTTATTTAACTATTTCTGTAACATTTTTCTCCACAAAGGAGTCAACAGAGTCCAGCATACTATCTATAAAATTAAAATTTTACAGTCAGTAAAGGTAGAAAATGAAAAAAGGATGGCAAGGTGAAAAGTCTATCCTTAAAAATCTGAATGGTAGTAAGACCTCACAGATTACATTCAACACGCATCCCTCGCTTTGGGCAAGTAAAACAAAATACTAAACAGTAATTAATGGCCATGCTGCAAATGAATGGTAAAATACACTAAAACAAAAGTTGCACTAATTCCCCAATAATTTTCTAGGTCCACAAACAGTCCTATTTTTACTCATTTTTAATATTAACGTAGGGAACATCTCTGGCTTATTAACCACTGTGAAAATATAAGCTGGACCCAATGATTTTTAACTGCAACAATTTAATTGCAAATCCTCTAATCTTTAAAATGGTGACACTATTTAATACAAGTTATTAGAGTGACCATAAGTCCTGACAGAACACCATCCTCAGTTATTCTCAAAACTATCCAAATCTGGACAATAAATTATGTGATCACCCTAAATAGAATATACTGTTTTGAGGAAAAACAATTTTTCTTTAATCAGAAATCAAGCTGTGTAAAACATTCTTATCACCAAGTAAATGTAACCCACACAAAAAAGATTAATATAACTACCCTTCTGGAAATTTTTCTTTCTGTGGAGGATGACAAAACATCCATGGGCTGAGAAATTTAGGCTGAGAATCTCAGACTGTATCTTCTGAGAAAAATTCTATCATCTATAGATTCATTCTATTCCAGTGAAGGATGGATAAGTTTATCTGTTTAGCTTTCATTTGTGGTAAGTGGCTGTGGTATACATGTGTTAATTTTAAATGACTACCACCACAAGCTTCTAAAAGCAAAAACGATCTGTTCAGAAATACAGTTGACCCTTGAACAACTCAGGGTTATAGGCACTGACCCGTGTACAGTTGAAAACTGTACACATGTAACTTTGACTTCCCAAAAACTGCTAATAGGCTTCTGTTGAGCAGAGGTCTTTACAGGTAACAAACAGTTGATTAGCACCTATTTTTTATGTTTACGTATTACATACTGTATTCTACAATAAAGTAGGCTAGAAAAAAAAATACTAAGAAAAATATAAAGAAAATTCATTTACAGTACTGTAAAAAAAATCTACTTGTAAGTAGTCCCGCTAAGTTCAAACTTATGTCGTTATTAAGGGGTTAAGAGCATAATATCAGGTTCCAAGTGGTCCCAGGAAAAGGCCAATTTGGGAGCTAGACTTGGGATTTACGCCCTCTAGGGAGTTCAAATTCTGCTTCTACCACTTAGTAGCTGTACATGACATGTTAGTGGAAATACAGTCCTTTTCATTAGTAACAGTTTGTAGTAATATAGTTGGCAAAGTACTTGATTAACAATTGTATCCTCCATTAGAATAAAACCAGAATAGCTCTTGCTATTATGCCCATAATCACATTCTCAGCTCTATCACTATGTTTGGCATGTGGTACGTGCTCTACAGTTACTGAATGGAAATGGCCTTTCTAGGTGACCTTTTCTTTTTCATATATGCAAATGTTATTTAAGTAATTAATGTACTATGTCACTGTCAGTTTTATTTTGCAGCAGAAAATACCACACACAACCAATTTTTGCTTGGCACTCCAGAATTTAACCTATGCCAGTTAGGCTATTAATATATGTAACTATCTTTGACAAAAGTGCAAATAATATCCAATGTTGTATGTGTCAATGGGGCAATTTTTAGTTTCAATTATTAAGTGGTTGACACATACATTTAGAAATAAGATTTCCTTGTTATGTGACCACAAATTTAAGAATTATCTGTAACAACCTTGCTACACCCAAAAGTTGTGATTTTAGAATGCGTTCAATTATTCTCCAAGATTTTAAAAGTTAAAAATAGAAACTCCCAGTAACAAAACCATGATACAAACATGGTTTTCTCACAGTCTTCATCCTTCTACTGTGATATTTACTAAATGCTTCAACTGCAGTTTAATTAAATGTATAAAAAAGAAATGTAGAACATACCCATTTTCTTGTAATACTCTTCCCAAGCCTTGGTATAATCAACCTGTCCAGCTGGAGCTGGATTCTGCTGATCTCCTTGTTTAAGAAAAACAAAAAACAACAAATGGTAAGATTAAGGGTTTCAAAAGACATTCTTGGCCCTTTCCTTCTGTTCCTTGAGTGGAGAAATTGGGAGCGGCCTGCCATAGTGAGTGAGGGTGCTGTGTGGTAGTGGGATTCTTGCTCGTGCCAAAGACATAGGAAGCAGGAGGTATAGAGGCAGTCAAAGAAAATCTGTCTATATACAATGGAAGGAAGACTAGTCACAATGAGCATTTAAGTAAATTCACTGGTTAAAAAAGGAAACACAATGAAGATACAAGGTCTTTCACCATTTATAAGCATGGAAAGGGAAAAAGCTTTCTAGAAAGAATCCTGAAGTGTTATAATGGAACTGCAGGAGATACAATAGTCTTATAAATATATACATACATAAATTATTTATGTTGTTTCATATATGTGTATGTAGATATACATACAGGTAAATTTCTTAGCTCTGTATGCTGAAAGGATTTAGAAGCAATGACAGCTTGGTAGCAATGAACACACTGAGTTTGGTTTCTTAGATGATGGTATTTACTAAAAGGAATCAGGGCTCCTTGGAAAAATAGCTGATTCTAGGGCTTGAGCCCAGAAAGCACAAAATAAGCATCTTATTGTGCAAGAAAGTAAGGATGTGCTTAAAGAATGACAAACATGTCAAAAGGATACAGGAGCCATCTTGAAGGTACTCCTGATTAGCCAAAGCTAGGGCAATCTGATAATCATATAGTAAAGATAGTTTAAAAACACAACATGTTGAATAAAACAGAAGGCCATACTGATAGAAATAGAAAAAAAACTTCTTCCTTATAGTACAATACCAACTAATACATATAAAATGAATGATGTAAATAAAAATTATCATCATAGCTGTAGCTGAATCAAGAATGTGTTATCAGAGAAGTTGATATGAGGAAAACAATACTCATATAATCTCAGTATAATTCTCCAAAAAATATTTAATTTCAAAGAGAAAAATGCAATTTTATAGTATAGAAACCTGGCAAGACACCAACATGACCAAGGGACTATGGTTACCATCTCCAGGGATGAAGCAGGTCAACATTACATGACCCTATGATATAATGCACTAAGAGCACAGCATTATTTTAGAGGTACTGCCAACCAGCAAGTAGGACCTCATGATCTTGACCTCATCTTTGTGAGAAAAAATTGAAGGAACCTATGTTGATTTGATCATCATCTTGCAAAACAAAAGGTCTATACTTTTTTTGCCAGATGGGACCCTGGATCAGAATAGAGAAACTGATGGGACAACTGGTGAAATCTGAGTAAGGGTTTTGCATTGGGACAGTAATGACGTATCAAGGCTGACTGACTGTTTCAGCGGGCTGTATGATGGTAATGTATTTTTGGAGTAATACAGAAAGAGTACTTAAGGTTACTGGGACTTCCTGTGTACAGCCTGGTCTTACATGGTTCTCAAAAACTACTGGTAATGGATATGGGTATGTATGACAGGGTAAAGGGACAAATGGGAGGTGAGAGATAAAATATTAACAGCTAGGTTACCTGGGTGTTCTGTAATGTATCTTACAACTAAAACTTTTATGAAAGTTTGCAATTATTTCAAACTTATTTTTAAAAAGCAAAGTCTGCTCACTGAAGCTATAGTTATATTGGAAATTTCCAAACACAAGTTTCTACTTCTACATACAAAATAAATTCTTTAATTACCATAGTTACCTTGTCCATTGGTCTGGGTTGTAGTTGGTGCACCAGCAGGAGCTGCAGGTGGTGGCTGTGCTTGCTGTTGATAATAGTGAGCGTAATAGGCAGCCCAAGCTGCTGAATTTGGATCCGTTCCTGCCTTAGCTAGAATAAACACAAGTTCAAGGTTTGCATCTGAAGTCCAATATCTCTCTCTCACACACTCTCTCTCTCGTAAATAAATAGACCTCCAAATTAACTGGTTATCAAAAATAGTAAATGGGAAGTTTTCAATTCTATTACTTTGTCATCATTAGCGTTAATTACAGAAAAGTGAGGTGCAGAGATTAAGTGACGTTCTTAGAGAACTAGCTGAGTGGCAGAATTAGGATAGGAACAAAGCTTTTTTGTCTCCAAATCCAATGCTTTGCCTCAAACCATCCTGTGGCCTTGGTTTCTTCCTAAACTGGTTTTGCCTCAAGCACAGCAATTCTACATGACAGAGGACTACAGGAAAAGGATTTCTAGGAACTAACCTGTACAAGAAACAATTACTTTAGAACTATGAATTCTGTCCTGTCTTGCTTTCAATGTAGAGACAATGTAAAAATCTTAAAAAATAAACAAGATTTAGCCATATTTCATCTCCTCATATTTCACAGTAATTATCCTAAAACATACACTTCATGTTACTGCCCTACTTGAAATTCTTCATTTATCCCATACAGTCTTCAGGGCTGTCAAAGCTTTTTTTAAGTGCAACATTATCACTCAACATCTTTAATGATCTGACTCCCTGGCTTATCCTTCCCATTCTAGCCATATCTTCCCCCATTTGTCAATATTTTTCCAACACTCAAATTCTGGTCACAGTAAACTGCTTGTACTTTTCAGAAGTTGCCACGTTCATTATCTGGCCTTAGACCATGTTATGCTTTCTCTGTACTTGCACCCTCATTTCATCCTTCATAAAAATCAAACTCATGCAGTAACAGTTTGAGATCTCTCAGTCAGAAACAGAAATCCTCTTCTTGATTCTGTCCTTTATATCAAGAATATCATTTGACACTATAGATATGTCTTTTTAAGTTTATATTATCAATAAAAATGTAATTTCCTTTGCCAGACTCTGTATCTACATGAAATCTGTTTAGCCTTTATCCCAAATGGGCAGCAAGTCTCAGGTGTTTAATAAAGTTTGAGAAAAAAGGAGCAAGGATTTCTAGAATGATACAATGTCTAAGGTAATACAATTTTAAGGCATGATCCACACCCTCCACACCTTCCTCAAGTAATAAATGTAGTGCTTTTCTAAGTTGCATGTTTGTCTTAATTGTGTCATTACCTGTATATTAATACAAATATTTTACTTGACACCATCTCTGTCTAGAGAAACTGAGATAAAACAGGCTTTAGAAAATGATACTTGTACTCCTGAATGTGTAGAGGGTATAAGAGAACCAGTCTCACAGTTACATATAATACCTACAGAGAATTTACTAATTATTCAACATGATTATCTTTCACTTATCATATTATAGGTAAGAAAAAAAATATAGAGGAATTAAAAAACTTGCTTACTATCCCAATTACTAAAGTTGTAGCACTAGGGCTTATCTAGGTCTGATTTACTCTGAAATCTAAGTTCTTGACTACTACATAAATCCTCAACAGCCCATTTATTTTTCAAAGAATAATATTTTAGTTCAGAGAATACGGACTTTGTCATTATGGGGCCACATTTAAACACCAGAATGTTAATCAAATTCACTAAAACAGTTTCATCTAAATAATTTTGATTTTTACATATTGCTAAGTCTAATACAAGCAATATCTAACCCCAGCTGCTATCTTTTAGCTAAATGGGTTACTTCTTTTTCCAAAGGCAATGCTGTAAGCCATATTCACCAACCAATTCTTACAGTGGTGACTTAAGTACTACTCCCAGTGAGAAAACTTGACTGTGATAGAGACTACTTCTGATTCCCAACATTTTTCTCAATCAGTGAGCACTGACCCAAACAGTGCTCATAAGGTGCAATCCTGCAGATCCAAGTTTCCCCTAAACTTGCTCAAACTCTTGAATCTCTTAAATTATGTGATTTTTCTGCCTAATCACATCATCCCAGTTAGCTTACAAGAGGGAAGGAAAAGTCTTTTCATTCTTAAGAGATGTTTAAACTATTATACATTAAATTATATTTGACTCAGTCAACACAGCACTGCTAACACTTAGAACGCACTTTTCTGCTATACAACGTAAACTAATCTTTGCATACCCACATCCTTGCACACTCAAGTTGTTTCTTGAGTGAGTGTAAGTTGTGGTTATTTGCTCACTGTCATGCTGTGCCATCATATTCCAAAGAGCACACCTCCTATGAAATTAAAGTATGTTATAATATAGGGCCACATTTAAATAACAGAATGTTTAGTCAAATTTACTAAAACGATTTCATTTAAATCAATTATTTAATTCTTTTAAGAAATAAATACACTAGTGTGGAAAGGAATCCATAATTCAGTACCTTCCTTGAAACTAATCCAGTGAAAGAGGCCTAAAAGATAGGTAGTAGGTGAGAAAGAAGGATCATAAATAAATGTTAATTGGTTTCGATGAATGCCCTTTTGACCATCATGGAAAGAAAACTAGAGGATGGCAGATGCAGTAACAGAATAGAATGTATATATAAAATCCAGATCTGAACAGAGAATACATTTAACTAAATGTATTTTTGAGTTCTAACATGCAGACATTAAACACAACCCTGATTTTTACTAATATGTGAAGTTACCATATCAGGAATATGAAAACAGCTTATATATCTTATTTGAGAACTTCAAAGTTTAATACTCAAGTATTAAATGCTCCATTAGACACTCACATAATTCTACAAATAAACGTACACTATTCTTTCAGGGATAATGTCACAATTAACACATTATACATTTGATAGCACTGGTATTTAAAACTAAGACATTGTACTTCTTCCTGTAGTTTTTGGCCTTTAGCACTCTGCCCTTATCACTTTGAAAGGACAGAAAGCCAAATGCAAGTAGAAAAAAGTTCACTGAAAACAGACCATGTTCACACCAATCTTATACACCGTGGTAAAACCAGAAACTAAGACTCCTGCTGAAAGAGTGTTAAGTGCAGAAAAATGCACACAATGTAGAACTGACACTAGAAAATTTAAAAAGGTAACAGGAATGACAAACAATACAATTTACACATGAATGATAAATGTCTTTTACCTGGATCAGGAGGGGCCTGTTGCTGCCAGTGTGGATATGCATTTCCCCACCCCTGGGGAGCATAAGGAGCTGGAGGACCACTGAAAAGATAGAAATCAACATAAAAATACAATTTACCAAAAGCTAGAATCTTTGGGGGGAAAACCCCAGAACCAAACTCAATACTTACTGAGGAGCAGGGCCGGGTGGTCCTGGATTATAAGGTGCAGGGTTGTATGGTCCCATTGGAGTTCCAGGCCCTGGAGGCCCAGGAGGCCCATGGGGACCTGGGACACCATGGGGCCCATGGGGTACAGGCGGCCCTAAAGGATTTACTGGGCCCTATAAAAAAGCAGAAAGATGCAAAAAATCAGAAAAATGGTAACGGCTGAACAATTCAAAGGCCAAATTAACCTTCCATTCCTACCCTTTTATATAGCCACAAGCAACATATTTTAGATTTTCCTTCATTTTCTCATTCATGTTGCTTAAATTCTTTACCATACTGTGACATGTAAATTCATTAAAATCAACAGCATCAGCAAATTGAAACATCTTCTTTACCTTCCATTCTATTCCTTTCAGAAGACTATTCCCTTTTCTGTTCTTTCCTTTTTTAATTCTTACTTTTACTACTCCTTTATCATTTTAATCATGGATGCCTATGAAATATGTTGTCTCTAGCTTTTCTTTTTCTGCATCCATTCTACATTTATTTTCCTCACAATCAGACAACCACCTTGACAATATATTCCCCAAATTGCTTAGGGCTTATATTGTGAATTGTCTACTGGGTACTTTACCAATAAAATAACAATTCTCACTCAAAACACTATCCTCTTCACAACCTTTGTGTCACTGAACTGCACTTACATGAACAATTTAAATTCATTTCCTCTTGCTCTTTATCATTTTCCAAATACCATATCTTCATATTCATATCACACCACATAATTAATAAAGCTTAGTTGATTTTCCTTTTCATAATCACTTGTAAAGACCACTAGACTAGATTTAACTGTCCTAAACACAGCTTTCGTGCAGTTAATACAGATCATGATGTTTTGGAGCGAACTGCTTAAACCGCATTTGGTTGTCTATTTTCGCACAACAAAATAATGAAGCTAAACTTCATGACTTTTAAAATCCTTTTTATTACTTTATCCCTTTAAATCTCTAACTTATCATTATCACTCACTTCTACTATCCAAAAACAATCCTTTCCAAAAAGTAAAAAAGGATTATCGAAAAAGTATTAATATTTTTATAGGGCTATGTGCCACTCTTTTAAGT
Organism: Neomonachus schauinslandi; assembly: GCF_002201575.2. Lineage (NCBI taxonomy): Eukaryota > Metazoa > Chordata > Mammalia > Carnivora > Phocidae > Neomonachus > Neomonachus schauinslandi. The sequence continues at coordinate 63,670,462 of NC_058406.1, forward strand.
GACACACACTTTATTTAATCCCTACAGCCCCATAAAGGAGCTACTATTACTCATTTACAGAAGAAACGGGAGGCAAATGAGTATAAATAGCTTACTCCAAGGTCACAAAGTCAGTAAATGACTCAGACTATTCTGAACCCTAACACGTGACTCCCAAGAGTCCACGCTCATAACCGCCATACTAAACTGCTTCTCTATAACCTATCTTTTTGCCCATCAATCCAGAAGAAACCTTGATCCATGCATACTAAGCATTGTAAAACCCAAAACCAAGATGTGTTCATTTTTCTAGCATCAATCTCCGCCATTACCGAGTCCAAAATTATTTTCTTCATGTTTTTGAACATTTACTGTCCATCCCATAGAACTTACAGTGTTTGTATGTATTTTTATAATACATTCTTTTTGTTTTTAAGTAATCTCTACACCCAATGTAGTGCTTGAACTTACAACCTGCGATCAATAGTTGCATGCTCTACTGACTGAATCAGCCAGGAACCCCTCTGAGACATTCTTTAAGCATCTTTTGTACATCTATATTTGTCTTTCTCCATAACAGAAACAGTGTCAAACTTCTTTTGTATCCCATTCATAGCATGGCAAACATTAAGGAGAATTTTCCTAAGAAATTCTAATGGTTATTAGTAACTTAAGATGCTCCTTTACACCCTATAGTAAAAGAATGCAGTAAAGCACTAGTTCCTCACTTATAAGAAAGCACAATCAAGACTCTCTATACATTTTTTGTACTACCACCAGGAAACTTTTCTACAGGAAAAATTTCCAAATTTAGCCATGTACCAGAATCACCTGGAACATCCTTCTAAAATTAGATGCTGGGCCCTGTTCCAGACATTCTGAATCAGAGCTGTGTGGTATGTGTAAAGGTGGAAAGCATTCAAGTAGTACACATTTAAAACTCCCTAAGTGATTGTCAGTCTAAGAGTTGGATTTGTAAATTTCTACTCTAAAGTGGGGGATGCATACAATTCATATTTACCTCACCAGGGTTGAGTAAAGTAAGCCCTTATTAAATACTGAATTCCCATTAACTATGCCCTTCAAGTAATTCTATAACCCTCCACCAACCCTAACATCATATCTGCAAGTAACACTACCCGTTTATTTATCCACACCCAAATATAAGGTTCTGAACACTTATAAATGTGTATTTAATTGGGTTATTTTTCACTGCTGGAGAATCTTTTCTATGTTATATGTACCCATTATATGATGAAACCTATAATCTTAGACTAGAAATTGGCATTTTTTCTGTATAGCCATTACAGGAACATGTGCATTAATGTCTTATTTAACTAAGAGGGCCTTTGTATAAATTGAGGCTGGTTATTTATTTATGTATTTGGTTTCTTAAAACTGTTGTGTGTGTGTGTTTTAAAGATTTTATTTACTCATTTGAGAGAGAGCACAAGCGGGGTCAGGGATAGGGAGAAGCAGGCTCCCTGCTGAGCAGGAAGCCCCACATGGGGTTCAATCCCAGGACCCCAGGATCACAACCTGAGCCAAAGGCAGATGCCCAACCAACTGAACCACCCAGGCGCCCCTATCTATTTATTTTTTAAGTAAGCTCTATGTCCAATGTGGGGCTTGAACTCACTGCCTGGAGATCAAGATTCACATGCTCTACTGAGCCAGCCATGCACCCCTAGAAATTGAGGTTTAAAGCATACTCACACCAATCTTTTCTTCTATAAGTTGCCGCGCATAGTCTATTTGCTGTGGAGTGCCACGAATTGTAAATAGTTTCATATTAGGATCTGCATTAGGTGGAGGATTTCTCTGAAGTTCTATTCTTGCACCAGACTGCTGGCTTATGCTTTTTATGGTTTCACCTCCTAAAATGAAAACACATTAATTTCTCTAAAGATTCAAAGGATACAAAAGGAACTATCCAAAAGAAAATGGTCACAACTAAAAGGGCCATTACAAAAAAGTTTTGAGCAGTATCCTATCTGCCAATGTTCTTTTGGGATTTCCCATTTATTCTACACTTTAAATCAAGTTATATAAAGCATTCATGCTTCTCCTAAAACACATTCAAGTTTTAAGACATAAATTAGTATGCCTACACCCAACCTTAAAATGAATAACAAAAAAACTCTAACTTATCAAAATACTTGGCTCAAATAAATTGCTTTTACAAGTAACATAAACTAACACACTTACAAAAAAATTCTAAATTTTAAGAAGATATGAGTCAGGAAAATTTTCTTACAACATTAATTAGAACTGTTGGTCTCCTCTCTAGAAGCCAATGTGATTCAAATCCCATTTTTATTTTATATATAAGGCCCTTCATTTATGTTTTTGTTACAAATCAACGTAAGATACAGCCAAGGAAAAATCACTGCTATTGGTTTACAACAGAAATAGCATACAGAAAAATCAGGCCATGTGTTGAATTTTTACCCACACATCAAAACATTAAAGAGTTTAAAATACATTGCCTTTTCCTATTATTAATCCAGTTTTCCCAGTAGGTACAATGAAATTAAATTCCTGTAGTCCACCAGGTGGTCCCATGTTCCAGTTGCCTTGACCTCTACCTCTTCCTCGACCACCAGGTCCAGGTCCACCAGGATTACCAGCCTAAAAAAGAGAAAAACAAGAAGGAAAGAAAGTCAGCATAAACTCTTCTTTCCATGATAAAGTCATTACATGTCTATCTTCCTCAATCTTCATTTTCCTATACCAGAAATTCAAGAGGCTGGGAGATGATGTGGCCCAAATAGTCAACAAGTAATACCCACCATTTATTCTTTTTATACTGGGATGAATAAGACAATTCACATAGCTACCTTCCCACTCCCAAGATGTCTACCTCAAAGCAACTTAAACTTTCCAGTTATTAACAAAGTATCATCAGATTCTAATACAAAACTAAAGGGGGGGGGGACCCTTTCAGACTTGAAGGAAAACATTTTTTAAATGAAAACAAAACAATGAAAATATTAACATCTGTCAAACCTGAACACTTCGAAGAAGGTCTGTAATAATTTCTGCAGCATGTTGACATCGGTCTGGAGGTCCTGTTATTTGTGCTATTCTATCAGGTGTTGTTCCATCATCTTCAAAACCAAGAAACAAACTGGATTGAGTTAGCAGCAAATGTGTGTCAAAAAAGTAACTGCTGCTAACACATAGATAATGAAATATATGTACTCACCTGGCTTAAACTGAATTCGAACACCAGCATCATTTTGTATTTTTTTAATCATCTCTCCATTTCTTCCTATTACAATGCCAACAGCAAATCTTGGAATGGGGACCTTATACAAAGAAGACTAGGTATTAAGGAAAGTAATTTCCTGAAAATTAATCCACCTCAAACCATAAAAGTATATACAGCATTATGGTTGCATCAAATAGGGTAACAAGATATACATTCTGTACTCTAAGGCATAAGTTATGGGGGGGGGACGACTGGCAGGCGGGAGGGAATCCACATGTATTTATGAATTAGTATCAACCATTTCTGAATGGGTATTTTTACTTACATCTATCCCTTCATTTCCTCCTATTCTTGACCCATACTCATTTCGAACTTCTCTGAAACCACCTTGATCACGAATTAACTCTAACACCATTTCCTTGGCTTGCTGAAGTACAAACAAAAAAACAAAACAACACCCAACTTACAAAGCATGTCTCAAAACACTAATTATTCATATGGGTTCTGCCTATTCTGCCCCCAAATCCTTCTATGTAAGATATAAACTTAAGTTTACCTGAACTTTGTATGGGTCTCCTGTAATCCTAAGAGGTTTGTCAGCACCAGTGTTCTGAGGTCCATCTTGAATCATAACCATTTTAACTCCAGCCCGCTCCTATTAATCAAAGAAATCATATGTATTAACAAAAGGGGAGTGGAAGGAAACTGGCTTCAAAACAGATGAAAAGTAATTTTAGGAAGTAATACCTGAAGTTGTTTAATAGTTTCTCCCCCCTTTCCAATAACTAATCCTGCCTTGCTAGCTGGAATCATGATTTCCTGAACTGCATTTCCTGGTCCATCACCATGGTGGAAGCCGGGGGCTGGTCTTCCTTTTTCAACAATCTGGTCCAATAACCGTTTTGCTGATCTGTTAACAAATCAGGAGTCAAACAATAAGTTATGGCATACTCAAAAGTTTATCCAAATAGAGAAATACAAAATAATTTAAGCAGGTACTTCTCCCATCCCAATTCAGGTTTAGGTGGCTTAAAGCTAATTTAAGAATTTTAATTAAGAGAAAATGCCATCAGAAACGAAGAATGAAACTATGCAATAAATTTTCTAGGTATGTAATTTGCAGTATTTTTGAGGATAGTCCTAAATTTCCAAGAAGTAGCATTCTACTTTTTTTCCCCACTCTACTTCTAAAGTTATCTCAGAATTAAGCTATTTTGCCAATTAACTAAATGATGTATTTCCAATTTTAAGACGTCACTTTGGTCACTCACACATTAAAATTTATTTATCCATTCAAAAATACTTAAGAAATGTTAACTATATACCAGGTACTATTCTAGGTAATAGAGTTACAACACTGAATGAAACACACAGGGTTCCTGCTGGTATAGCTCACCTTTATTAAGTAACTAAAAACAACATGTTTGGTTAAGTGCTATAAACAAAATCAAAACAGGATAAGGGGGACAGAATGTGTGTGCATAAAGGTATGTTATTTTATGCAAAGCAGACGTAAAAGACTTTACTGATAAGGAGACATTCGAACTAAAATGTAAAGGAAGAGGGGGAGTAACTGAAAATATCAGAGGGAAAATATTCCAAAGAGTTAAGAGAAATTGCAAAGGACTCAGATGAGAAGTACTTGGTGTGCTGAAAGAATAGAAGCTAAATGGGGCTTGAACAGAGTTGGAAGAAGAGTGGTAAAAAACGAAGTGAGAAAGGTGTCAGATAAATCAGGCCATGATAAAGACACTGACTTTTACTCTAAGTGGTGAAGCATTAGAGGATTTGAGCAAAGTAATGATATGAACTGATTCACATTTTAAAAAGATCATATGGCTATACTATTGTTAAGAATAGATTATTGCTGAACAAGGCTAAAAAGAATGGAAACATGTTGAAATACAAAAAAATGGTCACAGACAAGGTGATAGTATAGAAGGTGGCAAGAGGCTGGATTCCAAATAAATTATGAAGAAAAATGACCAAAGAGAGTTGCTTATGGATAAATGAAGGACAAGAAAAGATAAATGTACTTTTAAAAACAGATTTATTTATTTATTTTAGATAGAGTGCCCATGTACAGGGATGGGGGTAGCGGAAGTGGCAGAGGAAGACGGAGAGTCTCAAGCAGACTCTGGGCTAAGCGCAGAGCCCGACCTCACAACCCTGAGATCAAGACCTGAGCTGAAACCAAGAGTCGGGTGCTTAACCGATGGTGCAACCAGGTGCCCCCCTCCAAAAGATAAAAGTATTAAAACAGTGTTGCCATACACTGAGATGAGAAGACAAAGCATGCTGGGAATGGGGTGGAAAACAATTATTAACAATCTAAAGTTTCAAATGTCTAGTAGACATAAGTGGAAATACTAAGTGAGCAGCTTGATAGGAGTCGAGAATTTAGAAAAAGAGCAAGGCTGAAAATAAAAATTTAGGAGTACATAAAATGTATGATATGTAAAGCTATATATTAAAGTTTACAGGGGCGCCTGGGTGGCTCAGTTAAGCATCTGCCTTTGGCTCAGGTCATGATCCCAGGGTCTGGGGATCGAGCCCCGCATCGGGCTCCCTGCTCAACAGGAAGCCTGCTTCTCCCTCTCCCATTCCCCCTGCCTGTGTTCCCTCTCTCGCTGTTGCTCTCTGTCAAATAAATAAAATCTAAAAAAAAAAAGTTTATAAAAGAGTAAATAAAGTCATCTAAAGAGTACATGTAGACAGACTGTAAGAAGACTGAATTTTGTGGCACTTTCATACTGAAAGGCCAGGAAGATAAAGCTGGACAACCAAGAATGCCTGAGAAAGAGCAGCTAGGGAGGGGATATCTCTAGGAAAGTAGTTCACTGTGTCAAACAATGTTGATAGGTGGAATGATGCAGAGGCCATTTGTGATCTTGAAAAGAGCAATTTTAATGGAACCATGGGAATAAAAGTCTGATTCACACAAGTTCAAGACAAAATGAAAACAGATGCAAACGATATGGCAAAGTGAACTACCCCTTTTAAGGAGTTCTATTGTGTAAGGAGGCAGAGAAATAGAAATGTAAGGTTCAAGGACAGGTTTTGTTAAGATGGAGGGATTTTCAAGCATCTTTCTATCTTGTTAGAAATTACCTAGAAAATGGGAAAATTAATAGTGCAGGAGAAAATCAGTTCTATTTAGGGGCAATGTCCTTTTTCAGCAGGAAAGAGAGGCTGGCCTCAGGCATATGATTTCATACTTACTGGACAGATTCAGGTGTTCCAGTTAGCATACAAGACCTTTCTGGAAGGCCACCACTGTCTGCAATTAAAAAAACACCAAAAATATTTTAGGCCAAGAAAAGATTATAACATCCTTTTCAGTAGTTACTTAAAAAAATATCCTAGTTCTCCAGTCACTCTGAAAATAGCAAAAGAATAACGTTACCAGGAGCTATCTGTATTTTGCATCCAGATTCTTGTTGTATGCGTGAGATCTGTTCACCACCTCTGCCAATTACTAGTAAAGAAAAAAGAAAAAAATTATTTGGTAAAGACTGTAAAGTATGTTTTGATTGTTTTCAAAGCTTTAAAAATTAGGCTACTTACTAAATCCAACCATTCCATCTGGAACTTTGTATTCTTCTGTCATTACAGACCTGCTAACAAAAGACAAAAACTAACGTTTTCCTTCAAAGAAAGAGAATTTGTTTACATATAAAAGGTAATCTAATAAAAATGGACATCTAATGGCTTAAACTAGGTTTTCAGGCACATATTCATAGTCAAAATACAGCTTGAGTAGTTCAAGTCAGAATCTTAAGGTGACACACATCAAGTGAGGAGGGTATGGCAGATGAACAGTCTGAAGGCATGAACTGCAAAGGAGTTGGGGTGGAGTTCAGGGAATGTTTTTTTAACAATTATTTTCATTCACTTTACTTCTAATATGTGGCTAATTCTTCCCATCCTTCCAAATTACAAATGCATCTCACTCAAAAGGAAAAATGATCATTCTATATCAACTTAAGTGGAGAGAAATGAATATACAAAAAAAATATACAGACACATTCACTATACACTAACTTGGTTGTGTTTTTACAGACCGTTCAACTAAAACTTGCGAAGTACTCTTTGAAAGGCATTTCACTATACCTTTGCTGCTGATGCATCGGTGGTAACTGTGTTCCAAAAGCTACCAAAAAATCAAATAAAATGAAAACTTTAAGTTCACACATATTTAACAATATAATCATATCAAGCAATACTAAAATTTTTCCCATACACATAGAAAACACCACCTTTAAGAGTAAAATTTTATGTAAAATACTTAAATAAACATTGACAGTGGGCAAGAAAAGTCAGTGAAATAGCAGGTATCTTTAACAATGACACAGAAACTGTTCCTTCTCAAGGGGCACAAGCTTAGGTTAAAAAATGGAGTTATAAAATATATTGAATATGAAAATAATTTAGCAATCAAATCTTATTACTATATACCTGGCCATAATTGAAGTGGGAGATTATGAAGACAGGAAGTAATATTTACAAAGACATTCATTCTAAAATATTCATGGCCATCAACTAACTCCAAAGACACCCAACAAAATCCAGGCACAAAACCCTGATATTAAAATCCAGTTACTTTAGCTTTTAACCCAATTTAAAATACTTACAGTCATTTTGAGGAGCAACTTTCTTAGCATCTGGTTGATCTGCAAAATTAAGAGCCTTTTAACTTTTTGCCAATAAATACAAATATAAGACTTAGCTAACCAGTGCCCAAGCAAGAATAAGTATCAATGTAAACACTTATTGAAATAGCTGAGGATAATTGTTGATCATTTGAACCAAAAGTGCCAAAACTTATCCCAAACTCTTAGTAATCAAAAGAAACATTACATTTCTTTCATTCTTTTCATGTTTAAAAGATGCACAGACATTTAAAAAAAATTCTTTTTGATTGTATCAAATCACTGACCTTAATGTATGTTAAGCACTTTAGAATGATACAAGACAAAGTTTTTAGGTCCATTACTAGCAAAATATCACATGCTAAAGGCTAATGATGCTTCCCACTGTAGGAACTGAAGACTGGAAGAAAAACAGAACCTATCAAAATGTGAAAATTTGACATATCAAAGTTGAGTGTATCTGACAGTGACCACAAGGCTATGCAAAATAAATAAATAAAAAAATCACATTACAAGGCAATCTCAATCTAAACTATTCTATTGTTCCTAACCAAACATTTCACAGCATACGCTTCAGCAGAAAAACTCAAAGCAACTACATGACTACCTTCATCTACATCCTTTACACAGATGAATACAATGCATACCTTAGAATAGACAACCTACATCTGAAAGTACTACATTTTCCTCCCCCCTTCAAACTTAAATGATTAAACATCAGAATGTTGTGCAGCAAAAATTCAGACACATGATCCAAGAATTATTTGTGTCCATTTAAGAATCCACTGGTTTATTTCACGTTTACATACTAAACACAGGTAATAAATAAAAATTCCTGCCTTTAAAAGGAGAGGGCATTCCCTCCCAGTGTGTTGTACTGCTCGGACTTGTCCAAGAGCCATCTACACATAAAATAAAAAGAATACATTACATACAACATCTGAAGCATCATTAGCTCATTTTTTTGTATATTAAAACCTCACTATAAATGTGAAAGACACTTAAATAAAAGGAAACCAAGTACACCTGGTCAAAAGCTACAAATACATTCTATAGGCTCATTCAGAATCCTCCTTAAAAAAAAAAAATTAAGTAAATAAAAGGGCAAAAAGAAAATGTATCAAAATTCATACATCTAAAACAAAAAAAAACTTGCAGACTTCTAAGTTCAGAAGCTTCAACAATTACGTTTTTTAAAAAAATACAAAGCACTGTAAATCTGTTTTAAGCCACATTTTGAGTTAAACCTGAAACACAAAACAAGGTACTAAAACAAAAAAAGTAACATAAAAAAAGGTATAACCTGCAACACACTACAGTAGCAAGCTATAGCAACATCAACCTTTAAAGTGAAATCTGAAATAGCAAAACAATGAAAACATAGCATTTAAAGATTAATTCACGTATGATGAGAAAAACCAGTGAAATGTCTTCTAAACATTTTATATTTTTGTTCTTTTCAGTATATTAACAAGATGTCTGTGCAAACTGTCAATCTGGCACAATCCTCAAAGAGAGAAAATGTTGTTTTCTACAAAGACAAAACTGGCTGATTGACTCAAAATTTTACCTACCTTGTCTAAGGTCTTTTCCCCCCCCCTTTCCTCCTGAGGCCAATATAAACCTTACAATTTTAAGAACATTATAAAAGTAACGTTCCAATAAAAGAACATTTGAAAAATATTGAAAATCACCTTCAACTAACCTGTGTGTGAAACAATTAAAATACTTATGACTATAACTTACCTCCATCTTCCAAAGGTCTTTTTTGTCCCCCATAACCATAGTCATTTGAATTCAGTGATGTACCAGCATCACCTCCAATTTTTGCTGCAATCTTAAAAAACAAAAGCACACCATCATTAAGGATAACATATCTACACTATTCAGTGCTATATTCCCTCATACATACATATGCTAAGTATCAAATACAAAAAAATTAATTTCAAAGAAAAACAAAAATTACAGATCAATGTATTACTACCAATAATAACTTCAAAGTTAAAAACATAACCATCATCTGGAATTAAGCTTCTGATAAATCTCTGTAAGAACAAAGAAGTAATCAGGAATCTTCAGAATTGACTGACCAACAAATAAATAGCTTTGGGGAAAATGTGGTCCTAATTCTATCTTCTCCATGGCTCTTTCCCATGACTCTTCAAAAAATGTTGTTGTAGGCACAGAGAATGTGAACACTTTATGGGATTCTAAGACTGTGTTGTCTAATAAGATAGATGCTAGCCACACATGGTTATCCGGCTAGCCCGAATTAAGTGTTAAATACACAAATGGATACAGAAAACTTGAATCAAACATAAGGAGTGGAAAGCATCTCAGTTTTAGCTCGAATTAAGTGTTAAATACACAAATGGATACTGAAAACTTGAATCAAACAAAGAGTGGAAAGCATCTCAGTTTTTTTTTATATTGCACACATGTCAAAATGGTAACCTTTTGGGTATGCTGCATTAAATAAAATATATGACTTGCATCATATTTCTATCAGACAATCCTGTTCTACGGAAACATGGGGGTGGGGGAAGTCTGCAAGGCTGTACCTCTAAGAAAAGTCTCAGCTACAGATTCTTAAAGACTTTTTTAGAGTGGGGCAAATAATTGCTTGCACTTAACTAAACATCATATAAAAAAATAGCAGCCTCAAGTCACAAGGCAGGACACAACCAGTGGGTTTTTACTCCATCTTTATATGGAAAGAGATATGAAACTAATATTGCTGAGTGCCAGCAATAGGCCAAACTCCATACTATATGTTTTATACTCATTTTGTCACTCAATCATCAAACAATCCTAAGAGGTGAGAATACTTAGTGAGATAGTGATCCATTTTACAGCAGAAAAAATCTCAAGAGGGAACTTAACCAGGTTACATGGTAAGTCAATGGTGGAGATGTCCCAATTTCTACATAGCTCCATGCTAATTACTCTAAGGGGGTAATCACCAAAGGTGAGTGATACGCTCATTGGAGGTTCATTAGATTATTCTGTTAATTTTGAGTATGTTTGAAATTTTCCATGTTAAAAAATTACACAGAAAATTCGAACTTCTGTTGCCTAGAATTCCCCCAAAGGGATCCTGATGTGGAACTAAACCAACTGCTTCATGCTTCATTATAATTAGAAAACTGGAAAGGATAAGTATATTCAACGACTTGAGTCTTAAAATCCATACATATCACTTAAAATTAAATATATGTATCAGTTCCCAACAGTACCTCCTGGGGTTTCCAGATTTCCCTTTTCCTCACAAAGCATATCAGGATTAAATATTAAAATGCTTGATTTAAAAAAGGCTTTGGGGGGCACCTGGCTGTCTCGGTCGGAAGAGCATGCAACTCTTGACCTCAGTCCACATCGGGTGTAGAGATTACTTAAAAAAAAAAAAAAAAAAAGCTCACTCTAACCTTCCTTAATCATCCTTTCACTTTCTCAAAAGCCTGTTCCATGTCTTTGAGCAGCTAATTAAAATCTTATTTCTTTTCTGAAAGGTTTCATCATACCTGAAAACAACTGCTTTTCCACCCCTTAAGTTTTTTTTTTTTTTTTTTTTAAAAGTTTTTTTTTTTTTTTTTGAGAGAGAGAGAATGAGAGAGAGCACATGAGAGGGGGGAGGGTCAGAGGGAGAAGCAGACTCCCTGCCGAGCAGGGAGCCCGATGCGGGACTCGATCCAGGGACTCCAGGATCATGACCTGAGCTGAAGGCAGTCGCTTAACCAACTGAGCCACCCAGGCGCCCTCCACCCCTTAAGTTTTAAACGCTTAACATCTGAACCGTTCCTCAGAACTTAAATACACTGCCCGGCACTGATTTTAGAGAAGAAAGCATTTCAGGCCAGACAGGATAGTAACTACTGATGATCTTAACCTGTGAATACCTTCTGCAGTTAGCTTTTATAAATGCATGAGTTTGCACAACACCACTCCCTGAACTCCAAGTAAACTCTGCATATAGAAAGGATACTTATTTATACCTCCTGATTATCCATTATTCATTGAATAGTTCTAAAACTATCCAAATGAAAATGAAAGCTTGATACTTCGTTCATTCAAAAGAAATCAGTAACACCATTTTAAAATTTCAGAAAGAGTACAGAGACATTAGAGAAGAGCTCTTAGTAAAAACACTAACAACCATTTTTTTTATCACTGTGCCCTCCTACAACAGAAGAATTTTTTATCATAATCAAGCTTTGCTATCCTGTCACAAAATGTAGAAACAAACAAAAGCAAAAACAAAAACAAAAACACCCAAAAACCCTACTCAAGTGTTCGTTTTCAGCAGAAATTATTGGTAACTGAAAAGTCAACAATTCTATTTTATAAAATTTTCATTGCATTCAAACATAATGCAGCCTGAATCACTTTTATAATCCAGGAAGAGATTTCAAGAATAACTGAGTACTTAAAGACTAATAGCTGTTTAGAAGCTAAAGAATCAGGGCTGATACTCTTGCTTCATTTGTGTTCTACCAATCATGGAGTCGCAGCCTGATTCACTTCTATCTTCATAAGGTCAAGGAGAAAAAAAGAGATACATTTTGCTTTTCCAGTATTTCAGAGACAAAACTGGTTTAGTGTGATCACCAAAGTCCTAACCAAAGAATGCCAACCCCACCCTTTGGAGTTACAGCTTGAAATACACAAATATAAATCTCTCAAATGGTTCCTAAACTAGAGAAGCAATCTGGTGCCCCTGTGCTGAATTTAGCTCAGAGGGTATTTAAAAAATCTGGAAATTTCACATTAAAAAATAAGCCACTGGAATTCTCTGGAAAAATGAGCAACTTGGTCTAAATTACCAGATGGCAGAAAGAGCTAGGTAGTAATCATTTGTCCTGCATTAACAAAGAACCGTCCAGTTAAAAAAGCCAATAGCATCCCCGTTAGTACACAGCTCTCTGAGGGCAAGAGGCTGTTCTTATACCTCCTCCTTCCAAGAACACAGCATAATACGCTGGACAAAGAAAAGAAACTTAAGGTTAGATGGGGATTTTGGAAATATAATCCGGCATGCTTTTACTATAGATAAGGAAAAAGTAGTTCAGACATTAACCTAACTTGTTTCTTCAGTCCAAGTACTCCTCCCTGTATTCCATTTATATATATCAGACAAGCAGCTACAACTGACATATGGAGGCATCTTCAAATGTAATCAGAAAGGGAAATTCAACTCAAAAGCTAAATTTAGGAATCTCAGGCTTAAGATCAATTCTGTAAAGAAACAACCAAATTATTACAGCAAGACATCTATAAAAATCATATCATTACAGCAAGAGCATTGAGGCAGCTGACCTATTGGCATAAAAAGTGAGTACAAGAAATCCAGTTTGAGGACAATTTCTGTATTTAAAAATTAAGCCATCTAACATAATCAGGAAATTACAGCTTAGCCAAATAATGAAGTCCAATTTTTAATTAAAGCATGGCAACATGAAGTCTTTCAGAAGTTGTATCCATCTGTACTCACCTCAATTTCCACCCTCTTTCCCCCAACCACCATTATCCTCCAGTGACTTCATTCCTGGGTTCCTGTCATTCCAAAAACCCTCATACCTTTGCACATGCTGCTGCTTTTCTCCACTGATCAAACTTTCACTCATTCTTTAATGCCTTGCTTAAAATATCAGTCCTTTGGCAGTTAGGCACCCCACTCTTTGGTGTTGTGTACAGTGCCTGACTCACAGCAGGAACTCTATAAATGTTTACAGAACAAGTGGATAAATTAACGGTGCCCATTTTTGTCTACTCCTCTCTGAAAGTATTAATCAGATACTACTATTCATTTGCATTTGGTTCCTTGATTGTATCATCACTTCCTAGAAGGCAGAAATACAATTCACACAGTAAAAAAAAAAAAATCTCTAATATCTAAGTACAATGTGCAGCACAAATTAATTTCAATACACCAGTCGAATAAAATAATTCAGGTGAGTCTTTCAACCAATCTAATAATAACCCACTAACCGTTTATGTCATTATATATGTTTCAGTCGCTATTCCAAAAATGTTCAGAAGTAAGAAAATTCAGGTGAAAAGTTGCACAATTAGTATTAATGGTGACTTTTTTGACTTTCTGATCATACACAAGTATAGGTAAGTTTAATTATAATGTGTTCACATAAAAATAAGAGCGATTTGTTACATTATTATAGAGTTTACGCAGTTTGACTCAAATGATGCTTTAATGGAACTGGAGGGTTAAAAAGGTTAACAACGTTAACTCCTAACGCAAACAAAACATACCACAAAATTAGTTTCTGATTCCCGTTCGCTTAACGCTGTAATCTAAAAATGTCTAGCACCTAATATGAAAAATGTCATAACGAGAATAAAATTATTTTGCTTACATACAACTCCATATCAACACCATACCTTTTTAGTTACAGTTATGTTAATGGACTATCTAATAAAGTTCAAATTAAGAAGCCTTTAAATTTCCTGGAGTAATTTTTTTTTTTTTTAAACAGCTTTCGTTTGGGAAAGAACTGCCTTCAGGGCAAATGTACGCACCTACGTAATACAAAGAGGTCTGGTCAGTTTACGACTCTGAACAGAGAGGCAGATTCAAACTGAAACTTCGGGTATAATGGGCCTGAAGCCATTTTGAGAAATAAGGGGAAAGGACTGGTAGAACACACTGACACGTAAATCCTGCTCTGAGGAAGGATTCCAACACGGGATACTAGTGCTCTCTTAAGTCTCTTCCTCGTAGATATGAAAGAGAATGATACCGAAAGATTAATTTCGACAGAGCTCGAATGAGCTGGAAGCTGTAAAGACTGCTCTACTGACATATCCCTCCCTTACTATGGCTCCTGAGGACAGACCCTAGTCCTCTCCCAAACTCATTACCAGAACCTTCCACACTATTGTGTAAAAACTAAACGCGCTTTATCCCATGGAGGAGAATGTTCACTCTGAAAAAAAGAAAATGCCAAGCTAACTCCTCAAAGAAGGGCGACTGCCGCAGAAGCTACAGACCTAAAGCCATCTATGCGTAACACGCGTTGGGGTTCTAAGTGGCTTAGACACCAAGATAAACAAAACCGAGCTCCAGCCTCCAAACTGTATTACCAACGTGGGGAACCATAAATCTCCTCACATTTCAGAGCCCGGAAGGGCACTTCTTTCCTCTTCCTCATGCGCGAAAAAGTAGCGGCCTACACAGCTAGCGGCCAATTACCATGAGCGTTCGGATCCCGCCGCGCGGTCCAGACTTACCTGCCGTGCTCTCTGCAGCGCATCTTTGAAAGCATCGTTAACTCCTCCACCACCACCGCCGCCGCCTCCACCACCAGCTGAGCCAGAAGAAGGTGGAGGCACCGTTGAGTAGTCTGCCATGTCTACGCTATAGTGGCCGCTGCCGCTTCTTCGCAGACACCTTCCCTCAGCCAACTGCTAAGAAAGAAAGAAAATGGCGGCCGTCGAGGCTGTATCACATTCTTGTGCGACCATCGTGCCGTAAAGGGGCGGAGATTGAAAGGAGAAAATCTCGCGATGTTTTGAAGCAACGAACTGGTGTGGGGATGGGGCTGAAAAACAAGGAGAAGCAGAAGGATGTTGCGAGACTTGTGTTTAAGATATCGCGAGAGTGGGATTTATTTTTGGCGCCTCCTCTACGCGCATTCTCTTGTTGAAGCTGTGTTGCTTGTACTTCCGGGGTGGTGGGTGAGACTAGTGCGGTGATCCCGGTTGGCTTGCGTTTTTTAAGACCTGAAGAAAGAGTAGTTGTTTTTTATTGGTTGCAGACTCGGGGAGGGACTGTGGGTGAATTTTGCGCCAAGGGTCATTCTGTGTATCCATAGGAAAGGGAGTCACGTCGACAGGCGTAAGGGCGACGCTACAGTATCTCGAGGGCGCCGCAACCAGGAGTGTCCCCGGTAGAAGTGCGCCCGGGACGCCAAGCGGAGATGTTTCCGAAAACGTCCGCCCGGTCTGGCGGGATCTCGTCCTGATTTTCAGGGTAGTAAAGTGTCCCTGTATTTTACTTATAGATTGGCAGATTTGTTTTATCACAAGTGGGGGTGAATTCAGGTTAGAGGCCTCTTAGTTCTCGAGCTGATTTCGATATTTTTGTGTAATGTCGATGAGGCTGTGAAATCACGACTGCCCTTTGCCTCTTAAAAACGTGATTGTTCGTAAAATTCCGTTGTAACTACACTTAATAACCTAATACTGTATTTGTCCAGGGCCAGTTTTATTGAGGTCATCTTATAATTAACAACAACATCCATCTCTTGACCAAAATTGACTTTGTGGCTCCCTAAAAGTAGTTTACCCCAGCCCCTGCCTATGAGAACCCAAATGTAATGTTCTGAATTGTCATCCCGGGACTGGATAACTTTTTAAGTGTGTGTATTTTCTGTTATCTAAGTGAACTTTACCAGTTTTGGCATTTTATGTTTTGTGAATTAGGGCTAAAAAAGTACTTTTCCCATTGCTAGTTTTAAGAGTAATTGGAAGAAATGTGTGTTGCGGTCTTCCTGGTAATTAATGTGTCCGCTTGTTCAGGGCCCTAAGTAAGTCAGATAACTAGACAGATACATGCATATAGCTACAAGTGGGCGGTCATTTTCCTCCAACGAATCTTTTCCTACCGTCTTAACCATTAATAGCTCTGATTATCTTCTTCAGTGTTCATACCTATCCCTTTAAATTTGGAGGGGTGAGGATTTGTATTTGGAAAAGCAGCAAATGTATTGGACTACAGATTTAAGTATAACTGGAAAAAAAAAGACTAAAAGCATTGTTGGGGGTATTGCTAAACAAAATTTTTTCAGTTATGTTTTGAGAAAGTTTGTCTAACAAATGACATTTATTAATCAATTGATTTTTTCGTATTTTATTAACTGGACATATACCAGTCCTTCTGATCAACGTAATGTTAACCACAGAGTGATATAATATACCTCCAAACAAACTTTATTTCTATTTTCGTTGTGTCTAAATATTCAAAGTAAGGCCCTTCATCTGTAGTTTATTTGTAGACTGTCCTGGAACCAGGACATTGAGAACCACTGGTCAGCCTTCATTCCTGCCCCTTCCTCTCCATTGGGAAGACCTCTCTACCATACTTTCGTGGTATATTCCAAATTCTATTAATTTTCATTTCTACTACTCCCAAGTTACCATCACCTCAGTCCTGGACTGTAATAGTATTCTACTTGGTTTTTCTGCTTCCACCTTTAAATCTCTACAATTTGCTTTTTTAAAATTATGAAATTATAAAAATATGTAATATACATGTTAAGTTCTCAAAAGTAACAAGGATCCATTACCAGTACTTTTGAAGTTCAAGCCTCTACCTGATTATATTACAGTTGTTTCTTCATATAGCAGCTTGAATGATTCCTTTAAAACAAATCAGATCATCTAATCTTTGTCTTCCTATTATACTTTTTTATTTATTTTTTTTTTTAAAAAGATTTTATTTATTTGAGAGAGAGAATGAGATAGAGAGAGAGCATGAGAGGGGGGAGGGTCAGAGGGAGAAGCAGACTCCCTGCTGAGCAGGGAGCCTGATGCGGGACTCGATCCCGGGACTCCAGGATCATGACCTGAGCCGAAGGCAGTCGCTCAACCAACTGAGCCACCCAGGCGCCCCCCTATTATACTTTTTTAAAGATTTATTTCAGAGAGCATGCATGGCGGGGGTGGGCAGAAGGGTAGAAGGAGAGGAAGAAGGAGAGAAGAAGACTCCCCACTGAGTGGGGAACCCGACACTGGGCTCCATCTCACAACCCTGAGATCATGACCTGAGCTGAAACAAAGTTGGACACTTAACTGACTGAGCCACCCAGGCGCCCCAAGTATTGCACTTTAAATCCTCTCTCCTGGAGTGGTGTAAGGGCTCCATATGATCAGGCTACTGTCTCTAAATACTCCTCCCTTTCATTCTTCTTCACTCACCTTGCTGTCCAAGATACTTGCTGCCTTTGGGATTTTATATTTGTTTTTTCTTCTGCCTGGCCTGGATGCTTTTATAGACTTTCACATGGATGATATGTCCTCATCATTCGAGGCTCAGTTCAGATGTCACCTCCTTAGGCCATCTCGGACCTCTAGTTGTGCCATTCTGCAATCACTATCCCATTATCATTTTATAGCGTTTATCTGAAGTTATGTTCTATGTGTTTACTTGTTTATTGTTTCTTTTCCTTTAGAATTTAAACTGGAGAATAAGGACTGTCTATCTACCATTGACCAGTCCCTAATGCCTAGTCAGCATTTTAGATATTTGTTCAAAGAATGCATATTGAAAAAAATCTGCCTCTACATTTTAGTTGGTTTTGTGACCTTGGGCAAGTAACTTAGTCTCTGTGTCTCAGATTTCTCATCTGCATTGATGATCATAACTTCCTTTACTGTCTTCAAATGAGATATTTGTGAGCTCTTCAGAAACCAGAAAGTGCTGTGCAAATGGAAACTAGTAATAAACATGTAATTCAGCTTCTGGCATTTTATAATAAAGAAAGGATAATCCATGTACATTTTTTGAATTGCAGTTATGTTCAAATCTTAGTTTTGGTAAACCCCAGGATCCTGCTAGAGCAACTGAATTGTGGGAAAACTAATCAGTAACTTTTGATTAGGCTATGTGAGTTCTCAGTCCACTCATTCTTCTCAAAGCCATTTGTACTTTTCTGTTACTGTTATAATTGATGAGATCAGGCTTTTTTTTTTAAGATTTTTATTTTTTTATTTGACAGAGAGAGCACAAGCAGGGGGAGCGGCAGGCAGAGGGAGAAACAGGCTTCCGCTGAGCAGAGAGGCCGACTCGGGACTCTATCCCAGGAGCCTAGGATCATGACCCGAGCCAAAGGCAGACGCTCAAAGGACTGAGCCACCCAGGCACCCAACATCAGGCTTTTCTTGACTAAATTTATTCCCTTTGGCAATGTAAATTTCTTAAAAGTGGGTGTATCATAGCTAATAATCTAAAATTGGCTTATTATGCTTTGAGAGTTGGCTAAATATTTGCCTGGATTATATTTTATAGTCAGACTCTTACCACAGAAATTGGTATTTCATATTTTATCCTTAGGATGAAGCAAAAGTTGGTGTTTTTGAACTTCCAGAAGTATAGTAGGGAGCATTTAGATTTACCAAATAACAGAGTGAAAAGATTAGCAAATGTAATAAAAGTTGGACTATTAAATGCACTGGCAAGTTTCTTCTTTTACCTTCTGACTTACTGGTTACCAAATGACTGTGATTTTTTTCTTAGCACAATTTTCACTTTGGATTTATTAAATCTGTGAAATAGTAACAGATTCTTATTTTTAGCTATTGGAGAAAAATAGTCCATTATGGATTTTACCCACCTCACCCTAATCCATTATGGCTTTTTTAACAGGCTTTTTTGTTTGTTTGTTTTTAGATTATTTATTTATTTGACAGCGAGAGACACAGCGAGAGAGGGTACACAAGCAGTGGGAGAAGGAGAAGCAGGCTCCCTGCAGAGCAGGGAGCCCGATGCCGGGCTCCATCCCAGGACCCTGGGATCATGACCTGAGCCGAAGGCAGACACTTAACAACTGAGCTACCCAGGTGCCTCCCCACCCCTTTTTTTTTAAGATTTATTTTAGAGAGGGAGAGAGAGTCCCAAGCAGACTCTGCGCTGAGCTCAGAGCCTGACAAGGGGCTCCATCTCATGACCCTGAGATCATGACCTGAGCTGAAACCAAGAGTAGGATGCAAAACTGACTGTGCCACCCAGGCTTCCCTTAACAGGCATTTTAGAGTGACAAAATTGGACAGGCTTCCTGCCTCAACTTTCTACCGATCACCTATCTCCTAATAACTCTTGGCCAGAAGGATCTGATAACTTCATGCTATATACTGTGTGTCATTTAAACCAGGCCAATATTTCCTCAGTACACAGTCACAACAGATTCAGGTTAGATGTGAGAAGAAAAGTTGCCACTTCAAATTAAATAGTCCAGGATGTCATTAGGGTGTTTGATCATTAGGTTGGTTATTGGTTTAATGACTTTTATATCCCTTTTGACTGAGTTTTTAGAATTCTATTTCAGACTAAGGTGTGAATGGAAGCAGTATATATTAGCATTTTATTTTTTTTTAAAGATTTTATTTTTGTGAGAAAAATTTATTTATTTTAAGAGAGAGAGCATGTGAGTGCATGAGTTGGGGGGGGAGGGGCAGAGGGAGAAGCCAACTCCCCACCGAGCAGGGAGCCTGATGTGCAACTCGATCCCAGGACTCTGGGATCATGACCTGAGCCAAAGGCAGACAACTGAGCCACCCAGGCACCCATATATTTTAGAGAACAAAGTTGTTAACACAAATTAACTGGAGAAAAACAGTTTGACCAGTGTCTGAAACTGGAGGCAGCCCCAGATAGTGGAAAGGACGCTGGACTAGGCCCAAGAGGATCTGTGTTCAAGTACGACCCATGTGCCCTTTGGTAAGTCACACAACTTCCTTTTACCAGCATACCAAAAAGAGAGGGCAATTTAATCTGTTTCTGAAAAGTAGCCAACAGTAAAGGATAATAAAAAGTCTTATGTTTTTACAGTGTGACTTCTGTCTGTTACCCTTTCAGAAATTAAAATACTATCCTCTCACCCTCAGTTTATTAGAAATTTCTTATCTAATTTGGTTGCCAAATTTGATAGTGTGTCCTGATTTAAGGGCTGTAAGAAGACTGAAGAATACTAGGATATTGCTTATGATCACTGATTTGCCCTAAATCCAGACTTTTATTATCCTCATCATTCTCACTTATCCATAACTGCAGAGCTCCCTTTTTGTCAGGTACACTTCCCACCTCTTCCATTTTACTGTTGCCTGGTAATTTCCATTTTTCCAGAAAGCCTGTAGAGAACTCTAAAATTTAGGGATTCTTTGTTGTCATGTACTACATCATGGCAATAATAGCATAGTATCACTTATTTATTTGGAATTCCCACTAAATTGTAAGGTCGGTGACAATAAAGGCCATGTCTTTTTCTGTGTCTTTACTGCATAGCACACTCAGCAATAGCTTATAGTGGCTAGTGCTATATACTGGGCCTTATTCTAAGTGCTTTATCTGTATTTAATTCATTTATTCTTACAATACCTCTATGAGGTGCTTATTAAAATCTCCATTTTGCTGGGGTACAGGTAAGTTAACTAACTTGCCCAAGGTCACATGTTAGTGTTAGTGATCTGAACCCAGGCAACGTGTGTTGAAAGAATGGAAGAATCTATAAAAAGTCAAGTAATGAAATGGATCTCTGTAATTTCTGTGGTGTGGTTCACAACTTAGTATTTCTTACTTAGATTTTAAAAATACTTGCATTTGTTTTTATCAAGATATATGCCAAAGTTCTTCATGAGAAGGCAGGTCTTGATGTAATAAAAATATTACATACAAAATTAAAGAACCCATATGTTGTATAATAGGATAGAAGCTTGTTTTTCTGTGTTAATTGCATTGGTTGGATTAGTAATATGCTTTACTAAAATATACATAGTGCTCTATGCTGTGTGAATGTGTGAGAGCGTATGTGTATACATACATATTTGGTATGATTAGTGTTATTTTTCAAATACATTATTTAGGGGATTTATGTGTTTGTAATCCACATTACTAGATTATAAGCTCTTCAAGAAAAGGATTGCTTAATTTTAATTTTTCCTCTGTATTACCACACAGCATCTATGATAGTGTTTGTACTGTTGGCATATTGGATTCCTCTACAAAATAGCCCACCTCCCAAAAAAAGCATACCAAGAGTTTTAAAATCAGACTCTTAGGAAAATTAAAATTCTTTATAGTTTAATCTTTTAGAACAATTAATGCTTGAGACAAAGGTTCTTCATGAAAATAAGAAAAATTTTCTTTGCCCTTCAGCGAAGGCAGAGGGTATATATGGGGGAAGAGAAAGGGACTTGCTAAAGTACTGTTTCCCAACTTTACAGGGTTCTTCAAATTTAATGAGAGAAGGACCATCCTTACTGTATCATACACAGGGCCTCTTTGAATATATAAATAGTGTTTGGCTAGTTGCACACATCTTTTGGCAGCCTGTGTGTAAGCAGGATCTGTCCTTTGACCAGGATCAGGGGAGATACAGCACAGCATCATAAAATATATAGGAAATTGAATATCAATATTTAGTGAAAAAAATTCAGAGCTGCCTGCCCTTATTGATATACCGTAATGCTCCCTTACTGTAGGGATAATGCTGGGTTGAAAATTTGGTACTCCTGACAGCATCTGTCTCAAAAAACTGGCTTTACCACCCAGTTCCTGAGTAATTTTAGTTAAATCTATAGCATACATCCCAATAACTTAGAATAAACCTGGTATATAATGCTGCCGAGCAGGGAGCCCGATGCGGGACTCAGTCCTGGGACTCCAGGATCATGATCTGATCCGAAGGCAGTTGCTTAACCAGCTGAGCCATCCAGGCGCCCTAAAATCATCTTTTTTCATGAACCTTAACCTGACTAACCAATTCCATTGATCTTTTACTTAATTCAGTGCATTGGTTACAGGGAGCTGCTATATCCGAGACACAATTATTGCTAATTGAAAATGTTAAAGCTGAGCCCTAGCCCCCACTCCCAGAGACTGATTTCACTGGTCTATATCTGTATGTGTAACAACTTCCTAAGTTGATCCTTAAAGTGCAGCCCACACTTGAGAGCCACTGAAGTATAACTGCTCCATCAGACTTTTGCTAATTTTTGATGCCTTATAGTTTGTTCTCTAGTTGTTATGGGCATTTAGTCAAGAGAACTCAAGGTCTAGAAGCATTTTCTTCTTTTTTTTAAAAAATTTTTATTTATTTGAGAGAGAGAGCACGTGAGAGGGGGGCGGGTTAGAGGGAGAAGCAGACTCCCTGCGGAGCAGGGAGCCCAATGTGGGACTCGATCCAGGGACTCGATCCAGGGACTCCAGGATCATGACCTGAGCCGAAGGCAGTGGCTTAACCAACTGAGCCACCTAGGCACCCTAGAAGCATTTTCTGTTTTTTAACCCTATCAGTTTTTTGTTGATCTAAGCTAGGGCAGTGTTTCTTAAACAAGGGTATGTTTGAGAAAAACCCTGCATTATCTGGGTGTTTTTTAAAAATGTGGATATTTGGGCCTAATGAAACTTGTTTTAGGAAATCCACATTTCTTATTTAAAGAAAAAAAAAAGCATCATAGTTGATTCTTACGCTTATCAGTTTGAAAACTGCCCTCTTATGCAAAAAGTTTAATAAATACAGAATTTAGCTTAATTAAATTTTGTTTCCCCAGCTAGACTAGTACATGTTCTGAACACAGAGGTCTTGTTCTCTCCCCTTTTCTCTCTGTATAAAAGAGGGCTGGTTGAGGACTGAATCTTACTCTTTGGTTTGCCCAGTATGGCTTGGTGCTTTTATGTTGGTAAAATCTTAATATCAAATTGAATTGTTTGTTATCATAGTTACCACTTCCCTGCAAAGCTATAGTTCAAATTGTTGAATATGTGGTTATGAATATTGGGGGCTTTTGAGGCTCTATAGCATGGAAAAGAAGCTTCACTCAATTTTTCTTAGGATAGCAGACTTGGAAAGACCTTGAAGATCATCTAATCTGTTTCTGTCATATTATGGTGGAGGAAATTGTGACCTGGATTGCTTGAGAGCCATGCACAGAGTGACAAGATTAATTGCAGAGTCAACACTAGATTCCTAATCCAGTGCTCTTAATTTCATCAAAGAACTCTGAAGCAGCAGTGATTGGGTTAAATTTCAGTTGGAGGTTTTCTGCTTCTTAGAACCAAAACCAAAAACATCTTGATTTTTGTAATCAGGACATCTACCTTTACTCACAACATTTATGCTTTGAAATAGATTATTGAAAGAGGATCTTTGCCAATGAAATCCTTAACTGAAGATGGGTGGGTATGAGATGTAAAGCCCACTTGGCATACAGTTTTGTTGTTGTTTTTTAGTGGAACTTTGCTTCTCTGTCCTGACATTTCCATGTCTCTATTTATAGCAGTGATCTCTTTGGAATTTGCCTTCTGATTCTGTTTGTTCTTTTATGTTGCTTCATATTAACTGATATTCTCACTTCATTTTTGTTAAGATACATTTGAAAGGATTGGAAAATGAAAAGAAGGAATTAAAATTTTTAAAAGGAGCATCTGAAATTGTTATTTTTCTTTGATTTACCATAATCATTGTTTATAACAGGTCATCTAATTGTAGTACCTAGTGATACAAATACTAATTTTTCAAGATAGAATGGTAGTTTATTTTTTAAATTTAAGATCATATGAAGCCTACAGTAAATTTCTTTTATCCAGGACAGATAATGCTTTTAGAGTCTTAACAACCTTGCTCTTTAAGGATGTACTTTGATGCAGGTGAAGACCAAGAGATTTTTACTTAGAGCCTTTAAAATGGTAAACTCCTTAAGGGTGAGAACTGTTTTATTTACCTTTGTGATTAACATAATACCTGTCATCCAGTAGGTGCTTATTTATTCGATTCAGTAAAAATGCTGGGCATTGTTCTAAGTGCTGGAGATACAGTAGTGAACAAAATAGACAAATATGCCTACCCTCATGGAGCTTATTCTAGGGAGTGAATATTGAATGAAACCATGAATCACTGCAAAGACTCCATCTTTGTTTTCAGATAGTTCTTTGCATCAGTCTAACAAAGAATATTCTGGAGTTGTGAGTTTGAGCCCCACGTTGGGTGTAGAGATTACTTAAAATCTTTAAAAAAGTAACCTGTAGTTTATTTAGTAATGGGTTGAAGACTTGGAATGGAAGAAACTTAATGATCAGATTATTCATTCATTAAACATTTACTTCTTGAGTGTGCATATGTAAAATTATTTGGAATACTCACATAATTGCCAGTTACTGTCATCCTGATTCTCATTCACTTGTGTTCTGTGTGCAACCCTGTGTAAAGGCCTCAGTTGCTAGCCAAGCCACAACCAGGGAATTTCATCTCAAATCAGATGCTACCGAGTGCCTCTGACTATTCTGACCAGCAACTCCATATTCACCAAAGTTCTAGTTGTTTGCTTGTTTATTGTCTGTCCTTCACACCAAAGTGTGAGCTCCACAGAACATCTTGTGTATTTTAGTTAGCACTGAATCCCAAGTACATAAAATAGCATGCCACAGTGTGTGTTAGTAAATAGTAACCAATCAGTCCCTGAGCACTCATACAATTACATTCCCTCTCATTGGCATAACCTACGTCTAGTCTTCACACTACTCAAAAAATAAAAATCTTCAACTCTAATATTCTTCTCTTAAGAAGAACTCTCTATCTTGTTTACTAATCTACTCTATCTGTTCTTCTGACACTTCCCTTTTCTTTCAATCTCTATTACTTCCTGGCCTTAGTTTGCCAGTCCCTTCAAGAATTCCCAACTCCAGGGCGCCTGGGTGGCTCAGTTGGTTAAGTGACTGCCTTCGGCTCAGGTCATGATCCTGGAGTCCCTAGATCGAGTCCCGCATCGGGCTCCCTGCTCGGCAGGGAGGCTGCTTCTCCCTGACCTTCCCCCCCCCCCCATGTGCTTTCTCTCTCTCTCATTCTCTCTCTCTCAAATAAATAAATAAAATCTTAAAAAAAAAAAAAGAATTCCCAACTCCCATTCCCCTTGTCTTTCAGTAGTGTCCACTCTAAATCCACAACTCCTAATCACTTAAAATAGACACTGGAGTTAGATGAGCTTCAGTTCACCATTTGTTATCTAAGTGCTAGGTTATTTAACCTTGCCAACTTTAACCTTTTTTGTTTCAGTTTGTTCATTTGTGTTTAAATCTGTTTTTATTTTTAAATTAAACTCTACGCCCAACGTGGGGCTCAAACTCACGATCCCAAGATCAAAAGTCATATGCTTTATTGACTGGGCCAGCCAGGCACCCCCTGAGTTTCAGTTTGTTTTTTGATACCCTAAGCATTGCTATGAAAATTAAAAATGAGATTATTATAACCAGATGCTATTTCCCATAAGTAATGAAAACCCGTATTAAATAATAACCAAAAAATCCAGGCATAGAGTGGCCCTACGGCTGGTTGATTTACAGCTCAGCAATACATGAGATACCCATGTTTTTTTCATCTTTGCCCTTTGCCATCCTCAGCTAGTGGCTTAATGCTCCTAATGATTGCATAAGGGTTGCCATGGTTCCCAGTGTTATGCAGTCATAACTGTAAAGTGGGAGAAGAAAGTTTCTTGTCTTTAAAAGCAAGGAAACCTTTCTACTACCCGCTTCCCCTGAACACCAATCGGACTAACCTTGTGCTGACCAAAGCTGAATCACAGGCTTACTCTAGCAAGTAACGTACTTGGTTCTGAATAATTAAGATTCATCTCCTGGGGATAAGGGAGAGGGTCCCACCTTCCTAGTAATAGTTATTATTACTACTGCATTTGTGGATCTTAGGACTCTGTCCTTGGAACTTTTTTTTCCCCATCCACATTCACTCTAGTATAATCTCTAGCCTCAAGGTTTTAATTTCACCTCTACTCCCAATTTTTCATCTTCCGTCTGGACTGCTTCTATGAATACTAGACTCATATATCCAACTGCTTATTAGATACTACCATTCGTAAGTTTAATAAGCATCTTAAACTTAATATGTCCAATATTGAACTCCCCAATTCCCCACCCCTCAGCTCTTCTATCTTCCTATATTAGTCAATAGCAATTTTGTTAGTACAAATACCATTTTCTCTGTGAAGCCATTTCTGCCCACCCCATCTAAAATTTTAATTCTTTTATTTTCCTTAGCTCCTACCATCATCTAACATTGCATATAGTAGTGTTTTTTTAAATATTTTTAATTATTGGGGCGCCTGGGTGGCTCAGTTGGTTAAGCGACTGCCTTCAGCTCAGGTCATGATCCTGGAGTCCCAGGATCGAGCCCCGCGTCAGGCTCCCTGCTCAGCAGGGAGTCTGCTTCTCCTTCTGACCCTCCCCCCTCTCATGCTCTCTCTCTCTATCTCATTCTCTCTCTCAAATAAATAAATAAATAAAATCTTTAAAAATATATATTTTTAATTATTAAGAAATCTTTATAGGAGTGCCTGGGTGGCTCAGTCAGTTAAGCGGCTGACTCTTGGTTTCCTCATGATCTCAGGGTCCTGGGATTGAGCCTGGAGTGGAGCTCCATGCTCTGCACAGAGTCTGCTAGAGATTCTCTTCCTCTTCCTCTCCCTCTCGCTCCCCTTTTACCCCTCCCCCTACTCTCACATGCTTGCTTTCTCTCTCTCTCTCTCTCTCTCTCTCTCTCTCAAAAGATCTTTAAAAAAAATCTTTATAGGGATGCCTGGTTGGCTCAGAGTTAAGCGTGGGCCTTTGGCTCCAGTCGTGATCCCAGGGTCCTGGGGTCGAGTCCTGCACTGAGCTCCTTGCTCAGTGGGGAGGCTTCTTCTCCCTCTGCCTGCCACTGCCATTCCCCCTGCTTGTGCACACTCTCTCTTTCTCTCTCTCTGACAAATAAAGAAAATCTTTAAAAAAAAAGAAAAAAAATTCTTAAAAAAATATCTTCTATCTTCCCCATTAGAACGTAAAGTACATGAGGCAGGAATTTTTGTTCAAACTGTATCCCCAGTACCTAGAAAGGTGCTTTGGCATATGGAAGGTCCTTAAAATGTTTGTAAAGAAATGAATGTTTATTCATCATGATTTCTTGGTTTCAGCTGGGTCCAATTTACTAATCTCACTTGTTTCCGATCAGTTTCCTTCCTGTTTCTCATAACTGCTATGCCAGACCATCACCATTCTTATCAAATGCTCTACTTTCATTCTTAGCTCTGTAGTAGTGGATTTCCTTTTTAAAAAATTTTTTAAAGAACATGGCTAGCATCTATGAACTTCTTGTTCTTCCTAGTCCATCCTCTTGTCTTCAAATTTATAAATTGGTCCTTACCTATTTTCTGTTAATCTCAGAGCCCACTTCTCATTTTGTTCAAATTTTATCTACTTATACTCTTGGTACCAAACCCTCCTATCTTCTCTGAACCTTACCTAAACAATCATTTCTTAAGTATTTTTATATATCTCATTTTCCTCTACATTGTTTTCTTCTTCTCTTGACCATCTTAAAACCTCCTTTATTCCCTCCTTTATATATAATTCTCTTCTTTCCTTCAGATGACTTTCTTGAAATGTTTAAATTTACTATTCTATTTTCATGCCCCTCTTGTTCATTTCCCTGGATTCTGGCTTTTGCTTTTCGTTGCCTATAATTACATCTACTTCAGAGGATTGTGAGAGATTAGATGAGGTTATAGTCTTGTTAGAATAGTGCTTGCACATAGTTAATGTTTTTTTGAGTGCTTACCATGATTACCTTTAACTCTTGAAACTAAAATCACTCTTGTGGGTACTCTTCTATTACCTTTCTTGACTTTCCTGTATCCTTCATGAAATGCTCCTCCTTTTGATTTTGGGACATTAGTGGTATCAGGATGCTTTCACCTTCAAGTAACAGAATTTCTCTAACAGTAAGTCCAATGATGGGTGGTTCCAGGATTGATTCAGAGATGCAACAACCCTATTGAGAACCCAGGCGCTTGCTCTCTTTACCCTCTACCATTCTCATTGTGTCACAGATGTTTATCTTCAGGGTTGTAAGATAACAAGCATTGTGTTTTCATTTTCCAAAAGTAGAAAGGCAGTGCTGGGGTTTCTCCTGGGTAGGTATTTCTTTATAGGGAAGACAGTCTGCCTAAAGTTCCCCAGAGCATTTCCCTTACATCTCATTGGCCACCCCTACACCAATCACTGGCAAAAGGAAATGTGATTACTATGATTGATTTAAACTAACCATGAGTCACTCCCCCGGGACTGGGGAAACTCCCCCTTCCTTGAGTTCATTATTTTGGAAGAAATTGGTATCCGTTAAGCGAGAAAGAAGTTAGGAATAGCTATTTGGTTCATAATCAGTAGTATCTACCATTGCATTCTCACTTGGTCTCTGCTCCTGCTCAGTGTTTTTCATTGTCTCCTCTTGATTGGTGTGCCCTTTAAATGCTGGGTATCCTAAAGTTCTGTCTTTCATTCTTTCAAAAATTATTCCTCTTTTCCGCTTTAAAATACCACCTGTGTTACAATATTTTCTAAAGCTTTATTTCAGCCAAGACTTTTTTCCTAAGCCCCAATTAAGAATATCCAGCTCTCTCCTGGACATCTTCGTCCACATTCAATTCAATTAAATATTGTTTTACTAGGTTTTTGGGAGTCAAATAAATCTTTGCCCTATATGATCTTACATTATAGTTGGGGAGTTAGCCAGAGAAATGAGTTGTTATAACATAGGTGGTCATTAGGAATGCAGTCTTAGCAAGCGATAAAATTTACCAAGTATAGAAATAACGTAGATGAATGGGTGATCAGTAGGGTGGTAGGCATGTTCTGGTGGATCTCCTTTTTCCCTTCAAATGTACTCTTCCTATATTCTACATTCTGTACTGTCAGTAGTAGCCCAAATGAGCACACCTTTGTTTAATCTAGAAACCAGGGCAACCTAAAATCTTTCCAAATCCCCAGATACAGTTGGTTGGCAAGTTGTACACATTCTATCTTTTTATTACTTAAATTTACCCATTTGTCTTTTTATATCCTAGTCATACTTTAGGTCCCTGTAATTTCTCACTTCATTGAATTATTTACTTAGTAAAAGTTAATTGAATAGCAATGTATTATAAGGCTTTGTAGTAGGGGGAAAAAAAAGTTGTAGAAAAAACCCCCAAACTGGAACTCTCAGGGATGTTACGACCCTGTGGGTGAGGCATAAGCACACAGATGGTTATATAGTTGTGATAAGTGATAGAGTGGAGATACTGGGGAAAATATGGGAAATCAAGGTCAAGGGAACCTAATCCAAGCTGGCACTCAGATTTGCCCAACTAGAGGCTGAGTCTCAAAGTGGTAGTAAGCTCCGTGCCCAGAGGGAAGAGTGGAATACCCACACCATTTCCTTTACACATACCAAAGAAATATCACTTCAGAGACATTACTTTGGGTGACTGTATTTAATACTGATGTTGCTCAAAAACAGTTTTTTAACTGATCATCATTAATGTAGAAGATTAACAGTAGTAGTATATCATACAGTTGATCCTTCATTATTCACCACTTCTGTACTTTTTTTTAAAAAAGATTTTATTTATTTATTTGACAGAGAGACACAGCGAGAGAGGGAACACAAGCAGGGGGAGTGGGAGAGGGAGAAGCAGGCTTCCCGCTGAGCAGGGAGCCCGATGTGGGGCTCGGTCCCAGGACCCTGGGATCATGACCTGAGCCGAAGGCAGACGCTTAACCAACTGAGCCACCGAGGCGCCTCTTGGCTAAGATTCTAACAGTTCAGTGAAATAGCAGCCTGTGTTCTTTCCTGCCTCTCCTCTGTGCTACAGACTTTTTTCTTTGTATTACTTGTCTTATTCCCAGGAACCGTTGACTTCACTGTGGCCACAGACTGCTCCCTTTTGTTTTCCAGCGGATTCTGATGCTTTCTCTGACTCCTTATGAGAGGAGAAACTTTAGAAAAGAATGAAGTGAAAATCACATAAGTTCCTCATTTCCTAGTGATGCTTTTACTTTCAACACTGTGAAAGAAATGTACTAAGTGAACGTATGTAAATGGAGCCATTCCCACTACTTTAAATGTAAAGTATCATTTCAAAAAAATACAAGTACCTTTTTTAAAGATTTTATTTATTTGAGAGAGAGAGAGAAAGCATGTGAGAGAGAGAGAGAGAGAGAGAGAGAGCAGGAGCAGGGGGAGGGGCAGAAGGAGAAGCAGGTTGCCCTCTGAGCAGGGATCCTGATGAGGGGCTCAATCCCAAGGTCATGACCTGAGCCGAAGGCAGACGCTTAATCGACTGAGCTACCCAGGCGTCCCTCAAGTATCTTTTCTTAAAGATAAAAAATGGAATACTAGGGGCACCTGGGTGGCTCAGTCGTTAAGCGTCTGCCTTCGGCTCGGGTCATGATCCCAGGGTCCTGGGATCGAGCCCTGCACTGGGTTCCCTGCTCTGCGGAAAGCCTGCTTCTCCCTCTCCCACTCCCCGCTTGTGTTCCCTCTCTCTCGCTGTTTCTCTGTCAGATAAATAAATTAAAAAAAATATATTTAAAACAAATGGAATGCTATTTTTCAATGTTATCGAGGTAAAATTGACAAAACTGTAAGATACTTGAGATAATTTGATATATGTTTACACTGTGAAAGGATTCCTCCCCTCTAGTTAATTCACATCCATCACCTCACATATTTACCTTTTCGTAAGATAGTAAACATTTCACAAATCTGCATGTGATCCTTGCACAGGGGCCTTGCTAATCTTTCAGTGTTATTCCAATGATAGTGTATGTGTTGCTGAAGTGAGCACGGGGATACTATTTTATATAAGTAAAAATGGACTTTTCTTTAGAGTGCATCTGTTAAGATTTTATTTCCCATAAATGCACATGTGAGAGATGTGTATGTGTGAGACTTAAGTTCATAGGTTGAGATTTCTGAAAAATTGGACTATAGCACTGGTGATTCGTAGAAACCTCTATGTCTACACTGGCTGATACAGTGGCCACTAGCCACATGAAAGCTAAGGACCTGAAATGTGGCTATCTGAATTGAGATGTTGTATAAGTGTAAAATTCGTACTGGATTCTGAGACTTAGTGCCAAAAAAAGAGTGTAAAAGATCATTATTATCGATAGGATTTAGAAAGAAAGAGGGGGATGGGGAGGGTTTTCAGTTTGGACTAAGAACACAAAGCGCAATGGAAAAGAGCATAAAATGTGTGTGATACAGCAAGAAAACTGGTCAGATTATATAGCAGAGGATTTAGGAAGGTCATATTAGGAAGCTGACAGAAAAAGTTATGGTCAGATTGTTGAGAGTTTCGAATGTCATTTTTTTAACTCAGTAACAACATTATTATCTTTATAATGATTACATGTTGTAATGATAATATCTTAGATTTATTGGGTTAAATAAAATACATTATTAAGATTAATTTTACTTTTCTCTTTACTTTTATTAAAAGGTGGATTCTAGAAATGCTTATATGACATATGTGGCTCACTTTATATTTCTGTTGGACAGCATTGCTTTAGATTATATGATCTTTCAACATAGTCAAAGTGTTATAATCAAATATCAATTTACAAGACCCATTTAAAATGACCTAGAATTCTATAGTTTTTTTTTTTAGCTCTCTGATTCAGTATTAAAAAGTAATATAGAGAATACTTTATTTTAACTAATTCCAAAATGCTAGGAAAGTATGAGATTAGCTCACTGTATATTCACTAGTCCTCTAGTAAGTTTTTCAATGACTTCTTGTAAAAAAGGGTACAAAGAAGGGCAAGTTGTTACTGGGCTATTTTTTTTTTTAAAGATTTTATTTATTTATTTGACAGAGACTAAGTGAGAGCAGGAACACAAGCAGGGGGAGTGGGAGAGGGAGAAGCAGGCTTCCCGCAGAGCAGGGAGCCCGATGTGGGACTCGATCCCAGGACCCTGGGATCATGACCTGAGCCGAAGGCAGATGCTTAACGACTGAGCCACCCAGGCGCCCCTAAATTTTTATAAACTTTTTTTTTTGAGCACAAATTTATTTACTAACCAGGCGCCTGGGTGGCTCAGTCGTTAAGCATCTGCCTTCGGCTCAGGTCATGATCCCAGGGTCCTGGGATCGAGTCCCACATCGGGCTCCCTGCTCTGCGGGAAGCCTGCTTCTCCCTCTCCCACTCCCCCTGCTTGTGTTCCTGCTCTCGCTATGTCTCTCTCTCTCTGTCAAATAAATAAATAAAATCTTTAAAAAAAAAAATTTATTTACTAACCAAAGGGATGATCCTAATTAAATCAACACTTTGAAAGAGATGCATGTGAAATGTTTGTGATAAAGATAATTGAACACAGTAATGAAAAAAAAAAGCAGTATGGAGATTTGCTCATTGAACTGAGCTTGTTCATCCTCACAGCTAATTCCTCTACACAATGATGATGGAATTTTTACTCTACTTTTTCATAGACCCGCGTACAGGTGACATTATTCATGACGCATTCCACCACTAATTTCCCATTTTCCAATTTTCTTGTGATTGTGCTTTCTTTCCCATCCCATTCCTGATGTTGAACCAACGCACCGTCTGTGAAGTTGCAGACGGTCTCAGTTTTACTGCCATCAGCTGTAGTTTCTTCAAACTTCTCTCCCAGGTTACATGAAAACTGTGTTGTTTTCAAAGTGCTCTCAGTTTTTATGGTGAGGTTTTTGCCGTCAGAAGAGATGATACAATCTGGTTTGGCCATTGCACCCACTTTTCACAGAGCCATTCCCACTCCTACTTCCTCCATGTATTCGTCAAAGCCTTTGCTTTCCACTAAGCGCCATCTTTCTACCAGCTGCTGAATGGTGGCCATGGTGGGCGCGGGCCGGCGGGCCTAGCAAGCAGAGCAGAGTGGGGCATCGGGAGCATGGCTTCCTAATTTTTATAAACTTCTTAAAGCAATTTCACATTATCTTGTTTTTTTGAAGGCGTGTACTTTTAAATTTTATTTATTTTTATTTTTAATATTTATTTATTTATTTATTTTTAGAGAGAGAGGAGAGGGGAGGGGTAGAGGGAGAGAAAGAATCTTTTTTTTTTTTTTTTAAAGATTTTATTTTTTTGAGAGAGAGAGAATGAGAGACAGCATGAGAGGGAGGAGGATCAGAGGGAGAAGCAGACTCCCTGCTGAGCAGGGAGCCCGATGCGGGACTTGATCCCGGGACTCCAGGATCATGACCTGAGCCGAAGGCAGTCGCTTAACCAACTGAGCCACCCAGGCGCCCGGGAGAGAAAGTATCTTAAGCAGGCTCCACACCCAGTGGGGAGCCTGATGTGGGGCTGGATCTCATGACCCTGAGATCATGACCTGAGCCCAAATCAAGAGTTGGATGCTCAACTGACTAAGCCACCCAGATGCCCCTGTTTATTTATTTTAAAATTTTATTTTTAAGTAATTTCTACACCCAACGTGGGGCTCAAACTCACAACCCCAGGATCAAGAGTTGCATGCTCCAAGACTGAGCCAACCAGGTACCCCTGTACTTTTAAATTTTGTTGTAAATCTTTTCTTTTGTAAAGGCCATTAATTCAATAAAATTAAATGTGTATATTCAATTATAGTGCTTTCTGCAGGAAAAGTATTAAAATCAAGCAATGACACAGTATTAAAACTTGAAAACTTTGGGAGTTACCAATATAACTATAGTGATAAAGTGCTGGGAAATTCCAATGGTACAGACAGTAGTCCAAGGAGAATTATGACTGATAAAAGCTCTGTTATCTTTTTTTTTTTTTAAAGATTTTATTTGACAGAGCGACAGCGAGAGAGGGAACACAAGCAGGGGGAGTGGGAGAGGGAGAAGCAGGCTTCCTGCCGAGCAGGGAGCCCGATGTGGGACTCGATCCCAGGACCCTGGGATCATGACCTGAGCTGAAGGCAGACACTTAACGACTGAGCCACTCAGGCGCCCAGCTCTGTTCTCTTTTTAGGTTAGTTTGACATCTTTTACTGTTACTCTCGAAGCTTACAAATGTTAATGAAACTTTGTCAAGAATATACCTTAGAACCAAGAAAGTAATTTCACTAGCTTCAAAGGAAACTGGGTGATGGACATTGGGGAGGGTATGTGCTATGGTGAGCGCTGTGAATTGTGTAAGACTGATGAATAACAGACCTGTACCCCTGAAACAAATAATACATTATATGTTAATAAAGTTTTTTTAATAAAAAAATAATAATAAAAAAGAAATGTCAGATACCTGGGACCCCTGGGTGGCTCAGTTGGTTAAGTGTCTGCTTTCAGCTCAGGTCATGATCCCAGGGTCCTGGAATTGAGTTCTGCATTGGGCTCCCTGCTCAGCGGGGAGTCTGCTTCTTCCTCTGCCTGCCGCTCCCCCTGCTTGTGCTCTCTCTCTCTCTGACAAATAAATAAATAAAATCTAAGAAAGAAAGAAAGACAGAGAAAGAAAAAGAAAGAAAGAAAGAAAGAAAAGGAAGAGAAAAAGAAAAAGAATGAACAAAAGAAAGAAAGGAATGTCAAATACCTTTTAAAAGAAAGTTTGTTTTTGGGGCTCCTGGCTGGCTTAGTCGGTAGAGCATGCCACTCTTGATCTTGGGGTTGTGGGTTTGAGCCCCACATTGGGCATAGAGGTTATGTAGAAAAATAAAGTTTTTTCAAAGACCTAATGAATTAACCCTTTTTGAAGAACATGAAGGAGCAGTCATTAAGTTAAAAAAATGGCATTCAAAACTCTCAACAATCTAACCATAACTTCTTTTGTCAGCTTCTTAATGTGAGCCTTCCTAAATCCTATGCTGTAATCTGACCAGTCTTTTTGCTGTATCACATACATTTTATGTTCTTTTCCATGGGGCTTTGTGTTCTCGGTCCAAATAGAAAACCTTCCCCATGCCCCTCTTTCTTTCTTTTTTTTTTTTTTAAAGATTTATTTATTTATTTGAGAGAGCGAGAATGAGAGAGAGAGAGAGAGTACATGAGTGGGGAGGGTCAGAGGGAGAAGCAGGCTCCTCGCTGAGCAGGGAGCCCAATGCGGGACTCGATCCCGGGACTCCGGGATCATGACCCGAGCCGAAGGCAGTCGCCCAACCAACTGAGCCACCCAGGCGCCCGCCCCTCTTTCTTTCTAAATCCTATCAATCTTTCAAGACCCTGCTCATATTTTTCTTTTATAAAACTTCCCCATACCAGCCCAAGATGAGCATATAATTAACATTTGTATGTATTTTATTTTTGTAAAGCCCTTTCACATATTTTCTCATTCTTTATGTCAGTCTAATGAGATAAATGATGTTATCTATTTTATAGAATAAGGGAACTGAGTCTCAGAGATACAGTCATTTTTCCAGAACTTCATATAGATACTAAATAGTGAAGCTAGGAATATTAGAACCAATTCCTCTCATTCCAAGTTTCATCGTCTACTCTCTATGGCTTAATGGTCCCTTAAATCCTGTGACAGTTACATAACACACTTACTTAAAGCCATTAATTGTTACCCTATGTGTATCAAACTGTTTAACTTGATTGTTAGCCGTAGGCTTGGAGGGATATGTACAGGTTGTTCATGGGGAAGGGGGGAATAAATGGAAAAGGTGAAGAGAGCTGAATACATTTCTTTTTTTTTTTTTTTAAGGATTTTATTTAATATTTGAGAGAGAGTAAGAGAGAGAGCATGAGAGCAGGGTTGGGGGCAGAGTGAGAAGCAGATGCCCCGCTGAGCAAGGAGCCCAGTGCAAAGCTCGATCCTGGGGCCCTGGGGTCATGACCTGAGCCAAAGGCAGACGCTCAACCAACTGAGCCACCCAGGCGCCCCTGAATACATTTCTTGATAATAGAATCAAAGAGGTCATTAAGAGCTCTTCACCAGTCCACTTGCTCTTCTGAAAGCATTATACTTTTTTAAAACTGTGATACCTAGCCTTGCTCCTTTTCCTCTACCTATCTTAGTGCCAAATTTTTAGTATAATTCTTAAAGCAGAGCTAAACAGCGAGGTCTTCCCTGACCATCCTGGGTAAGGTAGCCCCTCTCCATCAATTCCTGCCTTAGAAACATTTAAAATTTTTCTTCAAAGCACTTCAAACTATCTAAAATTCTATCATTTCTTTATTAACTCATTTCTTGGTTGTCTTCTCCCACTAGAATATGAGTTGAATGAAAGTGAAGATGTTGTGTATCTCTTTTATAGCACATAGTAAGCACTTAGTAAAGAATGAGATACTTTATTCATGGAAAATGTTCACTATGATAATATCCACCTTTTAAAACAAGTTTTATAGTACTCATCAAATACTATACAATACGCACTCAAATTCTGTTGACTGTTTAATTCCAAATACGAGTCCAAATTACTGTAATAACCTAAAGAAGGACATTTTATAGTTAAGAAAAAAATAGGATTTCTAGAACATTTAAATAGGGTTTAATGTCTTATAGACACTTGCCTTAAGTTTACTTATTCTGTCTTATAACCTAGATGGAGTAAGAAATGAATCTCTTTAATATTTTTCTATTTTTTTCCCTAGAGATAAATTTGCATTTGTAATGATGACAAAATTTTTAGGTATTGTAACTCATGCTCAAAGTCTAAGGTTTTTCTAAAATTTAGCATCTGAGTTCCAAACTTACAGCAGAAACTGCAGCAACAGGAATTAGGGCTGGAAAGATCTGACTCTAAAATCAAAGATACATATTTTAAGGGGTACCTGGTTGGCTCAGTCAGTAGAGCATGCGACTCTTGATCTCCAGGTCATGAGTTCAAGCTCCTCGTTGGGTGTAGAGATTACTTAAAAACAAAACAAAACAAAAAACGTATTTTAAGAATACAAACATTGTACCTTTTTCACATTTATTTTTAAATTTTTAAGTAAACTTTATTTTTTTTTAGAGCAGTTTTAGGTTCACACAAAATTGAGTGGAAGGTTTCCCATAAATCTCCACACATGCACAATCCCCCCACCCCATGATCAATGTCTCCCACTAAATAGGACATTTATTTACAACTAGTGAATTTAAATTGATACATCATTATCACCCAGAGTCTATAATTTACATTAGGGTTCACTTCTGGTGTTATACATTCTATGAATTTGGACAAATGTATAAGGACATGTGCCCACCATTTCAGTATTATACAGAGCAGTTTCACTGCCCTAAAAATCCTCTGTACTCTACCTATTTATCCTTCCCTTCCCACTAACCCCTGACTACCACTGATTTTTTTTTTTTTTTTTTTTTTTTACTGTCACCATAGTTTTACCTTTTCCAGAATGTCATATAGTATATAGTCTTTTCAGACTGGTTTCTTTCACTTAGTAATATACATTTATAGTTCCATGTCTTTTCATGGTTTGCTAGCTCATTTCTTTTTAGTACTGAATAATATTCCATGGTCTGAATGACCATAGTTTATCACATTCACCTACTAGAGGACATCTTGGTTGCTTCCAAGCTTCCAAATTTGGGCAGTTACGAATGAGGCTGCTATAAATATCCATGTGCAGGTTTTTGTGTAGACCTAGTTTTTCAGTTCCTTTGAGTAAATACCAAGGAACATGATTGTGGGGTCGTATGATAAGTATATGTTTAGTTTTCTAAGAAACCATCAAATTATCTTCCAAAGTGTACTATTTTGCACTCCCACCAACAATGAATGAGAATTCCTATTGCTCTACATCTTTGCCAGCATTTGGTATTGCCAGTGTTCTGGATTTTGGCCATTCTAATAGCTTTGTTGTGGTATATTTGTTTTTATTTGCATTTCACTGATGGCATTTGATACGGAGTATCTTTTCATATGCTTATTTGCCATCTGTATATCTTCTTTGGTGAGGTTTCTGTTAAGGTCTTTGGCCCATTTTTTAATTGGTTTGTTTTCTTATTGTTGAGTTTTAAGAATTCTTCACCTATATATTTTTGTTTTGTTTTTCCATTTTTAAATTTAAATGAATTAATAAACATATAATGTATTATTACTTTCAGAGGTAGAGGTCAGTGATTCATCAGTCTTATATAATACCCAGTGCTCATTACATCACATGCCCTCCTTAATGTCCCTCACCTGGTTACCCCATCCCTCTACCCCTCTCCCCTCCAGCAACCCTCAGTTTTTTTTCCTATGATTAAGAGTCTCTTATGGTTTGTCTCCCTCTCTGATTTTGTCTTCTTTTATTTTTTCCTCTCTTC
The DNA here is from genome assembly GCF_002201575.2 of Neomonachus schauinslandi. Classification (NCBI taxonomy): domain Eukaryota; kingdom Metazoa; phylum Chordata; class Mammalia; order Carnivora; family Phocidae; genus Neomonachus; species Neomonachus schauinslandi. The sequence goes on from NC_058406.1 coordinate 63,709,052, forward strand.
CCCTATGATCCTCTGTTTTGTTTCTTAAATTCCACATATGAGTAAGATCATATGATAATTGTCTTTCTCTGACTTATTTCGCTTAGCATAATACCCTCTAGTTCCATCCACGTCATTGCAAAGGGTAAGATTTCATTTTTTAATGGCTGAGTAGTATTCCATTGTGTATATATATCACATCTTCTTTATCCATTCATCTGTTGATGGACATCTGGGCTCTTTCCATAGTTTGGTTATTGTAGACATTGCTGCTATAAACGTTGGGGAGTAGGTGCCTCTTTGGATCACTATATTTATATCTTTGGGGTGAATATCCAGTAGTGCAATTGCTGGGTTGTAGGGTAGCTCTATTTTCAACTTTTTGAGGAACCTCCATACTGTTTTCCAGAGTGGCTGCACCAGCTTACATTCCCACCAACAGTGTAGGAGGGTTCCCCTTTCTCCGCATTCTTGCTAACATCTGTCGCTTCCTGACTTGTTAATTTTAGCCATTCTGACTGGTGTGAGGTGGTATCTCATTGTGGTTTTGATTTGTATTTCCCTGATGCTGAGTCATGTTGAACATTTTTTCGTGTGTCGGCCATTTGTATGTCTTCTTTGGAGAAATGTCTGTTCATGTCTTCTTCTGTTTCTTGTTTGGATTATTTGTTCTTTGGGTGTTGAGTTTAATAAGTTCTTTATAGATTTTGGATACTAGCCCTTTATCCAATAAGACATTTGCAAATATCTCCCATTTTGTCAGAAGGGAAACAAAGTTCTTCATATATTTAGGATAATAGTCCTTTATCAGATATGTCCTTTTTTTTCCTCCCAAGATTTTTCTTAAATTCAGGTTAGTTAACATATAGTGTAGTATTGGTTTCAGGAGTAGACCTTAGTGATTCATCACTTACATATAAAACCCAGTGCTCATCCCAAGTGGTCTCCTTAATGCCCATCACCCATTTAGCCCAACCCTCCACCCATCTCCCCTCCAGCAACCCTCAGTTTGTTCTCTATAGTTAAGAGTCTCAAAAGGGCCATATGCACCCCAATGTTCATAGCAGCAATGTCCGCAATAGCCAGACTGTGGAAAGAGCCAAGGTGCCCTTCAGCAGATAAATGGATAAAGATGTGGTCCATATATATGATGGAATATTACTCAGCCATCAGAAAGGATAAATACCCAACTTTTACATCAACATGGATGGGACTGGAGGAGATTATGCTAAGTGAAATAAGTCAAACAGAGAAAGTCAATTATCATATGGTTTCACTTATTTGTGAAACATAGGGAATAGCATGGAGGACATTAGGAGAAGGAAGGGAAAAATGAAGGGGGGGCAATTGGAGGGAGAGATGAACCATGAGAGACTATGGACTCTGGGAAACAAACTGAGGGTTTTAGAGGGGGGTGGGGGGATGGGTTAGCCTGGTGATGGGTATTAAGGAGGGCACATATTGCATGGAGCACTGGGTGTTATATGAAACCAGTGAATCATGAATCACCACATCAAAAACTAATGATGGGCGCCTGGGTGGCTCAGTTGGTTAAGCGACTGCCTTCAGCTCAGGTCATGATCCCAGGGTCCTGGGATCGAGTCCCGCATCGGGCTCCCTGCTCTGCAGGGAGCATGCTTCTCCCTCTCCCACTCCCCCTGCTTGTGTTCCCTCTCTCACTGTGTCTCTCTCTGTCAAATAAATAAATAAAATCTTTAAAAAAAAAAAAAACTAATGATGTATTGTATGGTGACTAACATAATAAAAATAAAATTAAAAAAAAAAGAGTCTCTTATGGTTTGCCTTCCTCTCTGTTTGTTTGGTTTTTTTTCTTTTTACGATTTTATTTATTTGACAGAGAGAGGCACAGCGAGAGAGGAAACACAAGCAGGGGGAGTGGGAGAGGGAGAAGCAGGCTTCCCGCAGAGCAGGGAGCCCGATGCGGGGCTCGATTCCAGGACCCTAGGACCATGACCTGAGCCGAAGGCAGACACTTAACTACAGCCACCCAGGCGTCCCTCTTCTCTGTTTTTATCTTATTTCATTTTTCATTCACTTCCCTTATGTTCATCTGTTTTGTTTCTTAAGAATTCCCATGAGTGAACACATATGGTATTTGTTTTTCTCTGATTGACTTATTTCGCTTAGCATAATACTAGTTCCATCCACATTGTTGCAGATTCAGATGTCTTTTGAAATATTTTCTCCCAATCTGTGGCTTGTTTACTCATTCTCTTGACAATATCTTTTTCAGCAGAAAATTATAATTTTAATGCAGTCCAGCTTATCAATTCTCTCTTTCATGAACTGTTCCTTTGGTATTGTATTTAAAAATCATTGCCAAACCAAAGGTCATCTAGATTTTTTCATATGTCCTAGGAGTTTTACAGTTTTGCATTTTACACTTAGGTCTGTGATCCATTTTGAGTTAATTCTTTTTTTTTTAATTTTATTGAAAACTTTACTTGAAAAAATAAAATTCCAAATATTCTGGTGAGACAAACCCCTGTTCTTGCTTTGAGGTCTGTGAATCAGTCTGTGACATTTTGTGTGGTCTGTAGCCTATTGACTCGAGGTGAGTCGGGTTTCCTAGGGAACCTGCAAGGCTTGGGGCTTTTCTCTGCCCTTGGCCTAAGGGACAAAAGTGGGCTAAGCCAGTTTTTGTCATGCTGGGAGGCTGGAGTGAGGGGTCTGTCTGGGCTGGGGGAACCACAGCTCTTCTGTTGCCCATGGCAGTGTCTCGGGCCTCTTCAGAAAAGAGGAGTCTGAAGTGGAAAGACAACAAGGGCGGGTGGACTCCCCAGGATGGGTCTCTGGAGGTAGATGTGATCATGACCATACAAGCAAGGCTAAGACCTCAGGTGAGCAGAAAAAGCCTGTGCCTTTGAAGGCTGGAAGTTTGCTCAGGCCCTAGGCCAGGATGCCCTTTGGATGGTTCTTTTGGAAATGAGAAGGCCCCTGGAGTTTTTCTGCCCTGCTTACCCATCTGGGCTCTTGCTATGGGTGGGGAGCTAGCAGCCTGCTTGGGGCTCTTGGTGCCAGGCTCATTGCAGAGGGCTGGTGAGGTAGAGCAGGGGCCACTGCTGTCCCCGTACTTCTCTTCAGGGGAGGGCCTTTTGCTGGCTGACGCCTGAGCCTAAGCTTGACAAGGGCAAAGACCAGAGAGGTGTCCCAGGAGTCTTTGAAAGGGTGGTGAGGACTCAGTCATCAGCCACAACAGAGAGGGCTCTGAGCTCCCTCAGTCTGGCCTCATTCTCCCTCTCCCATTGCTCATCAGGGTGGCCAGGCTGGTCAAGCTGCTGGGTCAGGTCTCCAAAGATCTTCTGCATTTCAGAGTAGTACCAAACCTAGGCTCGGATCAGGGCCTCAAAGCTGGGCTGGATGGAAGTAGTCGAGCCGGCTGTGGTAGAATCTCGGCATGTCATCCAGGAGCTTGCTTGTTCTTGGCCTCAAAGTCGTCCTGCACAGGCCGCAGCTCTTCTCGGGCCTGGTGGAGTTTGGCCAGCACGGGCCCTGTCTTCTCCTTCTCCTCATACTTCTCCACCTTGGCCTGCAATCTCCAGTAGTCCTGCCAGGCCTGCTCCTGCTGTTTTTCACCGCCATGTTTAGGCTCGGGAAGACACTGCCGAACTTTTTTAAGGGTTCAGTCACGGTCTTTTGAATCTGGTTCACCTTTTCCTGGTTGAAGGTGTCCGTCCGCTTCATGGCTGTGTCCAGAGCTGTCACCATGTTCAGGAAGTCCTGGTCTTGCTCACAGAGGGGATTGGAGAGCAAATCCAAGGATATCTTCCCGGCAGATTTGGATATGGTCAGGTCAGCAACGGTGCTCTTCTTCATGTCCTTCTGCAGCCTCCTGGTCTGCTCCTCCAGCTGCTGGAGTTTTCCATACTCCCTCTCAAAATTTCTCTCCATTGTTTTGGGGACAATCTGTTTCTTGGGCTGCCTGGTCTTGAAAGGAATCCAGCTCATGGTTCCGAACCTGGCCCTGCCGCCGGGGTCCGCGGCTGCAACTGGGTCCTCAGGGCATTTTGAGTTAACTCTTGTGAAAGGTTTAAGGTCTGTGTCTAGATTCATTTCTTTGCAAGTGGATGTCCAGTTGTTCAGCACCATTTGTTGAAAAGACTGTTTTTTCTCCATTATATTGCCTTTGCTCTTTTGTCAAAGATTAGTTGACCGTATTTATACGTGTCTATTTCTGGGTTCTCTATTCTGTTCAATTGGTCTATTTGCCTGTTCTTTCACCAATACCACACTGCTTGATTACTGTGTTTGAAATAGTCAATGTATTTGAGATTTGCATTTGAAATACAATGAATGCTATCTATGTGAAAGTATAATGATTTTAAATTTTAACAGTCAAGATGAGTAAGTAGCAAATATTAACTGGGCTATTTGGAAAGAGCCATTTATTCTTAGTTTGACAGCTGTTGTGTGTGGATGTATATAAAAAAGTAAATGTAAATAAGGACATTTTATTATTCCTATGGTATGGTAATTTTTTTTCTAGAAAAAAGTTCTTCTAGTTCATATGATGAGATCATTGTCATCACAATAGTAGCTAACATTTTCATAGTCCTCATTATGTGCCAGTCACATTTAAGTGTATCACACATTTATCTCATTTAATCCTCACATCAGCCCTATGAAGTAATATTAATGCTAATCCCACTTGACAGATGAGGAAACTGAGGCACAGAAAAGTTAAGTCAAAGACCACACAGCTAGTAAGTGGTGTTGTCAGAACTCTAACCTAGGCAGTCTGGCTCCAAAATCTGTGTTTTTAACCACTACACTGTCAGTATTCCCTGGTGCCACCCTAGCAAATTTTATAACCACGATTCAGCTATCTAAAGCACTGTGGGAACAAGGTGTAAAAGAGCCTCGGTTTGTTTATTCTGGGATAAGAAGCACTGGGGAATGGAAGTCACAACTTACTAAAATTAATTACTTGATGAGAAATTTCTGGACTAAATGTACCCATTTAAGAATTAAATATTGACAAAAAGTTTCCAACAGGAGCATTGGTAAAATATTAGAAGTCATCTGTCTTTAAGTATTTAAGTGATGATCTGAATTTCAATAGTGATTTCTTCTGAGACTCTGGAAGGCATGCTGTCTTTCTTCGTACTAATGTATTATAAACTGAGAAATGATTTGTGAATTGGAGGAAAAAAACCTTTTTTATTGTCTATTAATAAAGCCAAAGTAGAAGGTGAAGAAGGCATCAGTTGAATGACTACTTATGTACTTTAAAGATTGTGTGTGGTAAAGTGCTATTTTTAGCTCTCATGATCTAAACATATATAATATTTTAAACTGTGATTATACAATCAAAAAGGACTCGTTCTTCTGTAAAAATATTTATCTGTAATTACTATGAAAGCATAATATCACAAATAAGGAAGCTTTGTTGAAGTTTTTGAAAAAAAAAAGTCATTAGAATGTTTACTTAATTCTGGCCCATGTCTCCCTAAGATAGAGTGACACACTTCCTCCACATATTATTGGGCACAAAAACTGTTAAACTGTGTTTAAAAAAAAAAAAACTTTGATGAACAAAATAATAAACACACTTAAGTTTTCTGATTTGGTTGAAAAAACTAAAATCTCTTAAAATATATTGTAACTTACCTTCAGTTAGAGATGAATCACCCCTACCCCAGCATGAGAATTTAAGCTTGTAAACTGTAAACATTAAGGAGAAAATCTCTTTGTAATTTTCATTTATTTATTTACTTACTTATTTTTAAAGTAAGCTCTACACCCAATATGGGGCTTAAACTCAGGACCCCAAGATCAAGAGTCACATGTCATGCCAACTGAGCCAGCCACACATATATATACCTATAAAATCATATAAGCAGGATTTATGTGATTTTTTTTTAAAGATTTTATTTATTTGACAGAGAGAGACACAGCGAAAGAGGGAACACAAGCAGGGGGAGTGGGAGAGGGAAAGCAGGCTTCCCGAAGAGTGGGGAGCCTGATGCAGGGCTCGATCCCAGGACTCTGGGATCATGACCTGAGCTGAAGGCAGACGCTTAACGACTGAGCCACCCAGGCGCCCCGGGATTTATGTGATTTTTAAACAATATTTCAAATAGACTATTATGTAGTTTTTTTGGCTTTGCTTTTATTTTTACTTTTATTTTTTTATTTATTTTTATTTTTTTATTTTTATTTATTTATTTATTTTTTAAAAGATTTTTTTTATTTATTTGAGAGAGAGAATGAGATAGAGAGAGCATGAGAGGGAGGAGGGTCAGAGGGAGAAGCAGACTCCCTGCCGAGCAGGGAGCCCGATGGGGGACTCGATCCCGGGACTCCAGGATCATGACCTGAGCTGAAGGCAGTCGCTTAACCAACTGAGCCACCCAGGCGCCCTATTTTTTTATTTTTATTTTAAAGATTCCATCTATCTGAGAGAAAGAGCACGAGTAGGGGGGGAGAGGGAGAAGTGGACTCCCCGCTGAGCAGGGAGCCCATGGTGGGGCTCAGTCCTGGACTCTGGGATCATGACCTGAGCCAAAGGCAGATGCTTAACCAACTGAGCCACCCAGGTGACCCTTTTTGTACTTTTAAAAATATTAAATGAGCTTTGTTCACATCTCAGCTCCATTTTCCCTAAAAACTGCCACTACTTTTCCCTTTACATACTATTTTTGTCATGATAATTATTTTTTTAATTTTTTTTAAAGATTTTATTTATTTATTTGCCAGAGAGAGAGAGAGCACAAGCAGGGAGAACGGCAGGCAGAGAGAGAAGCAGGCCTTTTGCCGAGCAAGGAGCCCGATGTGGGACTCCATCCCAGGACCCCAGGATCATGACCTGAGCCGAAGGCAGACGATTAACCAACTGAGCCACCCAGGCGTCCCTCGTGATAATTATTTATAGGGATGACAGTTGGTTACACACCCCCATTTAAAAAAAAAAAAAAACCCTACACTTATCTCATAGATGAAAAAAAACTTAGATGAAAAAAATTTAATGTAAAGTGACTGTGTAATGGATTTTTAACCCCTAAGTGGTAGAGGAGACAGCTTAGTCTGAAAAAGTAAATATAAGAGCAAAATTTCTCTGAAGTACTATGTAGTTTAATAATTATATCAGTCCACTACTCTATTGCATCTAATTGCAATGAGTATATTGGTATACTTAATAGTTTTTTGTCTTTGGATTATTTCTAGGGACAAATTTCCAGGTATGGTATTTACAGAGATTTTAAAATCATTTTTAATAACTGTTCCCAGGGTCCCCTGGGCGGCTCAGTCAGTTAAGTGTCTGACTCTTGATCTCAGCTCAGGTTTTGATCACAGGGTTGTGAGTTGTTCCCAAATGGTTTTTTAAATTATTTTTATTATTTATTTATTTTTAATGGATAAATGGGTGTTTATTTTATTGTTACCCATTTTGAACTGCCAATTTACATCACATATACTTTTTTGTATATCTCACTGTACTAGTTCTCTAGGGCTGCTAAAACAAATTGTCACAAAGGAGACATCTTAAAACAACAGAAATTTATTCTCACACTTCTGGCAGCTAAACCAAGGTGTGGGTAGGGCCACACTCCTTTCAAAGGCTCTGAGAGATAATCCTAGGAGAGTAGTATAGATCTACACATTTTAGGAATAACTTTTCTGCTTATTTGAGTGTTTCTCATTCTTTTAAAATAAAAATGTAGTGGATTTTATTTTATTTTTATTATTATTTTTTTTTTATTTTTAACTAGGCTCCATACCCAGCATGGAGCCCAGCGTAGGGCCTGAACTCCTGATCCTGAGATCAAGACCTGAGCTGAGATCAAGAGTTGGATGCTTAACCCACTGAGCCACCCAGGTGCCCAGTGAATTTTAGCTCTTAAAAAAAAAGGATGTTTTTCCTCCGTAGCCTGAATGTACTGTTTCCTTTTTCCTTGGGCCTACCTTGTTTCCTGGGATCCATGTTGCTTTTTTTCTGCTCACTTGACATTGAAACAGTGGAAAGGTAGTCAGGCTCACCTGGCTCTGGGTATGATCTGGCCTTGATCCCCGCGACCTTTCCTCCTGATGCTGCCATATTTATTTTCTTTACTGAAGTATAGTTGATACACAATATTGCATTAGTTTCAGGTGTACAATATAGTGATTCAGCAACTCTATATGTTATGTTATGCTCACAAGTGTAGCTACCATCTGTTACTATACAACACTGTTATAATACCACTCTCTATATTCCCTGTGTGGTACCTTTCATCCCTGTGACTTATTCATTCTATGCATATAATATCTTCTTTATCCATTCGTCTATGAATGGACACTTAGGTTGCTTCCATATCTCGGCTATTGTAAATAATGCTGTAATGAATATGTGGGTGCATCTATCTTTTTGAATTACTGTTCTTGTTTCCTTTGAATAAATACCCAGTAGTGGAATCACTGGATTGTGTGGTATTTCTATTTTTAAATATTTGAGGAAGCTCCGTACTATTTTTGACAGTGGCTAACCAATATGCATTCCTACCACAGTGCACAAGGGTTCTCTTTTCTCCACATCCTCACCAACATTTGTTATTTCTTGTCTTTTTGATATTAGCCATTCTGACTGGTGTGAGGTAGTATCTCATTGTGGTTTTGATTTGCATTTCCCTGATGATCAGTGATGTTGAACATTTTATCTTGTGTCTGTTGGCATTGTTCCCAAATGTTTGAAAGAATCATTTACACAACTCATTTTATCAAAACCTAGCTAGATTGTTTTATATTATTTAAAATTATAATTGCTTCCTTATTAACTTGAAATTTCAAAGTTGAGATGGATTCTTGCTTTTCAAGTTTAGCACTATGATTCTTTTTTTTGTGTGTATGATATTTGAAGAAGTATGAAAATCCTTTATCACCCTTCTCTCTATATGTGGAAAGTCAGATTTGTTTCCATTTGTTAATATGTAATGCACTTCTCGGAAATGTGGAAGATCTAGCCTTTGGGTTCTAAAATCCTTTAATGTGTCAAGTCCTGATAATATTTCTAGCTACCTGAAAATGACTGAATCAGGTAAGAATCTGTTTTTTCTTTCCTCCCAGCATTACCCACCAGAACAATTCAGACTTTTCATAGATAGTAATGTCAGTGTTTCTTTGGTAGTGAATATTTAAAAGAGGAATTAATTCTAGGGGCGCCTGGGTGGCTCAGATGGTTAAGCGTCTGCCTTCGGCTCAGGTCATGATCCCGGGGTCCTGGGATCGAGCCCCACGTCGGGCTCCCTGCTCAGTGGAGAGCCTGCTTCTCCCTCTCCCTCTGCCTCTCTCCCTGCTCATGCTCTCTCTCTCTCTCCTTCTGTATCTCTGTGTCCCAAATGAATAAATTAAAAAAAATAATAAAAAAAATAAAAGAGGAATTAATTCTAGAAAAGGTGATTTTTGTTATATTTTTACCCTACTCTAGATGCTGATCATTGCACTGGACTTCAACTTGCATTTTTTTTTAAAGCAGGAGTTTTAAGGTGACTTTGGATATTAGCATTTTCCCCCAAGTTGTTTTGGATTTGAATGGTTAACCTTTTGACATTGAGTATTCCTTGGTGGGACTAAAAAATTTGCTTGAATCGCTAGCTGACAAACCTCTATAACCTGTAAATAGGCTAGACAGATGCTATACATTTCTAAAACCAAAGTATTTTTAAAGGAGAGAGTTTTGAAAAATAGGAAATCCTAGCTGTCAAATGTACAAAGATGAACGTTCCGAAAGAATTGCTGAATCATGAATGTAAAGCTGCTTGGCATATAGAGTAGGTGTTTCCATATCTTTAAAGGTTAACACGTGATCATTAACTTTTCATCATATTCTAAACATATATGTACATTTACTTTTCCTTTACATGTTCTGTTTTTCTTTTAAGCTTACAGATTTAAGATATTTATAGGACTGTGCAATTCTTTTCATATTTTCTTATTAATCCATCTTTCCATATTAGAAATGGGAACATTTTTGAAAAGATGACATAACAATATAGGAGATAAAAGATGAGTAATATACATTGAAAATTTTTCTCATAAGTATCATATATATATACATATATATATAAAAAGCAGACATTGAAAGGGTATATAAATGATAGGACATAAACTTTGTTAACAAAAAAAATACAAAACTACAACAAATAAACATAAATATCTATCAGAAAAAAAAGGACTAGAAGGAAATACACTAACATTTAGCAGGGATTACCTAAAGTGGTATGATAGGGAGGTTTTCATTTTATACTTTTTTCTTCTTTTTTCCTTCTGTGTTTTCCAAAATCTTCAGCAATGAGTATTGCTATTTATAATTAGGGAAATGTGTTTTTAAAAGAAAAAAATACTTCTCATATCACTGCCCCATAAATAGCATATCCAGATTTTAAAATGATCCAGTCAAGGTCTTATAAGAAACATGAGTATTTACTGTCTGTAACCTGATACTTGTCTTCTATCTTTCCTGCAGCACAAAAATTCTTTAGTGACCCTAGGAATTGGGCGGAGGCGGGGAGGGGGGTAAAAGTGGAATCTCATTCTGTTTTTGCTGAAGTAACTAAAATCAGATATGAAGCTTTCACAAATATTTAGTTTGCCAGACTATTAACTCTTGTATACTACAAAAAACTAGTTAAAACCACTAGCTAAAATAATATTTAAGTCCCTTATTGCTTTTGATGTTAATGATATGTAGCCTTTTACAATGTGAAATTGGCATATGGACTTCTTGGCATTTCTGATTGCTAGATCCCAGGAATTCTAAAAATGACACAAATTATCTGAAAATTTTAATTTAAACAAACCAGATTTTAGTATTGTATATCTTACATTTGGATAACTTGAAATTAAAATTAAAATACCTAAAATAAGTTCAAGGGTACCTTTATTTGTATAATACTTTTAATTTATTTTAACATAGGATGCCTAATGGCTGTAATTATTTTTGTTTTTTCACCTACAATAGAGTAAATAAATATGGAGTTATGACCTGCTATGCTGAAATATTGGTTTTTGAATCCACTCAGCTTCTTAAAAAGGAAATAAAAATGGGAGAGCCAGAAGGAAAATGAATAGTTAATCGTGGAGGAGGAGAAAACCTAGCTCAGTACTTTGACTAGAGGCAGCTGGGGAAGTGACGTCCTGTAGCATTTGCTGTTCTAGAAAGTACAGAGACACGTAGTGAAAATGGGAGGATCTAGAAGGAGGCTGTCTCCTGTGTAGTGTATATTTATCTGTAAGTGAGCCTTTGAGGAAGGAATTAAATACAGAGACGTGGTTTGCTTGCTGCCTTAAGACAGCGAAGCTGAATTGCTGATTTGCTTTAACTTTTAAAATACCCAGCTTGGTTTATTTTTCTTAGAATCGTACTGCTAAGACTGGGGACGCTGTTTTCTTTCACAAAGGGAAATCTAAGTTCATTTCAAGGCATTCGAAATGGGGAAAGACTATTATTGCATTTTGGGAATTGAAAAAGGAGCTTCAGATGAAGATATTAAAAAGGCTTACCGAAAACAAGCCCTCAAATTTCATCCGGACAAGAACAAATCTCCTCAAGCAGAGGAAAAATTTAAAGAGGTCGCAGAAGCTTATGAAGTATTGAGTGATCCTAAAAAGAGAGAAATATATGATCAGTTTGGGGAGGAAGGTAAGTATTCCGTGTATATCTTTTGGTCTCTCCAGCTCTGTCTCACTCTCTCTCTCTCTCTTTTTCCCCCCCCGCTCTTTCAGCCTTCTGGTTATCTTTAAATTCTCAGACATCAAAGTAGAAAGACAAATAATGGATAAAAATAAGATTTTATCTTAGATCATCTGAATGAATATTATTATATAGCTGTGAATGAAATATACTTGTTTGCCTTTTTCTTGATTTTGGCATTTTGTAATATATATATCTTCTGCCATTAGATTTATAACGTTAACATTGTATATTTGAAAAGAAACATCACATTCCCATACCCATTAATGAATTGTGTCAAAAGTCTTATGCAACCTGTTTTGTTTTCTAATGAATTTTCTGCCGGAACCACTAAAGGTCCTTCACTCATTTAAAATGTTAAGATTGGCAGTTCAAATTCTGGGTAGTTTATATTTTATTCACAAAAACAAAACAAGTTTTTTGCCTCTCTGATAGCAATTTAATTTAGATTGAACAAGATAGAATCTTCTCTCTGAGAAGCAGAAGGCCCAGGCATTTAGTTCTGGTTGTTTTTGGCGTTTTGCCTGGAGAGGAAAGAATTTTCCTGATGTCATAAAATACCAGAACAAGTTTTTAGCTTAATTGTAAACAGTAATTGTGTGCCAAGAAAATGAGATCTCAGAAATACAGTTTTTGACCTAAAATGGCCACCTCATTAGAACAGTTATTGATTTACGTACAGGTCACATTATGTCTTCAGAAATTTTACTACCTAGGTATAGAGGAAAGCATGACAACTTCCCTTTGCTCTCCCTGCCATACTTTTGTTTCTTTCATCGTGAGATCAGAAACTAGTTGAGTACAGTAAATGGGGGTTATTAAGATTATCCCTTTATCGTTCTGTATTTTAAATTAAGTTTGTCCATCATTTCCATATAAATGTGGCTATAAAGTAAGGCTATTTTAAATTGCTAATTAACAGCAACAACAAAAACACTTTAATTCCTACAGATTCTGGAATTTTCAACATTTTGAATCAGAACTAAGTTACTTCATTATTAATTTTTTTCTCCCAAAATATTCTCTTTTAAATCATTGTAGTTATGAAAACCTTTTTTATTTCTTTGCCTCCTTTATCGCATTTAACATAAAGTTTTCCTAATCAGATATATGCTAAAATACAGTGAAGCAGTAACTGCTCATTTTGAGTTAAAAAACTAAATTTATATAAGCAGGGTGATTGTGTAAAGGTTTTTTTTTTTTTTTCCTTTCTTTGTTTTGTTTTTCTTTTTGACTTGAGTTGCCAAAAATTGCTTTCTGCTCTTGGTTTTGGTGTGATGAGGACCTGCTGTGTCAGGTTCTTACAAAGTCAGTATTGAAAAAGGCACGCAATGGCCAGTTCAATTCTGCCTGTTTCTTATGGCCTTACTAATCAAAATACTATGATTAGGTTCATCTCGAAAGCTAAGCAGGATTCTGAGATACTACAAACAATATACTCCTTCTAAAGAAGTTATTTGTAATTTTGTAAAGAAATCCACAAACATTCCCCTGTAAAAGCAGATAGCCCCTGCTTAAACCACGTCTCACTGCTAGCTCAAGTTTGTTTATAATTAAGCCATAGGATTCAGTGTTTTCTAAGGATATTTATCTTCAGAATTTTCAAGTCATCACATGATACATTTTTCTTGGCTTAACATTACCTCTTAATAGTGTTTTTCTTGAGTGATGTTTCTCTAGGTTGACTTTTACTGATCATTATCAGTGAATGAATTTTTTAAAAATGAAAGCAGTATCATCTGTGTACCCTGAATCTCTTTTTTTGTTGTTCTTGATTCAGAGAATTGATATAAGCAATAGAGGTAATAGGGAAGAATAAGTGTTTTAAAGCATTGAAATATATTCAGAAATACTCTCTAGTTATGAGTTACTTGAGAATATAGTTAAATGAAAATTATTTGGCTATTTTTTAGAAATTACTCTTCCTTTACAGAAAAGCATTATGTTTATTTGCTCTTTATTCAGAATAGCTCATTTATACTTTGGAAAAATCCCTTTTAGGTATACTGTTTAAATGGGAAAACATTTTTTCTCTTTGCCATTCATTGGTCAGTTTATGCCTGCAGGCCTGGTTCCATCACCCAATGTGTTTCTCCAGTAGTAACAAAATACTGAATTTTAGGACTGTGGGGCTATTAGTAATTTACATAATATACTCCTTACCCCCCTCCAGTTATTACACTCTCTTTCAAGGCCTGGGACAATGGGAACAGGAACTATGAACTGAAAAGTGTATGAGTTGAACAAGCTAAATTTATATAGTTAGAAAGTAAGAGAACCAGTGATCCAGTTTATTCATGTTTTGAAAATCTCTAATATCCACAATTTTAAAGGCTTGGTTTAAAAAAATTTGGATAAAAATAGAGATGTTTTAAATTTACCATATTACCCAGCAGTTCCACTCATAGAAATCTATAAAAGAGAAATGAAAACATAGGTCCACAAGAAGACATGTATGTGAATATTCATGGCAGCATTATTTGTAATGGCCCCAAATTGGGAAGAATTTAAAAGTACTATCATTAAGTGAATGGATAAACAAAATGTGGCATATATGTACACACACACACACACACGTACATGCTGGAATACTACTTAGCAATTAAAAGGATTGATATAATAAAACATGCTACAACATGGATGAACCTCAAAAACTATGCTAAATAAAAGAAGTCAGATGTCAAAGGCTACATATTCTATGATTCCATTTATATAAAATGCATGGAAAAGGCACACTCGTAGAGAAAGAAAGCAGATGAGTGGGTTGCCTAGTGCTAGAAGTGGGAGCAGGGCTTAGCTACAGATAGAAACAAAGAGAACTCATTGGGTTGATGGAAATGATCGATAACTGGATTGTGATGGTGGCTGCACAACTCTACAACTTTACTAAAATCACTGAATTACATATTTGCAATGGGTTAATTTTATAGTGTGTAATAAGCAAAGCTATTTTTAAAAAGAGAGAAATGTTCTCCATAGCTGAATCATTTGAAAACAAAAAAATACAACTATGTAAATTGAAAATTGGATTTTGAACCTGTCTCTCCCAGAAGGTTTTAGGTTTAGGTCTGAATTGTTCAGTGGATGTCAACAGAAGTTTGTATTAGAAGACTGAAAAAAAAAATCTTTTAGTAACACATCCTTACAGTATCCTAGTTCTCTAACAGTTCTTTTTCCTTATGCCTTTTTTTGGTTTATAGTTTACTCAATAACTTTCTTTAAATACTGAAAGGTAGTATTTATATGATCAAACTTGTGTTTAGTATATTAATCTATACCAGCTTGCTTCTTCAGTTCTTTAGTTTCCATATTTAATCAACTGGATCTCTTTTTATTTACTATGTGTTTTTAAAAATAAGTTGGATTTTTGTGAGTCAAAGCTGCTTAAAGGTTCTCATTATGCTAGTAACTCTATATCTATAAGTCTTGCTATAAATCTAGATTTTTACGTATCAGATCTCCTTAAAGTATGAGTTATTAAAGTCCTATAATTTTTTTCTTTTAAATCCTAATTCTTCTCCAATGCTGCTTCTTTTGACACACTTTCAACTAACTAGTGGAAATCATGGTTATAGATAGTATACCGAACATATATTTGTTTTTGGATTGCAAATTGGTTGGTTGGTTGGTTTTAGATAACAGCAGTCTTTCTACAGCATAGGCAGATGTTGATTCTAGAGCATATTCCTTGATCACGCAAAGTGATGATGGTGTCTAGAAAACATTTTGGAGAGCAAAGGGAATCCAATTGAATATTAAAATTTTCCATAAGCAGTCAAAATGTATGTAATAAAGAGTTGACCGTATAGTTGATAACATGCCTGTTACAATTCGAGTGCTAGGCAAAGCAGTACTTGCATAATAATTCATGTTATACTGTTGAGAATTTTGGTAGGATTTTTGCGGTCATTTATATAGTAGCCTTGTCCTTTAGCTAAGCTATGTACTTGACTGTTTAGTGTCAGGGAAAACCTCAAAGCTTCATTGGAGCCTTTTTGTCCGCTTTGATAAATGCCACATCAGACTGTGTGAATCTTCTCAGGGACTCTGTAATCCTGATTGAGTTACCATTTTTGGCAGAGGAGGGAAGAGGTTTTAGGGAAAAGCCAAACCCATAATATAATAGCTTAAAATGTTATTCCTTCTTTTCATGAATTTATTATGAGTCCAAACATTTAGATATTGTCTTGTAGAGAGTTAGATTGGGCAAGCTAATTTACTCAATTTATGTTATTAACTCTCTGTTAAACTATTATGCTCTGTTATATTTGTGGGATGAAAGATGAAACGATTAAAGTAATTTAAGCATTGGTTTAGTCACACTGGTCATGACCTTGAGTTATATACGTAATCTATCATATATAAAAATCTGTCTCTAGCTTTTTTTTTTTAACATTTGGAGTTATAACTGTACCACTAAAATTTATAAAAAGAAGTATGTATGAGCTGCATGTTAATATCCTTGTTCTGCTTATACTTGCCATTCTGTTTCTATAAGGGATATCCTAACTGCTCTTTGGATATATCATTCAATTCATATTTTGACAGTTTTCAGATTATTAGACTTTTCTTGGTCTCTCCAGATTTCTATTCATGGATGAAGGTAAAAATGTAAACATCAGCTGACACTGTTGGATGAAATAAGAATATATGTATACCTTTTAATGGAAGAAGCCAAATAGAATAAAACATGCAGAACTAAGTCTCTTTGAAAGCATGC
The DNA here is from genome assembly GCF_002201575.2 of Neomonachus schauinslandi. Lineage (NCBI taxonomy): Eukaryota > Metazoa > Chordata > Mammalia > Carnivora > Phocidae > Neomonachus > Neomonachus schauinslandi. The sequence goes on from NC_058406.1 coordinate 63,725,440, forward strand.
TGAGTATAATTTTTTTATTATTAAGTCTCATATGTGTATGTGTGATTATACTTTATATTGCTTTTGCTTTTGCCTCTTCTCTATCCTGATACTCGACACCTTTTAAAGTTTAAATAGACTTTAAGAACTAGTTCATTCTCTATTCAATAAATATGAGCCCCTATCATTTTCACCCTGTATACATGAGCAATGCAAAAATGAATAAAAGATATTTCCTGCCCTCAAATTACTGTTTGAACATATTAGAATCTCTTAGTTTAATCCTTTGGATTTATCACAGTTTTAAAATTTTTAGATTTTCTTCCTGCTTGTTTCCTTCATCAGGAATGCCCATAAGGCTCATTCAGAAACTTTGCTACTACTGTAATGATATAAATCCTTGTCAGTATTGATCCCTTAAAAGATCACTATACTAATGTTTTGTGGGTTTTAATAGAAACTTTCTTTGGTATATAATGGAAAATGCTGCGTCAAATATGTGATCACTTGTGAGCTACATATTACTTAGTTGAACCTTAAAGAACAGGGTCAGGGCGCCTGGGTGGCTCAGTCGTTAAGCGTCTGCCTTTGGCTCAGGTCATGATCCCAGGGTCCTGGGATCGAGCCCCACATCGGGCTCCCTGCTCCGCGGGAAGCCTGCTTCTCCCTCTCCCACTCACCCTGCTTGTGTTCCCTTTCTCACTGTCTCTCTCTGTCAAATAAATAAATAAAATCTTGAAAATAAAATAAAGAACAGAGTAAAAAGGTCACTATCTTGGTGTCTGAAGCGAGTTGTCCACAGTAGACAGAAATAACCAGTCCAAAGGACTTACATGTCAAGAGGGTTTACAGCACTTGATTTTAGTCTTTTTTCTACATGCTGTTGAAATTAATGCTATCAGATGGTATGCCTAGATAAACAATTTTGTTAGATAGAATAGGGATAATAATTTGGAGTCTAAAAAAACATTTTTCATAGGGTGTCCTATTATCAGAATTTTTTCCCTTTCTGCCACAGAAAGAGTTCTATTTTAATTAATTCTTAAACAATAAAAGACCTGAAATAAAGCTAGTTAGTATGAATATGGCATTTTATATTATTGATTATGCTCACTGATTATAATGGCACTTAAAGACTTAGGTTATGCATTTTGCATTGATTACCAAAGACCTATTTCAATTGACATCTTTTGAAAACTTATATTTATATACTTCAGATTGTCCAACCAGTAGTTTATGAGATAACAGGTTCCCGGTTTTATTTTCTTATTTACCAGTGGAACAGAGATTCAGGAATAAATTGTCACTAAAGATGGGGATTTGGAGGAAGAATTTGAAAGCTAAAAATTTAACTTAGGATGGAATGGTCAAAAGTTAGGTAGCTGTTCTGCATTTAGTGATAATGGCATTTCTGGCCAATATTAATAGATTGTAACCTAAGTTGGCCAAAGTTTATTAGTAATACAATTTTTGCAAGTTTAACTTTCAAGAGTTGCAAGCTTTTTTCTAATCACGTTTATCTGTTCATTTAGGGTTGAAAGGAGGAGCAGGAGGTACTGATGGACAAGGAGGTACCTTCCGGTACACTTTTCATGGTGATCCTCATGCCACATTTGCAGCATTTTTTGGAGGTTCCAACCCCTTTGAAATTTTCTTTGGAAGACGGATGGCTGGTGGTAGAGATTCTGATGAAATGGAAGTAGATGGAGATCCTTTTAGTGCCTTTGGATTCAGCATGAATGGATATCCAAGAGACAGAAATTCTGTGGGGCCATCCCGCATCAAACAAGATCCTCCAGTTATTCACGAACTTAGAGTATCACTTGAAGAAATATATACTGGTTGTACCAAACGGATGAAGATTTCTCGAAAAAGGTTAAATCCTGATGGAAGGAGTTATAGATCTGAGGACAAAATTCTCACCATCGAGATTAAAAAAGGGTGGAAAGAAGGCACCAAAATTACTTTTCCAAGGGAAGGAGATGAAACACCAACTAGTATCCCAGCAGACATTGTTTTTATCATTAAAGATAAAGATCACCCAAAATTTAAAAGGGATGGATCAAATATAATTTACACTGCTAAAATTAGTTTACGAGAGGTAAGTTAGTAGGACCTGGGATTCTGAAACCAAACAGAATTATGCATCCGAGCTTAGGGAATTTATGTAAATAATAGCTAATATTTGTTAAATGTTTAGTATATGTTATTTTTTTAAATTCTCATAAGAACCCTCCAAAGGTAGTACTACTATTATATCTCTTTTATGGATAAGATTATATTTTCTAGGGCGCCTGGGTGGCTCAGTTGGTTAAGCGACTGCCTTCAGCTCAGGTCATGGTCCCGGAGTCCTGGGATCGAGTCCCACATCGGGCTCCCGGCTCAGCGGGGAGCCTGCTTCTCCCTCTGACCCTCTCTCCTCTCATGCTGTTTCTCTCTCTCAAATAAATAAATAAATAAAATCTTTAAAAAAAAAAAAAAGATTATATTTTCTAAGTTTAGTTACCTGTATTAGCAATTTAAATGCCAACTTGAAGTGCTAACCAGATTATGTACTATGAAGCCTAATACTGGCTTAACAGTTTTTATAGGTATGGTTTATGAGATATGCATTGTAATTGAAGTCCATGTATAAGATTTTTTCTAAAATTGTTAATTTGGAGTAATAATTATATAACAAAAAGATTAATTTAAAATAATTTATAAGCATACTGCTTTAATATGAGTCCTTATTTGTTCTATTTGTAGACACTATTTTTTCAAATTGTATTATAATCCTGCAAACATGGCCATGTCAGTTCCCTGCTTAAAATTCTTAAATGATCCCACATAGTATCTACCATAAAGTCCTGACTTTTTAGCTTAAAATGAAGGTCATTTTTTTTTTTTTTTTTTTTTTTTTTAGATTTTATTTATTTATTTGACAGAGAGAAACACAGCGAGAGAGGGAACACAAGCAGGGGGAGTGGGAGAGGGAGAAGCAGGCTCCCCGCAGAGCAGGGAGCCCGATGCGGGACTCGATCCCAGGACCCTGGGATCATGACCTGAGCTGAAGGCAGTCGCTTAACCAACTGAGCCACCCAGGCGCCCAATGAAGGTCATTTTAAATCTGATTTCTACCCATAAATGTTTATGCATTTCCTAAGTTTGCTCTATTATTATCTTACATACATTTATGTTATCGTCTAAATTCTAATCTATGGAACACTGTTGTTCCTCACTCTGCCTCAAAACCTGCTACTGGTCCAATGTTTAGCTCAAGCATTCTGTACTCTCAGAAGCTAAAGGTGGGGAGGGTAAGCTGGGTGCCCTTTGTCTCACAAGAGACTTCTGCACCTCTGTGCTCACGTTATACTGTATTATTATTACCGGTTTGCTTCTGAGTTCCTTGTGCATTCCCAGAGGTGGGGTCTGTGTTCATGGTCCCTAAGCTCAGCATCTAGCAGGAATGTGTGGCATATAGTAGACACTCAGTAAACATTTGTTGACTAAATCAATAAATGTATTTCTTATCCTAACATTTTTCCTTCCAAAGAAGTAGGTAGCTGCTCTTATCCTATTCCTCTCACTCCTAAATTTCTCCCTCTTTTCTTGTCCAGTTCCATCCCTGCATCTTTAATATTGTAATGGCAACCTCGAACATTCCATTTCATTTCAAGGCAATGTGGAAGACATCCTTTACTTCTCTTTCCTTTTCCTTCCCTTCCCCTCCTCCTTTCCTTCTTTTGTAGTATGTCTGATCATGCATGTCCTAAAGGGATCTTTTAATAGGGAAAAAGTCTTATAATTATTGGTATTCTTTTGGAGGTTAAAATTTTACCTTAGTGGTTTCATCCTTCACACCCAGTTTTTGTTGTTGTTGTTGTTGAGTTTTTGAAGTTCTGAAATTTGTTAATTTTATTTGGTCTATTTCAGGCATTGTGTGGCTGCTCAGTTAATGTGCCAACAATGGATGGAAGAACCATACCTATGTCAATAAATGATATTGTGAAGCCTGGAATGAGGAGAAGAATTATTGGATATGGGCTGCCGTTTCCAAAAAATCCTGAGCAGCGTGGCGACCTTCTAATAGAATTTGACGTGTCCTTCCCAGATACTATATCCTCATCATCCAAAGAAGTACTTAGGAAACATCTTCCTGCCTCATAGAATGAAAAACTTTGTTACCCATATTTTGATAAGGCACTGAAAATATAAAAGGACTGGCAGTTTACTGATGTAGATGTGAATTCTGTATAAAGATGTGTAAATTATTTTGAGGATTCATTAAATTGCATGAATAGAGACGGGTCAAATAAATAGGCAAAAGGGATTTTTACAGTGAGAGATGAAGAAACAACCATTCACTGTATTTTATTTTATTTCTCCCAAATCAGAAATTTTTAGTATTTTGCTTACATGTAAAATTTGTTTTTGTGGAGTTAGTAGATAGATTTCTAATAAAGTACTAGACTATCCAAGTACTTTATTTCTTTTATCTTTACATTATCAGTATGATAGTTTCTCATTTATAATGGAAATTTAAGTTCTTAACTAACCTACACAGGTGATTTGTATTTCTAGAAAATAAAAACCCAAGTCATTTGGAAATGTGGTTAACTAGATTTAAATCTCCATCTGAAATGCTGCTATAGGGCTGGGACCCATAAAAGAATATCCTAATGCATATGTTTTGATTTTTAAAGTATGCTATAGCATTTCCTACTAACATGATTGTAATGTTCTTTTTTGGGTTTTTTTTGTTTTTTTTTTTAATTCTTATGTTAATCCCCATACATTACATCATTAGTTTTAGATGAAGTGTTCCATGATTCATTGTTTGTGCATAACACCCAGTGCTCCATGCAGAACGTGCCCTCCTCAGTACCCACCACCAGGCTAACCCATCCTCCCACCCCCCTCCCCTCTAGGACCCTGTTTGTTTTTCAGAGTCCATCATCTCTCATGGTTCGTCTACCCCTCCGATTTCCCCCGCTTCATTCTTCCCCTCCCGCTACCTTCTTCTTCTTTTTTTTTTTTCTTAACATATATTGCATTATTTGTTTCAGAGGTACAGATCTGAGATTCAACAGTCTTGCACAATTCACAGCGCTTACCAGAGCACATACCCTCCCCAGTGTCTATCACCCAGTCACCCCATCCTTCCCACCCATGATTATAATGTTCTTAAGGCAGACCTTTTCATCATAGAAAGGAAATTAATGGCAATTTATCTCCTGTGGAAATCCCAGTTGCCTGAATTACTGATATTTTAGAAATAGGCTGTTTTTAAAACGCCATATGTAATTTTATGCAAGTTGACTATATATCTTGGACTTAATAAGTTATAGGCACATTTTATTGTCCACTAGTTTAAAATAATTTGTTTAATAATAAATGTGTTTTTAGAGGGAATATTGTTACTTAGAATTAATTTTCCAATTACACAGTCTTCTATAACTTACTCATCATATGCTATATGTATCTTACGCAATTTCCCTAAGAAGAATAAACTACCACTATGGTGTTAAACCAAAATATGGGGAAAATAAACACTAACTGCTGCTTATGAATGATGTTGCTACTACTTGTTATGCATATAAATATTTTACTTTTTCATATGTATAGACTGCATTTCTTAGGTGTTTTAATTTTTTAAATATATTTACGTTTAAAAAATATTTTGTTTTCTTTTTTTTTTTAACCATAGTAAGAGTGATGTCTTGAAACAAAATTTTTGGTTCAAAAGTAGCTTTCAGGAAGATTGATACATGTACAAGGTGAACTGGATCCTATCACCCTTTAGCAGAGTACGAGGGTTTTTTTAGTGACTCAGTAAATAGGTTGTAATCACCACATACTTTATAGCCTTACTGCATTGTAATTGACATGCCATAAAACTACCTTTTTAAAAGTATATAGTTCAGTGGTTAGTATATTCACAGAGTTATGTAACCACCAAGTCTAGAACATTTTCATCACCTGAAAAAGAAACTCTATATCCATCAGCACTCACGTCCTATTCTTCAGTGCCTGGTAAATACAAATCTACTTTCTGTCTCTACAGACTTGTCTATTCTGGGCATCTAGTACAAATGGGATCAAAGAATATGTGACTTTTTTCACTTAGCTTCTTTCACTTAACATGATGTTTTCAAGGTACATCCATGTTGCATCATATATCAGTACCTTGTCCTTTTTTATGGCCAAATAATGTTCCATTCTATGGAGATACCACATTTTGTTTATTCATTTATTAGCTGATGGGCATTTAGGTTATCTCCCTTTTTTTGGCTATTGTAAATAATGCTGCTATGAACATTTTTATACAAGTTTTTGTGTACATAACTTTTCAATTTTTGGGGGTATATATCTAAGAATAGAATTGCTGGGAATAATCACATGCTTTAGTTCCAAATGGAACCTGGCTGGCTCAGTTGGTAGAGCATGCAGCACTTGATCTTGGAGTTATGAGTTTGAGCCCCATGCTGGGTATAGAGATTACTTATAAATAAAATCTTTAAAAAAAAAAAAAGGAAAGAAAAGAAAATGGTTGAAAATGCCAGAGAATTCAACTAATCATACTTACTATTCCACCTAATTCATAAATAGTCCCTTTATAATTTTGGTTCTCTCAATGACAGTTAAAACTCCTTAGGGGAGTTTAAACATCACAAAAATTTTCTCACAGGTCTAAAGAGGAGCTGAAAAGCATCAGTCAAGAGTGGTGGATATGATTTCTTTATTAAACCCACTGTCGGGTGCCTGGGTGTCTCAGTTGGTTAAGCGACTGCCTTTGGCTCAGGTCATGATCCTGGAGTCCCAGGATCGAGTCCCACATCGGGCTCCCTGCTCAGCAGGGAGTCTGCTTCTCCCTCTGACCCTCCCCCCTCTCATGTGCTCTCTCTCTCTCATTCTCTCTCTCTCTCAAATAAATAAATAAAATCTTAAAAAAAACCCAAAAACCCAGTCATTTATTGCAATTTTTTTGATTAAGCATTTTCTCCCAAATTAAATAAAGGATTTATAGATTTGGTAGATGGATAATCTTTGGATTAAAAAGTATTTTTTTAAAGTACAGAATTATTCTTTTGGTAGTAAAAAAATTAATTTTCATTGCTATATAGAAACAGTATGCCAGTATCTTTCTTGCCTTAAAGGATACTGATAATGCCTTAGCATGTAGTTGGTGCCCAATTTTTATTTAAGTGTTGAATTAATGTAAAAGAGTTTAAAGTTTTCTTATCTATGTAAATTGTGAAAGTACTTTTGATTTTATTTACTTATTTATTTAGTGCTTTTGATTTTAAAATGTTCTCTTTAAATTCAGTCACATACTTGGATACCTGAAATAGTTTTGCATTACTGGAGATGCCAGGAATCTAATTGATAGAGATGTTTATCTTTCCTACAAGAAAACCAGATTGCTTATGCTTTATAATTAGGATGTTTTTAAGCAAGGCATGCACTGTTGTGTTGTCACTGACCTACCAATCTCAATTGTGTTATATAAAGCCACTTCACACATTTAGTTCATTTACTTCGCTGCCTCTGAAAGCATCTGAGTTTGTGACCCTTTATCTTTTAGCTCATCACTCGTGCCTATTATTAGCCTTTCTTGGGGGCAAGGAATTGAAAATACTTTTGTTTGTTTATTTTTTAAGAAAAAAACCCCTATAATTTGACTAGTTATGATGGATAAAATGATAATAATATATGTGATTGGACTTGGTAAATGGCTTAGAAGTAATTACTCTAGGGCACCTGGGTGGCTCAGTTGGTTAAGCAACTGCCTTCGGCTCAGGTCATGATCCTGGAGTCCCAGGATCGAGTCCCGCATCGGGCTCCCTGCTCGGCGAGGAGCCTGCTTCTCCCTCTGACCCTCCCCCCTCTCATGTACTCTCTCTCATTCTCGCTCTCTCAAGTGAATAAATAAATCTTTAAAAAAAAAAAAAGTAATTACTCTATCCTCATATTAAGGACTATGAACCTCACAGAGTTAAGGTTAAACATTACCCATAATTTAATAACACAATGTTTATCCAACAATGTGTAACGTAGTGTACTGCCTACATACCTGGCTTATATATATATTCCCACTTTATGGAGAATTATAGAAAGAAATGTGATTTGTTACTTTTAAATTATAGCTTAATCAGTATTTATTTGACAAGTTCTATAGGTTGAATATTTCAACCTTTTTATCATTTCTCTTTTTTTCTGTGATATTTTTAATTCATAAAATTCATAAAAGTTTTGGAGCTGGGAGAATTTTAGAGATCACATTTTCTAGATGAGGAAGTAAACCCAGAGATGCTAAGTGACTTGCCTATAGCTAAAAAGCAAGCTTGTAAGGGAATTCTGAGATACCTTGTTTCTTATTCTCAGTAACAGTTCCTACCAATATGTTATGATGTCCCCTGTTGTTAAATTTCTAAGACTATGTCAAATTCTGTTTAAGTACATTTACCTACTTCTTTGTGTAGTCTGTTTAATTCAGCACATTTGAAATATTTTGAGTCATTTATGAGCATGTAGAATATGAACCTATAATTTGATGGTGTTAACTAGAAAACTTGAAAGAATAATTATGAAAACTGCTATTTTTTTTTAAGAAGGGAATTAAGAGCTCAGAATTGAAATGTATCCATCATTAACTTAAAAAATGTATGCCAAAAAAATGTATGCCAATGTTATTCTCAAAATACTTCAAGGCCACATCTGAGCTTTTAGATAAATAATATAAATTAAATTAATATTTTTCCAAGTAAAAATTTACTATCCAAAATATGTGATATTATATCATTGTAAAGAGAGAGAGAGAATGGTGAGAGGTGTTGAGAGGAGGAAGAGGAAGGGAGGAAGAAAAAAACCCTGCACATTTTATTGAGAAAAATTTGTGGGCGCCTGAGTGGCTCAGTCGTTAAGCGTCTGCCTTCGGCTCAGGTCATGATCCCAGGGTCCTGGGATCGAGTCCCACATCGGGTTCCTTGCTCGGCAGGAAGCCTGCTTCTCCCTCTCCCACTCCCCCTGCTTGTGTTCCTGCTCTCGCTATCTCTCTCTCTGTCAAATAAATAAATAAAAATCTTTAAAAAAAAAATTTGTAATGAGTATAATACATATAGAAGCTCTACAATTATTTGCAAATATAGTAATCTCTCCCAAACTAAAAATTGATAGGTACATCTTCTCTGTAGCTTTTAGAAATTTGGCTTGTATGAATGCAGTTCTTGAGCCATTCTTATAGAGAAAATTGTTTTCAATTTTTTTTTCTTATTTTAAGTAAACTCTATGCCACACATGGGACTCAACTCATGATCCGAAGATCAAGAGTCACATGCTTTACTGACTAAGCTAGCCAGGCTCCTGTCTTACAGAGATAGTTTTTTTTTTTTTTTTTAAGATTTTATTTATCTGACAGAAAGAGAGAGAGCACAAGTAGGCAGAACAGCAGGGAGAGGAAGAGGAAGAAGCAAGCTCTCCACTGAGCAGAGAGCCTGACATGGGGCTCGACCCCAGGACCCTGGGATCATGACTGAGCCGAAGGCAGCCGCTTAACCGACTGAGCCACCCAGGCGCCCCCAGAGATAGTTTTAAAAAGAAGAAACTGGAGGTTGGATAAAGAAAAGGAGAGTAAAGTAAATGGAGGAGGAAAGTAAGAAGTTTTGGATACAGCCTTAAACATGAAAAATAAAACCAGAGGCAAAGAACTCCATTCCTGTTTCTGTTAAAGGGATGGCACCAAGATGAATATGAAAAATCTGGACAGAAAGTAGTATTCAGTTATAATAGGTTCTGTATTAGAGAAGAGCTTGAGAAACATTTACATTTTTTAATAAGTTAAAAGTCAGACAATATTTTATTTTTTTATAAGAGTTTTTTTTTAAGATTATTTATTTATTTGAGAGAGAGAGAGACTATGAGCAGTGGGGAGGGGCAGAGGGAGAGGGAGAAGCAGCCTCCCCGCTGAGCATAAAGGCCAATTTGGAGCTCGATCACAGGACCCCGAGATCATGACCTGAGCCGAAGGCAGACACTTAACTGACTGAGCCACCCAGGCACCCCTAAAAGTTACACAATATTTTAAATCAACTATATATTTTGCATCTCTAGGACTGGGTATGGAGGGGTTGGAGAGATAGGATTAACTGAGAATCATAAGATCTGAAAAGTATTAAACATTTAGAATGAGGTTAGGCTTCTTTTTTTCTTAATTGTCTTCTTAATGTGCCTAGTAGGCCTAACAGAGCAAAAACAAATTTGAAGTGGGAGTGGGAGATCCTGAAAGGTTTCTAGTGAGCAAGGAATGATAAACCACATATTTATTACTCATTAAATAATAGGCTGTTGGTCTCTGTTTTTATTTATTTTATTCATTTTTAAAAAGATTTTTGAGAGAGAGAGAAAACATAATTGGGGAGAGGGGCAGAGAGAAAGGGAGAGGAAGAAGCAGACTCCCGACTGAGCATAGAGCCCAATTCGGGGCTTGACCCCAGGACCCCGAGATCATGACTTGAGCCAAAGTCAGATGCTCAACCGACTGAGCTACCTAGGTGCCCCTCTCCTTATTTAATACAATCTTAATTTTAGTGAACCTAAAAGCTAACTTCTCAGGGTTGTGCCTAAAACTATTATTTTCCACAACTTCCTCAGCTAATCCTTCCTCTTCCACAATGGTTTCAGAAACAACCGTCTCAGACGGGGAAATTATATTGTACTGTGGTTTTTATAAATTACACTCCCTTACTTATTAAAGCAATCATGAAAATGGGCACAGCCCACTTCAGAGGATTAATTACACAATAGGAATAGTTTTAGGGGCACCTGTGTGGCTCAGTCGTTAAGTGTCCGACTCTTGATCTCAGCCCAGGTCTTGATCTCAAGGTCATAAGTTTGAGCCCTGCGCTGGGGCTACTTAAAAAAAAAAAAAAAAAAGGAGTAGTTATAACATTTTATGCTCCTTTCCCAGAGTATTTGATACATAAATTTTGGAGGAGATTTTTAGAAGTTAAAATTGGAACCCTGAATGATAATGGGGCATTAGTATTATTTAAAAATTAGTTGCTGGGTTATATAGGTTTATTTTCATGAAGTTTAAAAAGGGTATACATGATGACCAAGTGGGATTTATTCTAGGTATGCCAGGCTGGTTTAGTATTTATAATTTCTCTAATACATCCTTTTTCTCACCTCCTTTCCACTGTTGTTGGCAAATAATAGTATGTTATAGTCACAAGAACACATTTACCTTGTTTTATACAATTGCTTTTTAAATCAGTTAAGAAGAAGAAACATGCATTTATAATGTCTTTTATAATTAGATAATTACCTTTGCCAATGCTCTTTGTTTCTTCATGTGGATTTGAATTTACTGACCTGGGCTCTTTGCTTTCAGCCTGAGGAATTTTTGACAGATTTATTGTCAGGTGGGTCTGCTATCAACAAATTCATTTGGATTGTGTTTATCTGGGAATATCTTTATTTTGCCTTCATTTTTTTTTTTTTAAAGATTTTATTTATTTATTTATTTGAGAGAGAGAAAGAGCACAATAGGGGGGAGCAGGAGAGGGAGAAGCAGACTCCCTGCTGAGCAGGGAGCCCGATGCGGGACTCGATCCCGGGACTCCAGGATCATGACCCGAGCCGAAGGCAGTCGCTCAACCAACTGAGCCACCCAGGCGCCCCTTGCCTTCATTTTTGAAAGATAGCCTTGCAAGATACAAGATTCTTGGTTGACAGATTTTTTTCTTTGAGCACTTTGCATATGTTATTCCACTGTCTGTGGCCTCATTATTTCTGGTTATAGGTCAGCCAATCCTACTGTGGTTCCTTTGTGAATAATGAGTCATTTATCTCTTGTTACTTTCGAATTCATCTCCTTGTCTTTGTCTTTTAGCATTTTTATTCTCATGTCTGTGGATATCTGTGCTTATCCTATATTGAGTTTGTTGATATTTAGATTAATGTTTTTCAATAAATTTGGGAAGTTTCCAGCCATTATTTCCTCAAATATTTTTTCTGCTCCTTTCTTTCTTCTCCTTCTGGTACTCCAGTTTTGCGTATATAGGTATGCTTAATGGTATTCCACTATTCTCTGAGGCTCTGTTCATTTTTCTTCATTCTTTTTTTTCTCTCAATTCTTTTGATTGCATAATCTCATCAATCTATCTTCAAGTTTGGTAATTCTTTTTTCTGCCAATTCAAATCTACTGTTGAGCCCCTCTGGTAAATTTATTATTTCACTTATTGTCCTTTCAGCTCTAGAATTTACATTTGGTTCTTTTTTATAATTTCTCTTTATTGATACTCTTCATTTGATGAGACATTGTCATCATATCTTCCTTTACTAAATCATGGTTTCCCCCCCCCCTTTTTTTTTTGGTTCTTTGAACCTATTTACAATGGCTTCTTCTAAGTTTTTGTTTGTTTAATCCAACATCTGGTTTCTTCGGAGGCAGTTTCTTTTGTCTTTTTTTCCTGATGTATGGGTCATATTTTCCTTTTTTTTGCATGTCTTGTGATTTTGTTGTTGTTGTTGTTGTTGGATATTAGGCATTTTAGATAATATAGCAACTCTGGGTACTAGTTCCCACCCCCCTCTAGGACTGTTATTTACTTGTTTGGTGACTGGCTGAATTATTTTAGTCAAGTCTATTTCCCCCGTAAAGTAAAGCCTCTGATGTTGCTCTTCATGAAAAGGATGAAGGCTTGGGTATGCTCACAGTCACCCTGGGATAACAGTGTTTTTGGCAATGTTCTCTCTCTTTCCCTGACCACACCCAGCAGTTAAATTACACTAATTGCTGACTGATATTCTATTGTTTTCAACAATGCCTTTGGTTCATAAATTTCTGGCAAACGATTAAGTCAAAGTAGGACTCCTTTGAAGGGATAGTTCGAAATTTTCTTTCAGTTGTGTTCTGACCCCTGGAGGGCTCCTCCCATTTGTCTCTTTCCTCTTGTCTCTCTGGCAAACCTGTGCTGGGGGGTAGGGGAGGAGTAAGAACAATGATGCTTTTTGGGGGAAGGTGACACCCCTGCTTTAGAAGCTGAATACTGGGATGGGGGTAATTTGGGAGTAACCCCACGTTTCTTTAGCTTGTCTCTTCCAACTGCCCCTTGGGCCAGTTTAAGGGTACTGAGAGCTCCAATATTTTCAGCAGAGCTGTCCCCAAGGTAGATCCTCTGTCCCAAGAAGGGGGGCATGGTGGTGGAAGAAGGGAGTCCCCCAACTCTCCTTCACATTCACTGGAATTTAGCCTAGCAACAGGTAGCTGGGCAGGATGAGAAATGATGAGGTCCTGCCCTTCCCAGGAAGATAATCCTTTGAGTGGATTATAATTCTTCAGATTGGAGAAACAGGGATATTCCTGGCTATGGCAGTCTCTAGTGGAGTTTCCATCTCACTGAGCTAGAAAGGAGAAGGATAGAGTGGATCTTGGCCAAACACCACAGATTCTCCCTATTCTTATCCAATTTTAATAGATTTTATTGAATAAATGTTTCTTCATTTGTTGTATGCCTTTAGAACCATTTCCAGAGATCTTAAATAGGTGTTTAAATTTTTTTCCCATCAGTTTCACTGGGGAGTAGGTCTGCATAACTTCTCATGCCGTCTCAGAGTTGAGCCTCACACAGTTTAAACCTTGACGGTTTAAAAAAAAAAATTGTTTCTTGAAAGGGTGATAGGTATGTTGCTTCTAATATTTTTAGTTGTTCATATTTGTGTAATTACCAAAATGCCTAAACTACTAATAATGTGTTTTAACAAATGACTTTGGAGAAAGAGGATCAATGTATCTTCATTCTTTTTTTTTTTTTTTAAAGATTTTATTTGTTTTTTGACAGAGAGAGAGACAGCGAGAGAGGGAACACAAGCAGGGGGAGTGGGAGAGGGAGAAGCAGGCTTCCCGCTGAGCAAGGAGCCCGATGTGGGACTCGATCCCAGGACCCTGGGATCATGACCTGAGCTGAAGGCAGACGCTTAATGACTGAGCCACCCAGGTGCCCTTCATTCTTTTTTATAAGTAATGTTTTTGCTTATTTCTGAAGTATAAGCTGAAATAATTAAAGTACATAAAAACACAGGGTGGCCTATTTAAAATATGACCCATGCAAGAAGGCAGGCAAAGTGAGGTTGGAAAGAATACTACTAGGCATCAGGTTTTACCAATAACTAACATTTGTGACCTTGGTCAGGTTGTTTAACCTCACTGCCTTACCTTTTTCTTATTGGTAAAGTTAAAAGTTTAATAAGATGATCTCGAGGGGCGCCTGGGTGGCTCAATCGTTAAGCGTCTGCCTTCAGCTCAGGTCATGGTCCCAGGGTCCTGGGATCCAGCCTCGCATAGGGCTCCCTGCTCCACGGGAAGCCTGCTTCTTCCTCTTCCACTCCCCCTGCTTGTGTTCCCTCTCTCGCTGTGTCTCTCTCTGTCAAATAAATATATAAATAAATCTTAAAAAAAAAAAGATGATCTCGAGGGACACCTTGCTGGCTCAGTCGGTAGAGCATGTGACTCTTGATCTTAGGGTCATGAGTTCAAGCCCCATGTTGGGCATGGATCTTGCTTAAAAATAAAAAAATAAATAAGTAAAATAATAAGATGCTTTCTAAGTCTTAGGTAACTTGAAAATATTGTATTCCTAACAAGGAATATTAAAGAATGATGACTCCTAAATTTTATTTTAAAATTGCTTATTTATGGAAGGCATTTGATGTAAGGAGCACTGGGTGTTCTATGCACCTGATGAATCACTAAATTCTACCTCTGAAACTAATAAAAAATTGCTCATTTATTTATTTTACAGGGAGTCAAATTTTCAAAATTAGGATTAATTTTTTTATTTAATTTTTTTTACATTAGGATGTATCTATAGAAAAGAGACTGGAAGAAAACAAACCAAAACATTTAAAAGTGATGATCTCAAGATGGTAGGATTCAGGGTAACTATTGCCTTCATCTTCATTTTCAAATTTAAAACATTTTCTCCAAGGAGAACATGCTGTATTTACAGCCATAAATTTGTTTTACAATTACCCCTGTTTAAAGTATTGTATTAATTGTAATTCTGATGACTGTTGTTAGATGACAATGACACTAGATGAGGTCTATACTCCTGTAGATGAAACTGCCTTAAATGATTGTACCATAAATTTAATTCACTAGAATCTAGTTTGAACTCATGGGCCAGAAGTTTATTTGTATCATTGACAACTGTAGAAGGTCCTGTACATTTCCTAAAAGAAAAAAGTACTGGTACTAATCTTAGTACTAGTACTAGTAATAGTGTTAGGGTGGAAAAGAATTATGTATGCCTTTTATAATTGTAACGAGTCACAGTATATGATGCAGGGAATTTAAATGAGGTAGTGTTATTGTTTCATCATGCTTTGAAATTTAAACTATTTATAGGATTAATATGGTTTTAAAAAATTGATACAGGGAACAAAATTAGAAAATTAGTTTGCCCACCTCTCGATTATTCCTCACTTAATCCTATTTTTTTCTTCAAAGTTGTTACTAGGAATAATAATCATAGAAGTTTAGAAACTTTAAAATATCTATTAATGAACTTGTTAGAATTCATTTTCAAATATCAACCTGTATTAAAATGTAGTTTAAAAAGTTAATAAACCACAAAAATTTCATAAACAAGTAAAACTACTCTGTAATTCAAAGGAAATAAAAATTCTCAAATATTAGGCTATTTTCTAGAGCTATGTAATGTATTGTTTTGTTTTTTACTCTTTGCCAGCAAGAATACATTGCTTACATTTGTGCATGAATGATTATACATATCAGTTTGAACCATATGAAGTTATATTCAATTTTTTTGATCTATAAAAATAGCAATATGAAATTAGCTGAGTTTTGACCTATGAAAAGAATTTCATATACATATAAAAAGTTTCATAAAACATCATCTATCCTTCCTAGATGGAATGACCTAGATATTTTCTATTTTACTCTAGTTCATTAAATTTTTTTCTGATTGTATCCCACTACATTTATTTCATGATTTACATTTGTGAACTAACTCTACAGTTTGAAAACCACTCATAGATAGGTATTCTGATAAGGATATAAATGTAGTGATTGCCAAAATTTAAACTTAATTGTCAGATAGTTTAAGTTCCCTTTTATTTTTACAAAATTCACTTTTTTAAAATTTTTATTTTTATAAGTAGGCTCCCCACCCAAGGTGGGGCTCAAATTCATAACCCTGAGGGACTCCTGTGTGGCTCAGTCGGTTAAGTGCTTGCCTTCGGCTCAGGTCATGATCCCAGAGTCCTGGGATGGAACCCTCCATCAGGCTCCTTGCTCAGCGGGGAGCCTGCTTCTCCCTCTGCCTGCTGCTTCCCTTGTTTGTGCTCTCATCTCTCTCTCTCATTCTCTGACAAATAAATAAATGAAATCTTTAAAAAAAAAAATCATAACCCTGAGATCAAGAGTCACATGCCCTACTGACTGAGCCAGCCAGGCACCCCTATTTTTATTAAATCCACTTTTAAACTACTGACTGGAAGGTTTTTTGTTTTTTTGTTTTTTTTCTTTAAAGATTTTAGTTATTTATTTGAGAGACAGTGAGAGAGAGAGCACAAGCTGGAGGAGGGACAGAGGGAGAAGGATAAGCAGATTCCCCGCTGAGCAGGGAGCCCAACATGGGGCTCGATCCCAGGACCCTGGGATCACAACCCTAGCTGAAGTCAGACACTTAACGGACTGAGCCACCAGGGGCTCCCTGATTGGAAAGTTTTAACGCATTATTTGATTGTTGAAATAGTAGTAAATATTGTTTTTCTTGGTCACGAGACAAATTCTCGTAAAACACAACTATTTCAATTAATTTGTGGTGGAGTTCATTCCCTTCCCTCCCCCAGAACTTAAGATAATTATATATGTAGCAATGTAAATTTCTATTAAATTTACATATTAAAGGCCTGTATCAGCTATGACAACATTCAGATTTCCTTCGAATTCTGCTTATACATTATTTTAGCAATACATTTTATTAGTTGATAACATTTTAAAAAATTAAATCTATAAACCAAAGACCTTATTATAAAAATCTTACATATAGAGAGATAGGTATTTGAGTAAGAAACAGAAATGTCTTAAATTTCTCATTCAATTTATTTAGAATATTCAGAATAGATTTGAGTGAGCTTAATTTTGATGTGTCGCTTTACTCTGATTTAAGGGAAGATAAATGAAGCACAGTTTTACTTAAATTTTTTTTTCAATTTGCTTTAAACTTTAAAAGAGGGCATGTATTGAATGGAGCACTGGGTGTTATATGCAAACAATGAGTCATGGAACACTACATCAAAAACTAATGATGTAATGTATGGTGATTAACATAGCATAATAAAATTAAATTTAAAAAAAAGTGAATTGGGCAACCCTCTCAGGTCCCCTCTCTCTTTGGGAGCTTTGAACTATCACTCAATAAACTTTGCTTTGCTGCCCACCAAAAAAAAAAAAAAAAAGTGAATTTAAAATTGGCTTTTAAAAACTTCCACTCTCTTTGCCAGCATCACAACCATTTCAGGACTATATATGAGAAAATAAAATACCATTTAGAGTGTCTGACTGAGTTCTATTTTCACATTTCTTAATTTTATGGTAATCATCAGTGACCACAAAAATAATGCAGGGAAATGTTTCCCAAGTTGTTGTATTCAATGGTTTTCATTTGTGAGCATTAAATGTAATCTTGATGTTTGAGGAGGGTGTACATAGTTTTTACTTGTAGGCTGTTGGAGGTCATAGACCTTTGGGTAAGTGTCCTCTTTATTATTGCTATTTTAGTTCATGGTGTGCTTCCGGGAGAGAAATAAATGGGCCACATACATATATCTCTAAAGCAGCAGCCAAGAAATTGTCTGATGTTTAGAAATATTAGAAATTATTAGATAAACAATTTGCATCAAGTGGTTGTGTGTGTGTGTGTAATTTCCAAAGTCATGAAAATATTTTTTCAGAAAAACTAAAATCATCTTTTCTCCAGAAAAAGAAACAATCAAGAGCACTTATTAGTTGACTAAGTATATTTGGAAGATATTGGCCTTGTTAGGTAAATCATACATAGTGCCTTAGCCAGGGTTCTCCAGAGAAACAGAACCAATATGATAGATGGATGGATAGATAGATAGATGATTGATTGATTGATTGATTAAGCAGAAGAACCAGGAAAGCCAGTGATATAATTCGGTCCAAGTCCAAAGTCCTGAGAACGCCGAGGGCTGGTCTAAAACCTGGAGTCTGAAGGTTCTAGAACCAAGAGTTCTGATGTCCCAGGGCAGGAAAAGATGGACATCTCAGCTAAGAGCTTTGCCTTTTGTTCCCTTATTGCCCTCAACAGATTGGATGGTGCCCACCCACACTGGTGAGGGCAGATCTCTTTATTTAGCTGACCGAATCAAATGCTAATCTCTTCCAAAAACTTCTTCACAGACACACCCAGGAAAAATGTTTTACTAGCTATGTTGGCATCCCTTAAGCCAGTCAAGCTGCTGACACAAAATTAACTATGGCACATAGTGAGCACTTAAAGTATATGTTATTACTGTAAAGGAGAATGCTTCTCATTTCCCACTCAGAACACACAAGGAAATCATAACTGTTTCATGTATTACATATATTACCTCATTTAAAGAAATAACCTATCTAGCTCAATAGTAAATATCAGCTATTATTAGTCATAGCATCTTTTCATTTGAAAGTGGACTTAGAATCCTCATTTCAGGCCTTAGTGCCAGGATTTATTCATTCAGTATTAAACATTTAAGAGCAAACTATATGCCAGGCATTAAATTCATGAGGATTTGAGGGTTTCTACTTCCTGGCCAGGAGAGGAAAGTGGCAAGAGCTCTCTGATAATCAGCCCTAGAGAAAATGTAGAGCTAGCTGGAAACAGAAGGAACTGTATAGAGATTTAGGCTATGCTGAACGAACTCATTTGTCAGGGTTAATAGATGGCAGGCTGGCGAGGCAACGATGAGAGGATTTGTTGGAGGAAAGCTTCTCAAGCCTGCTCTTGTCTTTTTCCAGCACTACCTTGTAATAGACATTACCCACAGCTTTACACCCAAAATTGGAGGCAACAGCCCAGGTTGCAGACGCTGATATCTGCAGAGTGTTACCAGGGCAAAGCCTTGGTGTCAAGAGGTGTTGATGAAAACAACTGTAGACAGACTGGTAGTCCTTGGATGGCCATTGCTCTTTCCTTCCCTTCAAAGCCCTTGGGCTGGTGAATTACTTCTCCCAATGTGCTTCTTACTAAGGATTTAAAGGTAAAATTTTTTTTTTTTAAAGATTTTTTTTATTTATTATTTGACAGAGAGAATGAGAGAGAGAGCACATGAGAGGGGGGAGGGTCAGAGGGAGAAGCAGACTCCCCGCCGAGCAGGGAGCCCGATGCGGGACTCCATCCAGGGACTCCAGGATCATGACCTGAGCCGAAGGCAGTCGCTTAACCGACTGAGCCACCCAGGCGCCCTAAAGGTAAAATTCTGACAAAGGAGTTGCCTAACGGATAAGCAGCACACCAGAATGATCAATAGTATTGAGGCAGTGCCTGGGGTCCTGTGCCTTTAGGCTCCTCCCAAGTCCATAAACTCATTCAACTAGGGTCCTGGTTGTAGGCCCTTTGTCAATTTACGTTATTAGCTGGAGTAATTCAGGGAATGTGGCCAAACAGATACCAGACAATTTTCTTTCCATTCAAAGTGGACAATCAAGCAAACTGTCCAAAGTTCTTCACATTGGGGGGATTTCTCTTCACCACATCTTTCAGGGCCATCCCAAGTAGGTTGTAATGCAGCAGCTTTCCATTTCTGGCTGGTGCCAGCATACTGTGCAGATCCAGGCCTGTGTGTTTTCCTCCTTTATAACTACTCTTTACTTGGCTTTGCCATGTCATTCATACGTAATGGAATGCATCATTCTATTAATTCCCTTAATAATAGAGTACATGTTTCAACTTTATGACTTGGTTGACCAAGTAACACTCAATGCATGAGGAGTAGCTCAGGTTTCATAATCACTTGGTGTCCCACTATCAGGGGATCAGTCTCTACCAGCATCCGTCAGTAGGTCAGGAGCTGCTCTTCAAAGAGAAAGTGGTTGTTGGCAGCAGAGGGCATGCCTGTACTCCAAAATCCTAAGGGTTTGCCTATGATTCTTTTTTTTTTTTTTTTAAGATTTTATCCATTCATTTGAGAGAGAGAGAATGAGAGACAGAGAGCATGAGAGGGAGGAGGGTCAGAGGGAGAAGCAGACTCCCCGCCGAGCAGGAAGCCCGATGAGGGACTCGATCCTGGGACTCCAGGATCATGACCTGAGCCGAAGGCAGTCGCTTCACCAACTGAGCCACCCAGGCGCCCCTGCCTATGATTCTTATATTGGGATTTATCTGAGGCTCCATCAATCTATATCTGCTACAATATTCCATATACCCTTGAGCTGAATTTTGAAAAGGGGGCTATCAGGCTGCCATGTTGGGAAAGAGCTTTCTAAGAGTACCATGAACAAAGGGCAGTAGTATTTAGGAATCTGCCAGTGCTCTAACAGGGCTAAAATATAGGTTTTGATCTGGGAGAGGCAGGGGAATACGTGGGGAACTGGTAATAGATGTATGCTATCCTAGGGTAGTTGTGTTTTATCCTATAAGCCAGTGGTTCCCAAATTTAGGGTGAATCAGAGTCACCTGGAGAGCTTGTTAAAACATGGATGGTAGTTTGGGGATGGGACCTGAGAATCTGCATTTATAAAAAACTCCTGGGTGATGCTGATAGTCTTGGTCTGGAGACCACACCTTGAGAACTACTGCTATTAGCAACAGAAAAGAAATAAACGGTTTTAAATAAGAAAGTATCATAATTAGATTTAAGTTTGCTAAGATCATTCACAGGTAGAGATATAGCAGATGGATAAGGAAGATATAGCATAGGAGAAATGAGACCAGTTACAAGACAAAAATGATTATGTTAAGAGATTATGAGGGCTTGAGTTAAAGTTAACAATAGAAATGGGAAGGAAGGAGAAAATAATTTCAAAAAATATTTAGCATTTTTTAAAACGCCAGATACTATGCCTAAACATTTTGCCGTGGATTTTTATGGAACTCTGGATCTTTTCAAAGCATTTGAGATCCTGGCAGAGAAGAAAGTGCTATAATGACAAAGGATGGAATAAACTTTCTTTGGGGGAATATATTTAATTCCCAGAAAAGAAATGTCAGTTACAAACTTGAAACACATCAGCAAAACTGAATCATCTTTTATATTAATAACCACAAGAATGGTAAATTTTTAAATTTTCTATTTAAGTAGGAATAATCCATTTTCACCTTTTAAATGATACAGACTGCTAAAATGTTAAAGCAGTCCCATAGTGTTATACTGAATCATAGAATTTTATCATCTTTTTAAGAATTATATTACTTTTATACTTAAAGGAATCTTAGGTGGTTCCGTCCAACTCTCAGTTCTGTGTAAAACAAGCAAACAGGGGCACCTGGGTGGCTCAGTCGTGAAGCGTCTGCCTTCGGCTCATCATGATCCAGGGTCCTGGGATCGAGTCCCACATCAGGCTCCCTGCTCTGCGGGAAGCCTGCTTCTCCCTCTCCCACTCCCCCTGCTTGTGTTCCTGCTCTATTCTCTCTTTGTCAAATAAATAAATAAAATCTGTAACAAACAAACAAACAAACAAAACAACCAGTGAGGAAACTGGTGTCCAGAGCTGTTAAATGACATGCCCACAAGCTAATTAGTGATAGAGCTTAGACTAGGTTTCCTCACTGCTGGTCTGGTGTTCTGCATTAATCACATTATTGATTATTATCGGTTGTTCACAAAATGAAATTCAAACTTCTTCCTGGTAGTCAAGACGATATATAATCTGGTACAAACCTGCTTTTTCAATTATATATGTTCATACTCTAACCCTAGGGACAAGTTTGTAAGATAAATCATTCACATCTACTTATGTTTGGCCTCTGTAGGAAGAAAGCCCCCGAGTTTTTCTCCTTGTATGTTCCTTATATCATTCTAATTTCATCTTCTGTCAAAATCAAGCTCTACCTCAGATGTGAGACATTCCTGATCAGAATCAATCTTTTCCTCATTCTGCTTCCTTCTGGCAGAGCTTATTATTTTCCACCTTGTATAATTAACAGTTATGTAAATCTTCCTCACTAGAGTGGGTCTTCTTGGAAATTGACTTTTCTTCCCCAGCCTTTAAGTCAGGCTTAATGCAAAACAATTCCTCAATAAGTGTTGGATTGGATTTACGCTGAATAATTTAAATAGTAGACATTTTGTAAAATTTATATAGTATTTTTATTTAAGATAGATATCCAAGAAGGTAGATAATGCAAAATGTTGTTTTTTTTTTTTAAGATTTTATTTATTTATTTGACAGAGAAAGACACAGCGAGAGAGGGAACACAAACGGGGAGTGGGAGAGGGAGAAGCAGACTCCCCGCCGAGCAGGGAGCCCGATGCAGGACTCGATCCTGGGACTCCAGGATCATGACCTGAGCCGAAGGCAGTCGCTTAACCAACTGAACCACCCAGGCGCCCGATAATGCAAAATGTTTTTAAGCAGAAGAAATTATGTTTATTTATCCTAGAAGCAATTTGGAAGAAGTAGACTATGTTTTTAAAAAATATTTAAGTAAGCTCTACACCCAACATGGAGCTTGAACTCACAACCCTGAGATCAAGAGTCATAGGCTCTTCCAACTGAGCCAGCCAGGCGCTCCAGAAGTAGACCATTTTGAATTAAATATTAAATACAATGTATCACAAAGATAGATTGTTTGATTACTTTCTCGTATAGTTTATAACCTGAAATACTCATTCGCTAAATAAATGTAGTTTAGGATTTGATTTAATGAGCAGATAAAAATGTGATCAGCAAATGTGAAATTTCCTATTACACTTTAAAATGAATGAATTGCAAGTATTTTTAATATTTCTCTTATAACTTATATTCACAATTTAAAGCAACTTTTCTTAATCCAAAATGTTTGGAATAAAATGTTCTGATTATATCGAATAATTAAAATATACCATATTCAGATAGCCTATTTTCAAAGTCTGAGTACAATGAAATATGTTGTATGAAAACTGTTATCAAACACAGAACACATATTTGATTCAGAAGATACTACAGGATCTTACAGTATGTCATTCATTTCATTATGAATATCTATTGTGTTAGTTAATAATTAATATTTCTTAAGTATTTACTACGTGCTGAGTACAATGTTACTTCATCTGCAGATGTTATTTCATGTAACCCTCTTATTTACCGTAAGAAATAAATATCTTTAAGCATGAAAAATTAGCCAAGAGAGATGAAAAGATTTGCCCCAAATCATTGTCGACTATCATATAATAGCGTGATGACTTCAATCAGTTCTCTTAATGTAAAACTCATGCACTTAATTGGTATCCTGAACAGCTTCCCTGATTTATAACAGTTGTGGAAACTATAGAACATGATACCATCTTTGTAGAATATTCCCTTATGGCTGATTTTGTCCTTTTTAAAAACATATATATTTTTCTTTGTTTACTTGACTTTTGAAAGGAAAGTGGAAGGCAGGATGCCCGCTTAAAAATTCCATTCAGATTTTCAGGTTATATCTGTGCCATGCTAATCAACATTCTCTGCATTCTGCTTGGCAGATATAAACTTCAGCCCTGTCTCTATTATAAAATTATAGCAAAACCTGAATTATGTTATTTTAAATGACTGAGGTTATAATGATTAGTTTACAGATAAAATTCTTTTTTTTTTTTTAAAGATTTTATTTATTTATTT
The DNA here is from genome assembly GCF_002201575.2 of Neomonachus schauinslandi. Classification (NCBI taxonomy): domain Eukaryota; kingdom Metazoa; phylum Chordata; class Mammalia; order Carnivora; family Phocidae; genus Neomonachus; species Neomonachus schauinslandi. Next base: position 63,749,235 of record NC_058406.1, read on the forward strand.
GACAGAGAAAGACACAGCGAGAGAGGGAACACAAGCAGGGGGAATGGGAGAGGGAGAAGCAGGCTTCCCCAGAGCAGGGAGCCCGATGCGGGGCTCGATTCCAGGACCCTGGGACCATGACCTGAGCTGAAGGCAGATGCTTAACGACTGAGCCACCCAGGCACCCCATCATATTTTTGATATGTAACATAATTACTCCAGAATTTCAACTCTTAGGTGAGATATTTTTCCTTAGAGAAATGATATCTTTTTGTCTACTATCTCTTGACCTTAAAATTACTGTAATAATTATTTTCAAAAGATTATTTAGGTTATTGCTTTTACTGAAAGTATGTTTTACTCCATCTACTCTTTTGGGTTCTGTATGAAGGAAATTATTTGCCCAACTCTGAAAGAGTCCTCAAAGGCTTGCATGTCAACTAATTACTCCTACTATTTTCAGTTTTGTATACAGTTCTTAAATGAGTAAAATATGACTTTTGTATGTGGCTGTTAAGTTCCATGCAGCTCCTCCATATGTATGTTATTATAGAATTTGTTAAATCAGCTTACCGTTCACATCTGTTCTTGCTTTTTCACTGTTTTATTTACCATAACCTTAGTGATGCAGAGTAATTTGGACTCCATGCCCGAGGGCTTCTTCCAAGTATCCCTGGATGAGATAACGTATGTAAAATACTGAGCTCCCGAATGCTCGTATTCTCGTTCATCATTTTACTTGTGTAAGGAAACCTTACTGAAAAATAGTAAAAGTCGATAAATGAAGACCTCCAAAGAATTGTTTGATTATGTATAGGAAATACTACCCTACTGAAAGAATTTCAGTACCCACCTAGAATGGCCTTACCCTTCTCTACACTCCTTTCTGTTGCCCAGCTCCTCCAAGATGTAATGTCTACTGTCATCTACTCATATAATATGCTCTGCATATTACCTGTATGAGAATTACCAGGGGGTGGACATGAGAAAATGTGGATTGTTGGAGCCCATCCCAGATGAACCAGAATATCTTAGGATGGGGCCTGGACATCTGCATTTTAGGTAACTCTCTCCTCCTTCACTCATAATTCATATGCACACTAAGTACTCACTGTAGTTAGTTCTACTGTTATCCTTGAAGCCCCTTTAAGGGTATTAATCCCCTCTCTGAATCCCTGAGGCATTTATCTTTCATATATTCACGTAGAGCACTGCTTTCCTTCTCACTGTTTTGCAGTGACTCTGAGAGAAATGAAATATATGTATATCTGAACTCTAAGTCTTATCCTGTGGGTCTCAGGATATTGTGTTTACTTAAGGTTTTAATTCACATTAACTTCTTTAGCCAGGTTGTGAGTTCCAAGTTAATGTATGAGAAACAACAAATAATCACTAGAAAAATATGACGAACTTAGCTTCACAAAAGAATACTGAGCATTAAGGCAGACACACGGTTGGTGCTCAGTGAACACTTATTTATTATTGATTACTAACTTTATTCTTCCCACTATATCACTTCACCTTTTTCCTCTTCCCACTTTCTAGTTCTCTATTTCCAATTATTCCTAACAAAATTTACTTGAATTTCAGCTAAATAAGAGTTATTTCCTTGCCCACTTGTCATCTTCAGTTGTTCATTGTTGCCATGCAACTATAAAACATGCTATCTTCAGTTCCAGGGAAAATTGCATATGGCTTGACAAAGCCTGCGTTTATTTTCTCTCAAGTATTTGCTTACTGGATACATATATAACTAGAAGGGGGAGGGGAAATTGTTGGGGGGAGGGGTGGACAGTGTATGTTTCTTCAGCATACCTTATCTTACATGTTCTAATTAGAGGCTATATTTGCTGAGCAAAACAAATTAGAAAATTTATCTTATGATTCATTTGATGACTACATGTTTTCTTATAAACAAGTTAATATTATTGCTTTAGGCAGACATTTAAGGTTATATTAATTTAATCTTAGAATTTTTTTATGATTCATTCATATTTGATTTTAGAGTTGATACTTTTAAGCTGTTAGAAACGCCAAATGCTACTGAGTGGAAATACTGTAGATCAATAACATGGTTTAGACTGTAAGCCTTGATGTAAAGTGCAGACTTTTATTTATTTTTAAGATTTTTAAAAAATTTACTTGACAGAGAGCAAGAAAGCACAAGCCGGGGGAGCAGCAGAGGGAGAGGGAGAAGCAGGCTCCCCACTGAGCAGGGAGCCCAACGTGGGGTTCAATCCCAGGACCTTGGGATCATGACCTGAGCCAAAGGCAGACGCTTAACTGCCTGAGCCACCCAGGCACCCCATACAATGTAGACTTTATACTTTCGATTAATTGAAGTTAATTCATTTATTTTAGGTAGGGGCACCTGGGTGGCTCAGTCGGTTAAGCATTTATTTTAGGTAGTAAGAAAGGTCAATTTATTTTATCAGTCATACTTACTGATTATCTGTTATATACATAACAATATATGAGAATCTGGAGGGGATACTAAAGAGGAATATTAAACATGGTTTCTACCATCAAGGAACTGTGTGGTAGGTAGACAATTTACCATATGTGAAAAAAGTCAGCATATATGCAAATACAAAACTCTCTTGTAAAGAACTATTTCTAGAACATTAGATTGTACTTTAGGAATTCAGGAAAGTGAGGGATTAGGTGGGCTGGTGTGCCAGTCTCTCTAGACCAACTTTAATCTTTTTTAGTTTTTCCCAGTGGCATCTGCAGCCTGGGCCATATAAACAGAGACTTTCTTCCCTCTGGCATCTGTTTTAGTGTTGACTCTGAATAGGTGATCTGAGGGAGGGAGGAGAATGAGGTCAGGGTAGGCACATTTGTGGGGTCTAGGGCAAGAGTACAAATGGAGGTCCAGATACCATATCTTAACCATCGAAAACTAATTGCTTAAAAAAACAAACTGTAAAATAATATATGTTCTATCCTTCTATTTTTTTTAAAAAGACATTTATTTGAGAGAGAGGGAGAGAGAGAGAGAGAACGATCAGAAAGGGCAGGGAGACGAGAGAGAATCTCAAGCTGACTGTGCTGAGCGTGGAGCCCTACGTGGGGCTCAATCTCGTGACCCGGAGATCAAGACCTAGGCTGAAACCGAGAGTTGGATGCTTAACTGACTGCACCACCCAGGTGCCCCAATATCCTTCTATTTTAACCAATATATTTTCATAATGATCTGAAAGTGAAGTACAAATTTAGACTTCCTCAGTTCATCAGAGTTCCACACTAGAAAGTAAGAACATGGGGAGAAAAGGGTCTCTGCCTACAGTCTACCTATTATATTCTTACCCAGCTTCACCTCCTCCCATTGACTTTCCTTGGCAAAGAGCTGCTCCTTGACTACCCTCAGGCACAGGGTTGTGCCCACCAGCAGTGCTGACTGTACCCTAGGAAAGCCTATACAGTTTCTGGAAGGAGACTTGGGGCCACTTTGGCAGGGAAATCCAGAGACCTGGGTATCTAGAGCATGGTTTAGAAGGGACAGCATGAGTTCTGGGTGGCCACGGCCCCTTGACTCTGCGGACTCCATACTTTGTAGGGTTTTGTGCCTCTGAAGGAGAGCTGGAGCAGGGGCTCCTTTTGCTCAGGTCTAAGAGTATTGGGTCACGCTGTTCATTTCCTCAGCTGCTTTTTTTCTAGATTGCCTCTGGCTAGACGTTTCCTTCAAACAAATGTCACAGGTCCTCTCAAGGTGTTTTTGTCTACAGAACTTTTTTTTTTTTTTTAAGATTCTATTTATTTATTTGACAGAGACAGAGATAGCGAGAGCAGGAACACAAGCAGGGGGAGTGGGAGAGGGAGAAACAGGCTTCCCGCCGGGCAGGGAGCCTGATGTGGGACTCCATCCCAGGACCCTGGGATCATGACCCGAGCCGAAGGCCGGCGCTTAACGACTGAGCCACCCAGGCGCCCTGTCTACAGAACTTTTAAATTCCTCACTGCTTTGGACTTTGGGATAGAAATGGCCCTGGGATACAATACTATATGTTATATCTTAACCACCACCTGCCTGGTCCCTTTGTCAAACCATCACCAAATATTCTTGAGTGTACCATCTGTTTTCTTCTGGGACTGTGGCTAATACAGCTGGTTCTTTGAGTGAGATTGTACATGAAGGTGAAGTTAATGTAGGCCTCAAGGCAAAGAAAGATAGGATTTAGAAATTAAACGGAATTGAAAGGCTATAGAATCCAACCTTCCTACCCTATGCCAATACTTTTGCTCTGTTTGATATTTTATTTGACACAGCTTAAAAGCATTCTTGGAAGTTTTTCTTAATTTCACACCCTCTTGTTTTCCTTCACACTGCTTGGATATTGAGAATATACCTGCCATACACCCTAGGGTGACTCAGCTCTCTTCCTACTTTTCTTTAATCAAACTTCAGTGAGCCTTTTATTCATACAATATTTTGTGAAAGTTATTTGGCTTTCACTTGATGGGAATGCATCACTTACACATTAGGTTTTCTCTACCTTTTTCTCAGCACAAGACAAAGTAATATTATTTGGTCCTATAGCAATCATAAACACAAAGGCAAATTCAAGCTCTGAGATCCTGTGGCAGTATTTCCTTTTCAGGAAATATGAACCAGAATATGTTTATATTAATTTTTAAAGCCCATATGAACTGGAATATGTTTATACTAATTCTAAGGCATAGAACATAACATAAAACGAAAATATTAAAATTATTCTAAAGAATTAACAGATCCCCTTCTTCCCTCAGGACATCTGCTAACCTTAATTTGAGAAACATGGATTTTCAGGACTGAACTGATGTGAGAGATGGGGAAAAAGTTTGGTATAATGACTCAAAGATGTCTGGTTTGGATTAGAGTACATTATCCTATTTTCTGAAATCAGGAGTAAAAAAAAATGCTTTGAGTGAAAAGGATGAGTTTGTAAAATCTCACTTTGAGTTTCCTGCAGTACATTTTCTTTGTGGTAGACTGAGCTGCAGATATAAATTTGGAGGTCAACAACATCTACTGAAACCAAGAGAACAGATGTGGTCATTCAGGGAGAGCATGCAGAAAAGACGGCCAAGAAAAATAATAGCCTCAGAGAAAACAGTTCCTGGAAAGTGGCAGTTAGCAAAGAGGGAGAGAGCTACGTCAAAACAGAGGCGTTTTAAGAATGAAATGGTCAATGCCGTCAGATACTCTAAAAGGTCAAGTAAGATAAAGACTGAAAAGAGTTAATCGTATCTGATGATTAAGAAGTGATCAGAGTACAAGCAATTTCAGTGGAGTGAGGGCAGTCTGATCACAGTGAGCCTAAGAGCAAAGGGGGAAGTGAGGAAAAGCAGCCTATAATTCAAGATTATTTTTGCTTTGTTGTGAAGATGTAGCTGGAGGCCACTGCAAAGGTGCGACTTGAAAACAGTGTAAAAGATCTGGGCTTCGGACCACCAGTGAGCGGCACCAGATGGGGAGAAGGACAAGACCCAACAGGTAGCTTAAAAATAGAGATTCTAAGAATCGTTGAGTCACTATGTTGTACACCTGAAATTACGTTATTTACAATTCCGGTGTAATACGTTAATTACACTGGAATTGAAAAAAAAAGATCCGGGCGCCTGGGTGGCTCAGTTGGTTAAGCGACTGCCTTCGGCTCAGGTCATGATCCTGGAGTCCCGAGATCGAGTCCCGCATCGGGCTCCCTGCTGGGCAGGGAGTCTGCTTCTCCCTCTGACCCTCCCCCCTCTCATGTGCTCTCTCTCATTCTCTCTCTCTCAAATAAATAAAATCTTTAAAAAAAGAAAAAAGGAAAAAAAAAGATCCTAGAAGAGTGAAGAGATTAGGGCAAGGGTCAAATAAAAAGAAGAGATTTCTTCGGAGTTTGGTGATGGGAAGTGGGTGAAGTTATACAGTAGGATGGGAAATTGAGGGAGCTCACACATTGAACAGAATGGCTTCAATTTTCTCTGTAGAATAAGCGGCAGGGTCCTCTGCAGAGACCAAGAACGGCGCATGACTTGGGGAGAGCGCTGGACACTTGGGAGAGAAAACTGCCCAGGGCAGCGGGCAGTAAAAAAGGTTACTGAGAGGCGCTGAGGGCCGGCTGGAGCGTTTGACTATGAATTGAACATGGCACCAATCTCAAAACTTTCCCTTCCAAGTCCGCCGGGCAGGGTGTGAGGCGCCGAGAAGGCCGATGAAGGTTGACTTCTACTTAAATCCCTATCCCCAGTGGCCCAATCCTGTGCGAGAGCCTACCTCAGATTCGTGAAAAGCACCAGAAAGGCCACCATGTTTGTATTCTAAGACGTGTTGTTCTGTAGCTTCAGCATCTCAAGGCTTTTACGGAAATCGAACCCTTTTTTTTGTTTTGTTTTTGTTTTTAAAGGCGGGGAGATTATATGCAGGAATGGGCCCAACTCTTCCTCTCCCCAGATCTCCCCGGAGGGAGGGCAGGTGGCCGCTGCGGTCCAGGTGCCTCTTCTCGCGGCGGAGGAGGGGGCCTCTGACCCGGCGCCGCCAGGCGGAAGCACCTCTGCCATTGGCCCAGCGGCGGCTTTTACCTGACCGCAGCCCCGTGGCCCGAGCGCAAAGTCCGCGACATTCAGCCGGACAGGCGGCGGTCAGCAGCGCAGGTAGCCCGCCGCCCTCGGCCAGGCAAGATGCCCCTGAGGTTTCGGAGAAAGGTGAAAGCCAAGTCCAAGGAGGCCGCCCAGCTGGTGAAGGCCGAGCCGCTGGGCGCGGGCGGCGGCATTCTCCCGAATCCCCCGCCTCCCACACGCAAGGTGGTTTTCCACGCGCAGCTGGCCCACGGCAGCCCCACGGGCCGAGTGGAGGATTTCACCAGCATCCAGGAGCTCTACGCCAAGATCGCGGGAGTGTTTGAGATCTCAGCGTCTGAGGTAAGGGGTAGGAGCTCAGGCTCAGGCTGGCGCGCGCGGCCGCCCCCTCCTCCCGCGCGCCCCCCGCCTCTCCCACGTGCCGAGCCGGCTTAAATTGGCTCCGGCTGGCAGGGCGCCGCGGTGCCGAGCCCCAGGTCGCATGCGGCGCGGAGTCAGCCTACAGCGCCCCGGGCGAAGTGAGGAGGGGAAAGGTAAGTCCGGGACCCGAGAAAGTCGCGTTCCCCAGGCTCCTGGCTTCTGGGAAACCGGGGTCGACCTTTCTTCCTCATTTCTTCCTCATGCAAATGAGTATGCTTTAGTTGTCCCGGAGTTAGCCGTTCCGGGCTTAAGCGCCTCCCCAGAGTGGAGATATGACTGAGCACGTTAACACCCTCCACTTCATCTGGACTTTACTCTCCTTCCTCTGCTGGGGGGAGAGGGTCACGCGGAGCATCTCCCAGATTAAGGAAGGGTGAGAAAAGGGCCTGCCAGGTGATAGCAAACTGAGGTCCACTTAGCCCCTCAGATGTCTTGTCTAGCGCCAAACACCAGAGTCCCTTTGGTGGTATTCCCAAGAAGTTGATCATACCAAGGGTGCATAACGGAAGAGAATTATAGCTAACTCCATGGGATTAGTTAACAAAACTTTCAGAGGGAAAATCGACTCTCAATTTTTACACCCTATCCTTTAAAAGGGGCTGAACTTCGCATTAGGTAGATTGACTGCATGCGTGTTTGGAACTGAAGTTTGCTATGGGCGTGATGTAGAAAGCACTAGTTTATGTGGGTGTTTATGGGACTACTTTATTTATGCTTACCTGAGCGAACTGCAGATAGCCCAAGGAAATATTTTGTCCACATCTCAAAGAAAAGCATGAGATGTTGCCCTGGACTCCAGGGAGTGCAGAGAGCTAGCTGCCTTTGAATGGCACAGAACTGCACTTGGATTTCTGTTCTTTAATGTTGTTTATCAGGTCTGCTCAAATAAAATTGAGGTCGCGGCAAAATTCCAAGGGGAGATGAAAGAGAGCTTGAAGTGTAACCTTTTGTGCTTTCAGGGTTCCCAGGCACTGAGGGGCAAATCACAAACCCATTTTGTGAATTATTTATATTGACCTGGAGTAGTAACAGTGTTTCACGTTCGTATAGGACATTTCAATTCAAAAAGCACTTTCACGGGAATAATGTCATTTTTTCTAGGAGAAGCAGGTGGCATGTAGTTCATTGTGTAGCTAAGGACAGGATTTGGAGACCCCTAAGCCTGGATGTGAGTCCAGGTTCAACCACTTACTGGCTCTGTGGCCTTGAACAAGTTTAACTTCCCTCACTTTCAGCCATGACAGTTGAGAAAGGGGGTGCCTGGCTGGCTCAGGTTGTAGAGCCTGTGACTCTTGGTCTCTGGGTGGTGAGTTCGAGCCCCACATTGAGTGTGGAGATTACTTAAAAATATGAATCTTGAAAAACAAAAAACAACAAAAAACAATCCAGATGAGAACATCTACCTTGAAGGGTTGTAAAGACTGGAGTTCATATATAAACTTATCAGATTGCATGGTACATGGTCCACACTTAACAAATTGTAACTAGTATTACCAATACCTAGCAGTTAAGTGAGTTGCTGAGGCCTTGGCCAAGGTCACACAATTAGCAAGAAAAAAATCTGGGATGTTATTTAAACTTGGATCTTCTCGTTTCTAAGCTAAGTGAGCTTGTTAGCATACTTAACTGATAACTTTAAATGTCTCTTCTATAACCAGGGACTCCAGATTCAGTTGCTTTGCATTAATAGCCTTCCTCATTATTCTGAGCTCAAGGTGCTTGACTTTATTTAATCCGGTTAATTCTGGAAGAAAAATATTGATATCACTGCTTCAGAGAGGAAGCAGGCTTTGAGGTTCACAAACTTTTGCAAAATTATACATAGTAGCAGAGCCTGGGTTTATACCCAGGTGTGTTTGTTTTTTTGTTTTCTGACTCCAAATTCCATGAACTTCTATTCTGTATTGCTTCCCAAGTTTTCCCGGGTGTCTGTGATAGCTTGGAAACCATTGTCAGTGTTTTCAGTTTCCAATGCACTGAAATAGATAAAATTCTGAGATAGTGTAATCCTTCTATATCAAAGTTCATGTATTTTTATAACTCCAAATATATATATATATTAGTATACTTACGCATATAACCAACATTAACGCGAGTTTTCCGTTTGGATTAGGAATAGTTAAGTATGGGGATCCTGGGTGGCTCAGATGATTAAGCATCTACCTTTGGCTCAGGTCATGATCCCAGGGTCCTGGTATCAAGCCCCACATTGGGCTCCTGGCTCAGTGGGGAGCCTGCTTCTCCCTCTCCCTCTGCCTCTCTCTGTATCACTGTGTCTCAAATGAATAAATAAAATCTTTAAAACAAAAATAGTTAAGTATATCCAGGATAAAGCATTGGTCATCATAGTATAGTATGTCCTAAGTATCTCAATTAATTTTGAAACAAGTAATTTATTAAAACCACTCTGGTGAGATCCCATTTCTCGTCTCCTTTCCCCAGCAAGGGTAATTGTGGTATAAACTTCTGAGTTGTCAGTGGGAACAAAACAAATCCCCCCTCTTAATAGATTCAGTAGATTGTTAGCTCAGAATTCCTGCCTTTTTTCTAGAGCAGTGGCTATAGGGTTATAAATAGCTCTGTATGGAGTTGAACCTTCTTTACTAAGGGTGAGGGGGGGAAGGGAAGGGCTTGGCCTGACCTGATTTCAGGTGTGGCAGATTTAGTGGGAGTTCATAATGTGCCCATGGCTGTGCTAGGCATGTAAGTCAGTCTACAGTGTGGTCGTTCCATCCTCCCCACAGCACTGAGGTAGGGGTTCTTTTCATTTTATAAAGCTAAGTGAGGCTCTAAGAAGTTAAGCAGCTTGCCCAGAGTCACTGAGCTGGTATGGAGCAGGGTCAGGATTTGAATGCAGGTTTCCTGGTTCCAAAGTCCATTACATATCGGCTATGAGGTTTTAGGTAACTGCATTCAAATTTCAAATACAAACCCAGGAAACCTGTTTTTAAGATTTTATTTATTTACACAGAGAGAGCGAGAGCAGAGCACGGGGAGTGGGAGAGGGAGAAGCAGGCTTCCTGCCGAGCAGGGAGCTGATGTGGGGCTCGATCCTGGGACCCTGAGTCACCCAGACGCCCCCAGGAAAACTACTTTTTTAAAACAAAGGGTCTTTTCAATTAAAGCCTCAGACCCCACCACAAAAATACTGCCTCAAAAAAATGCTGTTGTGAAACTAATTTGAATTTCACCTATTTCAAGGTCCCTGAAGGAGGAAACTATGAATCTAAGCTATGAATCACTTGCAGCCTGTGATCATTACCTTGAAACAGATGGCCAATTATGCAGATATTTTTTTGAGCTGATATTTTTTTCTAAACAACTAAATGAACAGTTCAGTAAAAAGAAAGTAAATCTTGCCTAAAAGAGCAGTTAACTTTTGTAAATGCAGGGACACTTTTACAAAAAGTTTAGTACCATCTTTTAAAATATTCAGGTTATACAGAGGAATTGATCATTAAACTCTTGAGCTTCAGTGGTAACATTTGTTGAAGGGGCATTTTGAATATATGACCGCTGTGATTGTTTGGCAGTAGTTTGTGCCATGACATGTTTTCTTAGTTATCTTTTATGTGGAAAGACCGTAGAAAATGGTAATTCAAACAAGCTTTTAAGGAAATCAGTTTTGTAGTTAGATACCTCACATGTCCAGGAAATGAAAGCTCAGTGTCTTTAAAGATTTAATTATTGGGATGCCTGGGCAGCTCAGTTGGTTAAGTGTCTGCCTTGGGCTCAGGTCATGATCCCAGGGTCCTGGGATCGAGTTCTGCATTGGGCTCCCTGCTCAGCGGGGAGCCTGCTTCTCCCTCTGCCACTCCCCTTGCTTGTGCGTGCTTGCTCTCTGACGAATAAAATCTAAAAAAAAAAAAAAAAAAAAAAAAATTTCCTTTGACTTGGTTGTATTCGTTCATATATATATAATACTAAATAGTTCATTGAATGGGTCAAGCAAATGTAGGCTCTTCTTTCTCAATACATAAAGCAGTCCAATAAAGCAGTATTCTTGGGAAGATGAGATTTTAATTTGAGAACTGTGATTTTAATTTCAAGCTTTATATACAACAGTTTATAAATAACAATTATGCTGTGATTTTTCTCAACAAATCTTCCCTTTTCACCTGCCCCTGTCTCCTGTTGTTACCCCATTTCTCTTTTCTAGCAAAACTCAAAAGTTGCTGTCTCCAGTGAGACATATCCTGTATCTTCTCTCTCTGATCAAAACTCTGATGGCTCCCCATCCCACTTACAGCAAAAGCCAAAATCTTACAATGGGCTATAGGCAGGCCCTTTTACCTCTCTAATATCCTTATTCCTTCTGCTCCAGCCAGTCTGGCCTCCTAGCTATTCCTTGAACTCTTGAGCCTTAGGGCTGTTGCTTTACCAGAGCCTTTTCCTGCAGAATGCTGTTCCTTCTTTAAATCTGCTCAAATATCACCTCCTCAGTGAGGCTGGTACTGATCATCCCATTTAAAATTCCCCTCCTCACTTAATTTTCCTCCATAGCATACTCACATCCTATGTATATTTGTCTTTTTCCTCTCCCATGTAGTAGAATATAAGCTCCACAAAGGCAAGGATTTTGTCTATTTTGCTTACTGATATAGCCCCAGAGGGCCTAGAACCATACCTAAAATGTGATTGGAGCTCAAGTATTCATTGAATAAAAGAATCTTCACACAGTAGTTAAAATCCTGTAGCTTCAATATGCAGCTTTAGTACCAGTTACAGTAATATCTTATGTAGACGTTAACTTTTCCTGCTGTGGTGTGAAGAAAGACTTAGCTTTTGATGGAGGTAGGAATGAGGAGCATCGCTCCTACCTTGAAGTGGGTGGGGAGTAAGAGGGTAAAATATGGACACGAAAAGGGTATGGAAAGTATGGAAACTGATTTGTGTGCAATTCTTCTCGAAAAATTCCAGGAATTATGAAGTTGGGGGCTCTGTTTACAAGCAGAATTGTTTCCTAGCTGAACTAGTGTGTGGGGAGCTGCCTCGTAAAGCTTCCCAGAAACTGCTTCCTTTTCAAGTTGCTGGCATCAGTGCTGAGCTCTTGTGAAAGTCCGTATTCCGTATTTATGTGGCACTTCTGGAGAACATGAACTGCACTGCAGACTTTATCATTTCCCAGCAATGCAGATAACTGGCAAGTGGAACCGTGTCTTTCTGCTTCACAATGGGAAATCCAGGAAGACTAGAGCAAAATGAGGTGCACCGACTTGCATACGGTCCCTCCTAGGAACAACAAAAACACACCAAATGAAGGAATTTAGGAATCCAGTGTGAATTTTAGCATTGAGCTATGAGGACTGTGAAGCAAGCCCAACGGAACTGAATAGAAAGCGTTTAAGAGTGAGAAGAGCAGCCCCTGCCATCTGGGAGCTGGCTTGACACTCACTGGTAGGAGTTGGCTTCTCCTTTTGGGCATAAATGGTCTCACAGAACCTCAAAATCCGGTAAGAGCATTCTGTGACTGATGGGGCAAGTCAAAAGTAAGACTACCTGGGGGCGTGTGGCTGGCGCAATTGGAAGAGCCTGTGACTCTTGATCTTGAGGTTGTAAGTTCAAGCCCCATGTTGTGTGTGAAGATTACTTTAAAAGAAAATCTTGGGTGCCTGGCTGGCTCAGTTGGAAGAGCATGTGACTCTTGATCTCAGGGTTGTGAATTCGAGCCTCACATTGGGTGTAGAGATTACTTAAATAAAACTTGAAAATCTTAAAAAAACAAAACAAAAAAACAAAAACATCACTCTGTAATCCTGTCCGGACAGAAACTAAAACATGAACGTTTTTCACACCACAAAAATGACCAGGTGTCCCCCTTGCTGCCCAGACGAGATGACTGATACAAATGACTGCTGTTCCTTCAGTAATCATAGCTTTAGCTTTGATAATTTCTCCCACCTTAGAGATAGGTTTACTAAGATAGCCCTAGAATTGCCTCACTTCCTGATGGCACCCTATCCAGAGCAAACCCATGTTTCCTTGCACGTGCTCCCAAATCCTTCCTAGCATCCTCCTACTAAGACCCCTCCATGGTTCCCCTCGGCATGCTGTCTCCCTTGATGCAAGGAACAATAAACTAGAGGTGAGAAATACTGCTGGTCCTTGGCTGGAGGGCATTGACAGTTGTTACTGTTAGATTATTACTATACTGACTCTAAAGAGGCACCCAGAATACGATTTTTCTGATCTTGCCCATCTTTTTAAATATTTTGATGGTCTGATCATGCCTATTAGAAACCTTCAGGGCTTTCAGTTACTCCCTGTCTTATTCCTTGCTGGCTGCTATAACAGTATCCCTGTCTGGGTAGCTTTTCAACAACATAAATTTATTGCTCACAGTTCTAGGGGCTGGTGCATGACTGCCTTCTGGTGAGGCCCCCTTCCTGGTTCATTGTTGGCACCTTCTTGCTGTATCCCCACAGGGTGGGGAGGTGCTGTAATCTCTCTGGAACCTCTGATAAGGCACTAATCCCATTCACAAGGTCTACCCTCAAGGCTTAAGCAACTTCCAAAGGCCCTACCTAATGCCACCCCCTGTGGGGATTCAACATTTGAATTTTGGAGGGGGAACACAAATATTCAGACAACAGTACTTACAAATAACCCCCACCAGCTAAACAATGTCTCTTATTCCTCCCTCTTGAGTCCTGTCCTTTGCCTGCTACTCTAATCTCCTCTCCTAACCATCCCCTCTATATTACGGAATATTTAACTGTTCATTTCTCTGTGCCTTTTCTACGGTTCTCATTTTTTTTTAATTTTTATTTTTTAAGTAGGCTCCACACCCAGTGTGGAGCCCAGCACAGGGCTTGAACTCATGACCCTGAGATCAAGACTTGAGATCGAGTTGGATGTTTAACTGGCTGAGCCACCTAGGTGCCCCATGCTGGTCTCATTTCTGATAACTCTTATTTACCTCTCCAGTCTCAACTGTCCCCTCCTCCAAGAAGCCTTCCTTGTGAATCCATCAGTCTAGATTAGGTATAATATCCACTATTGCATGATTTTAACCTAGCATTAGCACACTGAATTGAATTTAGTTATTCCTCTCTCCCAGGACGGTTGGGGGGGGGAGGGAGGGCTTGGACTTTTTTTTTTTTTTTTTTTTTTTTAATTTTTTTTCTTAGAGTAGCTAGATGGTTTAGCTGCTCCGTGAAAGTCTGATAAATAAAACTAAATGGTGGCTACAGTAGGAACTGAAGATGTAGATTGTGAGACTATAAATGTCTTTGAAGCTGTATAGATTTGAGTTCTTTTCATTGCTTACAGAATAAAATGTTTTTCAGCAGAGGAATGCTCCCTGACGTCTGTTTTATAAAGTAGAAATACAATTTATCAAGGGGTGCCTGGGTGGCTCAATCGTTAGGTGTCTGCCTTCGGCTCAGGTCATGATCCCAGGATCCTGGGATCGAGCCCCACATCGGGCTCCCTGCTTGGCGGGAAGCCTGCTTCTCCTTCTCCCACTCCCCCTGCTTGTGTTCCCTCTCTGGCTGTCTCTCTCTCTCTGTGTCAAATAAATCTTAAAAAAAAAAAAATACAATTTACCATTCATTTGCTATGTTTGTCTTGTGTTTTGTAAGTTGAATAGGATATTTTCTGGAATTGTACAGTACCATCTGATAAGTTCTAAATATATTACAATCATTATATATGCTTACTATCCCTCGAGGGCATCAGCTTTTTTTTAAAGCTTCATTTTTAGATGAAAAACTCAAAACAAAAACCAATAATTTATTTTGAGAAGCGCTAGAATCTAAGCAGCTGCCTTGTAGACCTCATTGCTATCAGGAACATAAGAAATGAATAAAACTGTTTTTTTTTGTTTTGTTGCTGGAAATCACCTGAAGTTAGCATGTGAACAATCCTAGAGTAAAGTCTGAACCCCTGGGCAGAGGCCAACCACTCTCCTAGCCTGCTACGTCAGAGGCTGATGGCTGGTCTCTTTGCCTTCCCTCACTCCCTCCCACCACTCCCATCCTGAGAGGACATGAAAGGCTCTTGCAAATTTCTAGAGATGGAACACTCATATTACCTTAGGCAATTTGTATGTATGTATGTGTTTGTATCAGGATGTATAGGGAGGTAAAGAAGCTCAGGACAGCTTCTGCAGCTGGGTAGTCACGTTCCATGGAGAACTGTAGAATCATTCATGCTGTCCAGGTGAAAGCAGTAGCTTTAGACTTTGGAGAACCAAGAGCAAGTCTGTTTATCCTTCACGTTGCGTTTCAGCCTCTCTTTCTCTCCTTCCCCCTCCCCCACCCGAACTTCTCTTCTTGACTGATTAATGCCTCTCATCCTTTTGATTTTGCTCCTTTAAGGTTCTATTGTCTCATCTCTGTGTCTTTGTTTTGTTACCGCTCTATTTTCTGTGCCCCAGTGTGTCTCAAATTCAGCCTCCCTGAGAGTGAGTCTCTGTGTTGACAAGTCTGGGTACAGAACAGGTGGGACAGGACCTGTGAGCCTGTGGATCAGGGGCTCATCTCTGGTCTAGCCTGTGGGGCATGTGGAACAAAGGCAGGTGAGTGGTAGTTAAGAAGTCATGTTGGAGAGGATTGTGGGCATGACAGGTGTTCTGAAGACCACTTTAATTAGGGGAATGGTAGATATCTTCCATGGCCTGTCCAGACTGAAACTATTTTCAGTTCCCTATGACTTTTTTTTAGCACATTTTTTAAAGTAAGCTTTACACCCAGCATGGGGCTTGAATTCACAACCTCAAGATCAAGAGTTGCATGCTCTACCAACTGAGCCAGTCAGGCACCTCCCACCCCCCCAACACCGCTACCCTCCTTGATATTTATGCATTGTTCTCCCCAGTACCTGGGAATGTTTCTCCTTCTCCTTCCCTATTAACTGTGTTAAAAGATGAACTGAGGTTTGTTAAAAATCCTAAGGGTTTATTTGAGCAAAATCGATTGGAATTGAACCGTGCCAAACCAGAAGTGATTAGAAGTGTTCCACAGATAGGAACTAGGGGCAAGGTTTTTATAGAGGAGATGTGGAAACTAAAGCAAAGAAAATTTTTGTTTGCATTATTTAGGAAAGCCTTGTTCACTGCCATTGGTTATCTCTAGGTTTTGTATTCTTAACCCTGAGGCATTTACAGGTTTATATTTTCGTTTGCTTACATGGACTGCTGAGATATTAGAACCACCTCAGTCTAAGAGCCTCTTTAACTAACTTTTACTTACACTCAGGAGTCACTAGCCAGAGCTTCCCTCACCTCCCCCATCTGCACCCCCAGCTCAAGGTTTCTTGCCTCTCCTCTGAGCTTCCACAACTCTTACAGACGGAATGATAACTGTTGACTTACTGTCCTTTCCATAAGATTGAGAGCTGCTCTAGGCAGGTACTAGCAGTTAGTGTGAAGTAATTTTTTTTTCATTTTTTAACTTTTTATTATGGAAAACTTAAATACATGCAAAAGAAAATAGTGTGATACCTCCCAGGTGCCCAGCTTCAACAATTATCAGCACTTGCCAATATTTTTTTAATCCTCATTTAAAAAAGTATTAAATATAGAACAACTAGATAAAAGCACATAAAACAAATGTACAACTTAATGGATAAGTTGAATATCCTTGTAACCACAAGTCAGAAGGTAGTCCTTGCCAGCCAACTCAGAACCTTCCAAACGCCCCTCCTCCTACCCAAATCCCTAATAGTCCCCCACAAGTAACCACTATCCTGATTTACAGTAATCCCTTAAAATTTTATCGCCTAATGTGTTTTCCTAAACACCATAATCTAATTTTGGCTGCTTTTAATTGTCTTTTGAGTCTTTTTTAATGTATGGGTTCCTTCCATTCTGTTTTTTCCCTTCCAATGTATTTGTTGAAGCCAGATAATTTATTTTGTGTAGTTTTTCAGTTTGTATTTTGCTGCTTGCATCCCTGAAGTGTAGCTTATCCCCTGTCATTGTATTTCTTGTAATTGATAGTTGTACCTTAAGACTTAAGCAGATGAGGTTTGATTCCTAGTCCCCCCCCCCCCCCCCCCCACCCGTGAGACATCAAAAGTATAGTTAAAATTTTTACTGGTTGGGGCGCTTGGGTGGCTCAGTCGTGCGTCTGCCTTCGGCTCAGGTCATGATCCCAGGGTCCTGGGATCGAGCCCCGCATCGGGCTCCCTGCTCAGCGGGAAGCCTGCTTCTCCCTCTCCCACTACCCCTGCTGTGTTCCCTCTCTCACTGTGTCTCTCTCTGTCAAATAAATAAATTCTTTTTTTTTTTTTTTTTTTTTTTTAAAAATATTTTATTTATTTGCGAGAGACACAATGAGAGACAGAGAGCATGAGAGGGGGAGGGTCAGAGGGAGAAGCAGACTCCCCGCCGAGCAGGGAGCCCGACGCGGGACTCGATCCCGGGACTCCAGGATCGTGACCTGAGCCGAAGGCAGTCGCTTAACGGACTGAGCCACCCAGGCGCCCATAAATAAATTCTTTAAAAAAAAAAAAAATAACATTTTTACTGGTTGAACTAATGAAATCCACAGGGAAAATAGGTAAATTTTTACCTTTTAGGATGGCTTCAGTGTTCCTCCTGGAATAGAATCTAGCCCATTTTGGAAAGCCTCTTCTGTGTTGTCTGTGCAGTGAAGCAATGATGACTTTCTACAACTTTTGAATATATGGCTAGAACTATTTGGGGACCCTTTATCCCAGATAAATCTTGCTAGCCATACACTTGGCAGAGCCAGATGGACTCCTTCCTACATTGGAATGCTAGCAAGAATTTTAATTCTTCAAAAGAAACCTCTGGGGAGATATTTCTTCCTGCTTATGTGTATAGAGAACCAAATACTTAGGGAAAAGGTTGATGCCTTTAACAAGAGGTGTTTATCGTATAAAAAATGCATATTTTCATCATTTGTACATGTTATGAATTTATAGCAAGACGAGTATAATAGTTTTAAAATAGAAGATACACGTATTAGGCCTACTGAATCTCATTAGAAGACTTTGATTATGACTTTGCCAGTCACTGCTCCAAATCTTGAGATACATCAGTGAGCAGAAGCACATGTAGAGGAACAGATTCAATTCTTTTTTTTTTTTTTTTTAACTATTATTTTATTAAGTAAACACTACCCTCCAGCATGGGGCTTGAACTCATGACCCCCGAGATCGAGTCACTTGCTCTACCGACTGAGCCAGCTAGGCACCCCTCAACTTTCTTTTTTTTTTTTTTAATGGCTAAAATCCAGGATGATCCTGTAGATCATATCCATCTGTAAAAGTTCTTAAGTTGTAGTGTTAACTTTATGTGGCCTTAAAGGGATACACAGTAACAAGGTTGAGGAAATGATAATTCTGTTTCCATTCTTGAACCAATTCACATATCCACATACTGCATTAATATAGTAGTAGTTTCTGTTATTGGCATTAACACCATGTCCTTGGTGATCCAGGTCCAGAATCTTAATTTAACTTCTTGCAACTTCTCACATTTGATACTAGCGGTTTGTTCTGGGTGTGGCTAGGTATTAGGTGCTGGTCATGATTCCTGTTACTCTTTCTCCTGTTTTCTTTATACTTCCCCCTTCCTATCTTTATGTGGAGGTGAGTTGGGAAAGGGAAACCTATCTTGAGAACTAAGGGAATTTTTGTTGAATATCTGCCCTTACCCTTTAACCAATGCCATCCTGTTAGAAATGGCAGTTCCTACCCAAATCCCTAGAGATGACTACAAATGGCAACTGGAGCTCAGAGCAAAAGTAAATTATTCAAGTCACACAGTCTAAAGGGATGTCTTTTTTTTTTTTTTTTTTTTAAAGATTTTATTTATTTGACAGAGACAGCGAGAGAGGGAACACAAGCAGGGGGAGAGGGAGAAGCAGGTTTCCCGCTGATCAGGGAGCCTGATGTGGGGCTCAATCCCAGGACCCTGGGATCATGACCTGAGCCGAAGGCAGACCCCTAAGGACCGAGCTACCCAGGTACCCAGAGGGATGTCTTTTTTTTTTTTTTTTTTTAAAGATTTTATTTATTTATTTGACAGAGAGAGAGCTAGCGAGAGCAGTAACACAAGCAGGGGGAATGGGAGAGGGAGAAGCAGGCTTCTTGCCGAGCAGGGAGCCCAATGTGGGGCTCGATCCCAGGACCCTGGGATCATGACCTGAGCCGAAGGCAGACGCTTAACGACTGAGCCACCCAGGCGCCCAGAGAGGGATGTCTTTGATCTTAGGTTTGTCTGGACCCAAAGCCCATACCTTTTCCTTTTACACAAGTGGTTCCTACCTTATTGGGCTCAAAGTAACACCATGTTTTATTTCCCTGAAATAAAAATTTACCTACCTATATATGTAATTGAAAAAAAATATTCCTTAACTCTAATATTCATTTTTAGGGAGAGCATGCACATGTGCATGCAGGGGGTGGGGAGGGGCAGAGGGAGAGAGAATCTCCAGTAGATGCCCCACCAAGTGTGGAGCCCCATGCAGGGCTTGATCTCATGACCTGAGTGAGCCAAAATCGAGTGTCAGATGCTTAACTGACTGAGCCACCCAGGTACCCCTTAACTCTAATATTAGAAACAAATATGGATTTCAACATGGGGAGAAGTATCTTAGAAGACCTAATGAAGCAGTTAGGTGCTTGTACTTATTTGTAGTGAATAAGTTTGGATTTAAAGAATAAGATAATATTCAACTGAATGTTGTTGACTTTCTTTACATAATGTATAAAGAAATAAGGGATAAATAATATTTGTAGATGTTCGTAGAATTACTGTAATGTAGCAATAGGAGCAGATACTTGAATTTTCAGTGTAAAATATAACGTGAATAGCATTGTCATGAATGACTTGATTTTCTGAAATGATAAATAGTTCTTGGTAAAGTTCTGCACAAACAGGTAAGTCTTTTCCTTGATTTACATGGTAATTACAGTCCAGGAAATTGATAACCAAAAATACTTTGTAGCAGAGCTAGGGTTTAGGCTTAAATCTTTTTGTTTTCCTCTTCCCAATGTGAATATCTGGGAGGACATTTGAAAATCATATGGAATGCCAAACAGCTCTTAACTGAGCTGGGCTTCTGTGTTAGAGTTCATACAGTATCCCTACATCAGTGGTGTCACACAATCATTGTAACAACCCAAAAAGCCTCCACAAAATTTCAAATTGTTTCATTAGGGCCAATATCACCCCTGCCCGCCAGCAACATTGCTTTATAACCAGTTGCTTGAGATTGAGTACTTTACCTATGCTGTGAAGTTAGGTGGTAAGAGGAAAAAAAAAGGGAAAGCAAGAAGGGAAAAACCAGTGGAAAGACTAGTTGGTTTTGTACAGTTTTAGGATTAATTTTATAGGATTGTAATTATGCAGAGTGGAGAGTGGTTTGTTAAGTTTGATATTTTAGGCTTTTATAATATCTCAAAGCAACACATGTTGCTGTGGCTATTTGACAGGTTCACAGGGTCCTATGACAGATGGGGAGTCAAGGTGGCATGATAGAAAAGCTTTCAGGTCCGTACAATGGGGGTGGGTTTCAGGGTAGAGTGCCATGCCCTGGGTTTGACTCCTGGAAATGCCACCTTCTAGCCTAAATTTTCTCACTGGCAAAATGTATAATACCTGCCTTATGGGATTTGTTGTAAGAATTGGATTAAATAGCATGTTAGGTATCTAGAACAATGATTCAATAAATATTTAAGATTTTATTTATTTATTTGACAGAGAGAGACCCAGCGAAAGAGGGAACACAAGCAGAGGGAGTGAGAGAGGGAGAAGCAGGCTTTCCCGCGGAGCAGGGAGCCCGATGTGGGGCTCGATCCCAGGACCCTGGGATCATGACCTGAGCCGAAGGCAGACGCTTAACAGCTGAGCCACTGAGGTGCCCCAATATGCTTTCCTTTTCTTTAAACAAGGTGAATTTTTTTTTTTTTTACAACTTTTTGGATACTTTTTGTAATTTTTTAATTTTTCTCATCTAAATTTGTACATTTTTCATTCTCCTACCCTTGGCCAAATCCCTCCAAATAAGGAAAACACATATAAAAGTGTATCCCTATACGTGATCCTCAAATTAAGTTATCTCAGTGTGGAATTCTGTGTTATAGTAACTAATCTGGACCTTTCTGAGGAGGGCTTCTGCAATAAAGTTTAGTATAAACCTAATAAATGATTTAAATCAACAAAATTGAAGATCTCAGTTAAACTTGAGAGATAATAAAACATACCAATTTATTTAGAATTGCTTTGTGTTGCACTTGTCAATGTTTATTTCTCATGTGCCAAAACTAACTCTTTAATAATATCCATATTTCTTTGTGTCCTATTTCTAGGCATAGAGAATACCTGCGGCAGAATTTGTCTCAGCATATAATTGTATTTTTACCTCTTCTCTCACTGGACATGTAGAGCTCATTTTCAACTCTCTGCACACTCAAGTCTCCTAGGATCTTAATTGTGCTGAAGTCCTAGACACTGATATTTGCTTCCAAGAAGCTTCTAGGGAAGATTACTTAGATGTTAAAGGATAGAGGAAGAACTCTACCCTTGCTTTTCTTCAACATCCAAGCTTACCTTTTTCCTTTTATCCCATGCTGTCTTTAGTCATTCCATTCTGAAATGGGAATATGCTTATTTGATCAGCTTAATAGACGATCTATTATAAATAGGTGGCCATATAATTTATAGTCCAAATCCAGACACTTTAGAGAGTTATGGGGATGATATTAAGAATTACTCTGATGGGGTGGTGGGGGGAGCCTGGCTGGCTTAGTTGGTATAGCATGAGATTCTTGATCATAGAGTCTTGAGATCAAGCCCCACACTGGGCATGCAGGCTACTTAAAAAAAATTACTCTGTGACAACAGTGGTAAATTGGGACCTGGAGTCTGCCTAATTGTAACCAAATTGCCTACTAAAAAAGGAGAAAGAAGAGAAGGGTAAGTTTCATACATTTGCCAATTAAATACCAACAATATACAAACCAGTTTCCTGGGCAGTAAGGAAGTTTTTGAATTATAGGCATTTGGGGAGGGGGTGGGGAGAGGATAGTGTGGTTATAAAAATAGAAGCAGAGAGTGAGGGTGCAGTGTCAGCACCAAGCCTGGAGCCAGGAAATGCTGGTACTCCTCGTCCTGGCTCTGGCTGGGTGACACATTCCTGGGAGTCGAGGATAGAACCCCGGGGTAGCCTGACTGCTTCTTCAGGAAGCCTCCTGACACTGCTGGGTTCTCCTCCCCTCTTTAACTGCTCTGCCTGCTCCCGTCCCAGGAGTTTTATAGGCAGGAATGGCAGTAATGTTGGCAAGCAGAGACGGGAAGAAGCTGCTTAGAGCAGGGGAGCAGGAACTAGTAATAAACTACTCCAGCCAGGGTTGTGCCTATGTGTCTGAGTCTGTGACATCATTCTGTTCTTGGCAGCTCCTTTCCACCTTTTCCCAGTCTCTGTTCCCGGGGCTCTCTATCCCCGGGGTGGGAGATGGTTCAGGATTAAGCAACCTGCACCTAGAAGAATCCTCACGCACACCCAGCCACCCACGCACACGCACGCATGCACTCTCACACATATACTCCCTCTAAATTCAGGACTGCCCTTGTGTCACACCCGCCCTACGCATAGAAGTGTTTTGTTTTCTTTTCTTCATTGTTTCTCAAACTTGCTAATGAACGATTTAAGTGTCTAAGGTGGTTGATGAGTTTGCCTTCCCCCCAATCCTTTGTCCCCTCTCATCTAGGGAACCCTGTAGTATACTTTCTTCTGTCACCTTTCACCCGATCACCTTGTACATTTTCCTGTCTTTCCATGTGTCCTAGTTTAGAATAAAAATCCGTTTCAGTCTTTCTCTCAAGATGTTTATAGCTTCTCAAATGGCCCACTTTTTTCTTAAAGTGCTCATCTCTTTCAGAATTTGTTCTAGGAAATAGTAAGGAATAGACCACCTTCCCCTGTCCTTCCCACTTGATACCTCCCTGGCTCACCATGCTTGCTTTCCAGTTTTCCATGATTTATTTGGGTGGTTTGTTTTTTAGTATTTTTTTTTTTTTTTTTAAGTAAGCTGCACCCGACATAGGGCTCAAACTCACAACCCCGAGACTAAGAGTTGCATGCTCTACCGACTGAACCAGCCAGGCATCCCCATTTGGGTGGTTTGTAAATACCACATGTTGTAGCTCTTTCATTGTAAGGATTGTTAAGTCTGCCGCCTGGGTTAATATGGACACACTGCTACATGAGCATTCTGCTAAACACATCTTAAAATTTTGATTAGGGTCCCTTTTGAGATATAATGGCCATCTTTTATAAATTGTATATTTGGTAAACTGGAAAGCTTAATCATAAATCTCTTTATTAATCTATAATATTTCACAAGCCACCCTACTACATTTTTCTTAGATGTAAAATGTCTCCTTGTTACAGTCTCTCTCTGTCTTTTTACATCTTTTCCATTTTAAGTGTCAAATAAGAGGAGGCGTTTAAGAAAAGTAGGTTTAGAAAGCTGGAAAATTGGAGACAGCACCTGACCAGGGGAATAGCAGTGATTTATGAGGTCTTTAAAATTGGCATGTAACCTTGCAGCATTATTAGACTAGGATAAAGTTCTGACTGGAAGAATATTATGGAAAAGGATGACATATATAGCCATACACATTGGATTTATCTTACTCGGTTTAGTATTTCTGTAATGTCCACAAAGGCAAGACTAAAACCTCTCCCTATCCTTTAAACTTAAGTTTCAAGAATTGCTTTGAGATTTTTGACTCTCTTGGACACATAGTTGCTTTGGTTAGCTTTCATTAGCAAAAGAAAATGTTCTTTTGGTTACTGTGGGAAGTCATTTGGTAGATTAACAAATATAAATCTGCTTTTTCCAGATAAAATTATTTGTCCTATTTTGCTTACTAAAAAAGTGGTTGTACTGAAGAAGGAAGAGTACAAAGGATGATTCACCTTTTATTTAAGACTTGCCACCGCTGACCCAGGGCAGCTAATTTAGAAGTGAATCATTTATAGAAAGTTCTACACAGTTCGAGGCAGGGCTTTGTACAATATCCTCATGAAGGTCTAAATAGAGCATACAGTATCAGGTTTCTAAATATCTGTCCTGTTGCCAGTTTTATCTTTTGCAAACGGTGAAACTTGTTTCTAGTTGACTATAGCCATTGACAAGGTGAAGGTAGGGGCAGTATGTATATAAAATCAGGTATATTTTAAAAACAAATCTTAGAAATTTAGCAAGCAAGGAGCCCGATGTGGGACTCGATTCTAGGACCCTGAGATCATGACCTGAGCCGAAGGCAGACGCTTAACCATCTGAGCCACCTAGGCGCCCCTAGGCTTGGGATTTTAAATGACTGTTTATAGTACAAAGAAACAAATGCAACTAGTCAGTTTCAAAATTATTTAATTGGAAGAAATCATTTTAAACTTAAGTCAATGTGTTAGTATTTTGATATTTACTGATCATCTGTTTTTTTTAAGTCCAATTACAAATGGCTCCTTTTTACAATCTATTTTAACTCCTTTTAGGAAGTGGGTGTTTTATTAGATAAACAGTATTATTTGGCTCTATATAGAACACAAAATGTATAGTTTCTGCCCTTGTTTTAAATTCAAAGCTGAGTTTATGTTTACATCACAGTTACAGTATCGTGGGTTAGAAAAAGCCCAGAAGTTTGAATTCTTGTTTTGTCCTTCATTAGCTATGTGACCTTAGATAAATCACTTAATGGGTCTGAGCTGGTTTTCTCCTCTGCACAGGGTGTAGTGATACCCTCATGACCTGACTCACAAGGATTAGTTGAGCTAATGCCTTGGAAAGTGATCAGTAACTTAGGTGTCTCTCTGTGGAAATAATATGTCAAGAGTGGTAACATTGCAGGGAAAAGAACTCGGACATCCAGGGTTGGAATATCATTTGCACCAAATACTACTGATATGACCCTCTAAGCCTTTATTTTTTTTTAGATATAATTGGCATATAATAATATTAGTTTTAGGTATACAATATAATGATTCAGTATTTGTATATATGACAAGATGATTACCACAATATCCAGTTAATATCCATCAACACAATAGTTATAATTTCTTGTGATGAGAACTTTTAAGATCTCTCAGCAACTTTCAAATATACAATACAGCATTAGCTATAGTTGCTATACTGTATATCACATCCTGAGGACTTGTTTATTTTATAACTGGAAGTTTGTAACTTTTGACCACCTTCACCTGTTTTGCCTACCCTGTTAACCGACCCCCCCCCCCCCCCCCCCCCCCCGGCAACCCCCCATCTTTTTTTTTTCTTTGAGGTTTTTTTTTTTTTTTTTTTTTAGATTCTACATATAAGTGAGGTCATACAGTATTTGTCTGTCTTGGTCAGATTTATTTCACTTAGTATAATGCCCCCAGCATCCATCCATATTGTTGCAAACAGTGCCATTTCTAAGCCTTTATTTTTTAGTCTGTTAAAAAAAAAAGGGGGGGGTGGGGGTGGTAATATAATACCTCTCACCTACAATTACCATAGAGAATAAAGGAAGTAATTTGTGAAAGTACCTGGTGCACATAATGTTTCTTGGACCTTGAATTTTGATTTTATTTTTCCATTCTTTCAGATCTATCTCCTTAGTTCCTTCACTTTCCCAGTACTTTACTGTAAGTGGGAGCCAGTATCCAATCTGTGTACAGCTAAGAGGGATAAGCAGATGCCCCAGTTTATGACTATAATTGAAGAATTGAGTTTTAGAAGTTATTTGATACATACACCACATATTTTGGGGGAACCATGTAGCCTAAGACACTCAGAGCTTTTTGAAAGTTTTAAGTTTTTAGTAGACTCCACACATGCCTAACTTGGGGCTTGAACTCACAACCCTGAGATCAAGAGTCGCATGCTGTACTGACTGAGTTAGCTAGGTACCCTGGAAGTAATGAGTAACAATTTTGTCACTGGCTTGGTTAGAGCTACTCCCTTCTGTTCAAGCATTCAGGGTAAGTTGGTAACCCTCTCCCCTCCCCTCCATAATTATTTTGTTCTTAGTTTCTGAGCTTAATTCCTGCTATTTTAAGGGCAATTAACTAGATGGAGGTAAAATAATCTTTTTGTTTTTCTCTTACTGAGGAAAAAGTCTTTGAGACTTAGATAATGAGAACAGCCCAGATAAAACCAGGGTCATTAATACAGGAAACAATCCAAGTGGTGGTCTTATGTATAAAGATAAAGTATTAACTCCTGATGAAAGTATGGTTTAGTTGGGGTGCCTGGCTGGCTCAGTCCGTAGAGCATGTGACCCTTGATCTCAGGGTCATGAGTTTGAGCCCCATGTTGGGTGTAGAGATTCCTTAGGGAAACTTTTTTTTTTTTAAAGTATGGTTTAGTTAATTATTAGGTTTGTCATTATGTATTTTCTGTAATAACATCGACATTTCTATAATGCTTATTTTGTTTTTTTATTTTTTAATTTTTTTTAAGATTTTATTTATTTATTTGACAGAGAGACAGCAAGAGAGGGAACACAAGCAGGGGCAGAGGGAGAGGGAGAAGCAGGCCTCCGGCCAAGCAGGGAGCCCGATGCGGGGCTCTAACCCAGGACCCTGGGATCATGACCCGAGCTGAAGGCAGATGCTTAACGACTGAGCCACCCAGGTGCCCCGAATAATGCTTATTTTAGAAAGCATGTAAAAAGTAGCAAGATTCTTGGGCTAGATTGAGATGTAGGAAAGTAGTTGTATTAAAATATCAATACTGCTACTTTAGATAACCTTCAAGAGGTTACAGTTCCAGTTACTTACATTTAAAATCACACCCACAAATAATGTAATGCCAGCTACACAAGCCCATAATTTCTTCCAGAGGTCTTTGGAACATGTGGAATCTTTGGCCAGCTCAGTTCCTGTTTAAGGAAGGCATTAAACAAAAGAAAGTTGGAAATGGGCTTCCTGGATTAAAAAAAAAAAAAAAAGGCATTTAATGTGTTTTTAGAGAGATCTGTAACCTGTTTATGGGTCAGAATATCTTTTGAAACACCAATGACAGATGATCTATTTAACCTTATTCAAAAAGCACATTGTAAAGTATATAATGGAGAAAAAGCAATATTAATTTATATGAATGACTATATAGTTCAGACTTATGACCCTAGCCATATTGAGTTTTAAGGGTGAATAATCATAACCGCTTGATAAGAACTGGAAGACAACAATTCAAGTATTATGCATGGTAAGAACACTGTCCATGAGTTATTCAACAAAGTTGAAGGATAATGTAATTTATGAGAGAAAATGAAATCCATCCTGGTGATGACATTAAAAAGGAGCAAAATCTGATCTCTTCAGGAAAACTCATGTAGTTTAAGCAGCTTTCAAGCATAGGTGTAAATATTACTGTTCAAGAAGCACTTATATTCCAGGAATAATAATAACCTTAAAAAGAGCTTTTTAGTTTAAAAAGTACTTACATATAGTCTCTTACTGAGTTTTTGTTTTTTTTTTTAATAACAACTGCATGATGTAGACCAAGCTTTAATAATGCCATGATGTACATGAGGACTATGGAGGTCAAATGACTTGACTGAACTCACTGAGAGTACAGAATTGGGACTAGATTCAAGTCTCTTACATCTTTTTTTAAGTTTATTAAAAAAAATCTCTACACCCAATGTGGGGCTCAGACTCATGACCCTGAGATCAAGAGTTGCATGTTCTTCTGACTGAGCCAGCCAGGCACCCCAAGTCTCTTACCTCTTAATCCATTGATCCCTTTTTTTTTAAAGCAACACCCACGCACACACACACACCCACACCCACCCACTCCCCCTCCCCCCTCCGGTGGGGAGGGCAGAGGGAGAGAGAATCTTAAGCAGGTTCCACACCCAGCATGGAGCCCCATTTCACAACCCTGAGATCATGATCTGAGCCAAAATAGAGTCAGACACTTTACCAACTGAGTCACTCAGGTGTGATCTTCCCCTCCTTTTTAATTTTTTTTGATTCTATTGGAAGGGGGAGTCACTTTTCTGTGCCTGAAATTTTTGATAGGGAGAATAGGATGTGAAATTACGATAGGGTGCATGTAGTACCTCAATGTACTAAACACAATTCACCATCTACCTTACTGAGTTTAAGGATAAAATGAGATAGTAGGTAGAAAGAACTTTGAAGAATTATACAAAGTATAATGATTCAGGAATTCAGTTGAAAACAAAATCTAATCTAGAGTGGGTTGGTGAAATTATTGGCTTGTGTAACTATTCTGAGAGAACTGTGTATCAGGATGTTGATCTTGGGGTCATGAGTTTGAGCCCCACATTGGGTGTAGAGATTACTTCAAAATCTTTAAAAAAAAAAAAAAAAAGTTAGCTGAGGATGATGATGATAGAAAATGTAGTAGACTTTATTGGATGGGGAAGATTTTGAGATAGACTGGATTTATTTATTTTTTTTTTAAAAGATTTTATTTGACAGAGACACAGTGAGAGAGGGAACACAGCAGGGGGAACGGGAGAGGGAGAAGCAGGCTTCCTGCGGAGCAAGGAGCCCGATGTGGGGCTCGATCCCAGGACTTTGGGATCATGACCTGAGCCGAAGGCAGACGCTTAACGACTGAGCCACCCAGGCGCCCCGACATAGACTGGATTTAGAAGTTGGGTTTTAGCTATGGCATTTTTGGCCCAGGAAATGCCATGTGCAGGTATATGGAGATGGGGAAAATGCAAAGTATAAAATTGATAAAGACAGGATATTCTAGAACTGAGCTGCCCCATGTGGTAGCTAGTAGCAAAATACAGATACTGGAGGGCACCTGGGTGGCTCAGTTGTTAGGCGTCTGCCTTTGGCTCAGGTCATTAGCCCAGGGTCCTGGGATCGAGTCCCACGTTGGGCTCCCTACTTGGTGGAAAGCCTGCTTCTCCCTCTCCCGCTCCCCCTGCTTGTGTTCCTGCTGTGCTATCTGTCAAATAAAATCTTTAAAAAATATATATATAGATACTGGACACTTTGGCTAGTTCAAATTGAGTAAGATATTAAAAATTTAAAATGTAAAATATCTCAATTTTATATTATATATTTGAAACGATGTATTAGATATAGATTATATAATTTGAATAAACATCTATTTTTACTTTTGTTAATGCAACTATTAGAAAATTTAAAATTATGTGGCTTGTTCCATATCTGTTGGGCAGTGCTGCTTTAGAAAATGGGATAGTCATGAGTTTTCCATTTATCTTTTATTTTTTTTAAACCCAATGTATTTAATTATCACAAGGGCTCAAACTTAAGGGCTTAATTCAAAAAACAGAAACCGAACAAAAATGACACCATAGCTTAAGCTACAGAGTCCTAGACAGGAATGAAAAAAAGGACAGACCATCTAAAGAAAAAATAAAAAGGCAACACAAGGAGAGAGCCTAGACAGTCCAGGATCTTGGCTGGAGACCTGATTTGAGTAGGTTTCTTGTAGATACTTCTTAGAGGCTGTGGGGTTTTTTCCAGAGCTTGGCAGCATGTGTGTTCAAAGGGCTATCAATGTTGGGTTCTCCTAGCAGGTTCTGGATGGACAGCAGGATGGTCCTGCCATCATACAGGATAGACCACTTGCCCTTCAGGATGCCCAGGCAGATGTTCCCCTGGGTGTCCATGCTGGGGTGGTAGCAGGGTGTGAGGAACTTCACCGTGTGGGTGCATTGTAAGGGTAGCCCCTGACGAACTCCAGGGAGAGAGTGTACCTCAGGTCTTCATATACTGAGCCAGGTGCACCATTTGAAAAGGTGGTCTGATTCAGGGAAGGCAGAAATTCCTGTGTCACAGACATCATGAAGGTCATCAGCTCCTGCTGTAGCCTCTTGCCCATGGGGCCCTGCGCAGTGCCCCCGGTGGACTCGACTCCTTTGTGGGTGGCGGCGGCTGGTGGCAGTTGGGTGCCACTTCTGGGAGGCCATCTGCTGTCTGGTCAGGGAGACGAACTTGGAGAGCACAACTGCAACCAGAATATTCCATTTATCTTATAAAAACGGACAATGGTAGTAAAGCACTAAATATGGATACCTCAGAAGACATTAAGGGTTTCATTTTACAGTAAAAAACACCAGAAAGGTTTTATCTAACGGATGACTCACCTTATGATACCTTGCCATGAGTTTACTTTCTTTCAATTTAGTTTAGTTTGTTCATGAGAAGGTATAGAAAATGTTAAATACTGTGTCTTACTGTCTTTTATCTAGTATACTTACGGTGGAAGCAAGTATTTCTTTTTTTTTTTTTTTTTTGTATTTAATTAAGATTTTTATTTATTTATTTGAGAGAGAGAATGAGAGACAGAGAGCACGAGAGGGAAGAGGGTCAGAGGGAGAAGCAGACCCCCCGCTGAGCAGGGAGCCTGATGTGGGACTCGATCCCGGGACTCCAGGATCATGACCTGAGCCGAAGGCAGTCGCTTAACCAACTGAGCCACCCAGGCGCCCGGAAGCAAGTATTTCTTAAAGGAACATGGATATGACCTGAACAGTGCATCATCTTTTTTTCTGTCCTAACAGTAAACACTTATTAGCTGTGTTAATTGGATAAAGTCGTAATTTTCTCATCTTCAAAAAGAGGATAATAAAACCTAGTATACATGTATATTGTATCAAATGAGGTAAGTGAACATATATTGTCATTGCCCCTCAGATACAAACTGAGTGGGGTGCTTGTTAGCCATTGTAGGAGAAAGAGAACAAGATCTCCTCTCAGGGTGAGGATGACAAAATATATGTGTTAAACCAATAGGACTTCAAGGCAAGGTGACTCAGATAGTTGAATGAGGTACTGGATTTAAATGATGTGAGTGAAGTGGAAAGATTGATTCCACCTGGGCTGTCACATTTGAGCATAGTCTCAATAGACAAGAGCATAGGGGTGGAATGGGTTGGGCAGGCATTTTAGATTTTGGATTGAGGGAAATGTATGAATGAAGATAGGAAAGCTCAAGATATGTATTTGAGGTTCCTTTTGGTTTAAAATATTCATGGCTTTTTGATCTCTTCCAGTTGACTCATGTTGCCTTACTATACCTCAGTGCAGTGTATGAGCCGGGGATTTCCTTGTTGTATAGGGACTGTCCATCTTTGCATACATAGTGGGCAGCCCAGAACCTGGCAAAAAGCAGCTATTCAATAGATAATTGGTGGGTGGTTGAATGAGCAAGAATTTTGCAGCATTCAGAAAGCACTGTATCACTTCCTTATTTTTCAGCGAGGATGTGTTTGAATTTCTAGCCCTTTATCACATATTTAACAGATATATTTGTTGATGGTTGTGCGTTGAGATCCCAGGAGCATTATGTTTTTATTCTCCCATGGAGATCTGACCTGAAGTCAGGGAGTTTTAATTACTTGCTGTTGCAGAGGGCTTGCACTCTACCTCTCAGTGACCATTACATTCCTGCAGGTTTTCAACACAGCTTGTGGAGCTCCATTCTGTGAAGGATGTAGCTGGCTCCACTCCTTCCAGAAAAAAAAATGATACCTTGCCTGCAAACTTTTGGCTGTCTGGAATGGAACATTATTCTGCAGGGGAGGAAGCACAATGAAAAAGGGTCATACCTACAGGAAATCTAATATTTGCTTTGCGGTGAAATGTGAAAAATTGAAAGAAAGGAAGCAGCATAGTAACTAGAAGTCCACTTTGTATGGGATTTCCTTTTTGGGGCTTTTCTCCTGCCCTGTTACATCATCATCATCATCATCATCATTATTTTTAAGATTTTATTTATTTGACAGAGAGGGGGATGGGAGAGGGAGAAGCAGACTCCCTGCTGAGCAGGGAGCCCATGGGGCTCTATCCCAGGACCCTGGGATCATGACCTGAGCCGAAGGCAGAGGTTTAATGTACTGAGCCACCCAGGCGTCCCTCATCATTATGTTTTAATGTTTTATTTCCTAACTGGTAAGTTGCTTTTATATTAATGGTGTTTGGGATCCACTGTGAACACATTAACAGATTCACTGTTTAAAACAACACAAAACAAAACTGTTTCCTCTACTTCCCATCATTTTTTGAGAAAGGAAATCAGAAAAGCAGTTTACTATGCATATTCCCTTGCCCCTCTACCCACACTATTAATGATTTTTGCAAGTGGACTAATTATACTATTGATTTCGCAGTTAGAATAAGGAATAGGAGCCATTCTTTTTTTTTTTTTTTTTTAAGATTTTATTTATTTATTTGAGAGAGAGAGAATGAGAAACAGCATGAGAGGGAGGAGGGTCAGAGGGAGAAGCAGACTCCCTGCCGAGCAGGAAGCCCGATGTGGGACTCGATCCCGGGACTCCAAGATCATGACCTGAGCCGAAGGCAGTCGCTTAACCAACTGAGCCACCCAGGCGCCCGGAATAGGAGCCATTCTTAAAGGACTTTCTTTCCCCCTGTGAATTATACGATTTTTACACTAGCATATTTGCAAAAACTTACTAATCATAAAGCCAAATATATTATGTCCTGCCCAGGAACACAGAGGGTTAAATCAAATATCCACCAGTTAGCACAGCTCACCACAGATGAAAAAGGGAAAGGGTGAGGACAGCAGTTTTTCTTTGTAAGCCTTTATTCTTTGGTACCCGGTTGCCTCTTGTCCTCATCACTAGCTCCTTTCATACACTTCTGAGATTTGATCAGAGTTTTGCTGACCACGCTGGACTTTTTAGCTGTGTAACAGAGCTCTTCCAATTCAGACACATTCTGATATGGCTTAAAGAGCCATTTAATAAGTAGTAGTTGTACCATTTCCGAACTTTATGAGGCTTATGGATGTGTTAAGGCTTAAGTTCCAGTGGGAATCAGGAATGGTGTGAAACCCAGGGATATAGGGAGAGGGTTGAAAGGGAGGATTGAAGCAAGGGCTGACAACATCTGTGGCAAAATTACTTGACAATAAAAGAGTAAAAAAATTTTTTTCATTTAGCCATTTTGGTATAAGACAGCCATATTAAAATGTTTTTCTTTGGGGGTGCTTGGGTGGCTCAGTCGTTAAGCATCTGCCTTCAGCTCAGGGTCATGGTCCCAGGGTCCTGGGATCGAGCCCCACATCAGGCTCCCTCCTCGGGGGAAGCCTGCTTCTCCCTCTCCCACTCCCCCTGCTTGTGTTCCTGCTCTCGCTCTTTCTTTCTCTGTCAAAATAAATAAATCTTTAAAAAAAATTTTCTTTGGGACATACGTACTCAAGAAATGTTTGTTGAACTTAATTTTTGAACCAATGATGTGTTTTCAACACTTTCTCCTCCTGTTCTGTAATTTTGTATTTGGGCCCCAGAAATTACCCAAATCATGGTGAACAAACTTAAGAGCTGGCCTGCAGATTTTAGTAAAATGAATCCTATTTTTGAAGGAAAATGAGGTTCAATAAAGACATGAACATGAGTCTCTTTAAAATCTCTCTACAACTTTTTACTATTGCAGTTTTTCCTGCTGTTTCTACCTTCATGTGAATTTGACCAAATTGCGTTCATCTCTCCACACCTCAGTTCCTTTATTTTGAAAATTAAGGAATTGGATTAGTGGTCTTTTAAGGTCTGTTTTAGACCGCTTCATTTTGGTACCTCATTCATTAATCACTTTTCTCAAGCACTATAATGCAAGATAAATAATTTTCCTCATTTAAAAAAAATCAGTTCTCAAAAATAGTCTTGCCTATGATTTCATTGTGGTAAACATGTCATGGCCTTGCCTTTGGGAACAGAACTTTTGGTTTTAGCATTGTAAATGGCAGGTAATGTAAGTGTTTAAATCACTTCAAAGTTGGTATGATCTGAACTCAGAATCTTGCTCTTGACAAATATAGGCTTTGTGACCTCAGGCAAATTATTTTCTTAGCCTCAAATTCCTCATCTATAATTTGGAGGTGATAATGTATTTATAAAGTCCTTCTGAGGATTAAATGAGATCATGGCTGTAAATTGTTTAGAACACAGCCTTGCCTATAGGAAGTACTCCGTATATATTACCTGAGGTTAATGATGTAACTTCTTAAATCATAAATTGAGGACTATTTCACTCAAATATTAAACTAATGACCAGAATGTTTCCTGATGGAAACTGGGCTAACCTATTTCTTTCTTTCTTACAGATATTATATTGTACTTTAAACACACCTAAAGTTGATATGGAAAGAGTCTTAGGATCACATGTAGGTCTTGAAGATTTCATATTTGCCCATGTGAAAGGGATCCAAAAAGAAGTGAATGTATATAAATCTGAGGATTCACTTGGTCTCACCATCACAGATAATGGTACTGGCTATGCTTTTATAAAGGTAAGTCTTAAAAAAATAACTATGTGACCTAACTGAGGGTAATAGTTAGGAAAATCTACCAGGTCAAAGAAATCTTCAGAGTGAAAGTTGGCTTAGCAGGGATGGTTTGATAAGGTTTCATTTAAAAAATGTTTCAAAGACCTCATTTTTTGTTTACCCTTTCCTTGAATTTCTTTCCTTCAGTTTAAACTTCCTCTAGAATTTAGAATTTACTGAAAAGAAAAGCCTGGTCCTGGTGCCCACTCATCCATATGAGCTCTTGTAGGTCTGTAGCTCATTAATATCTGATGACTTCCATGTTGATTTCCATTGATTTTCTAGGGTTATTTCCAAGTAAGAGTGTGTGTGTGTAATATATATATATGTATTATAAATATAATTTTTAAAGTAATCTCTATGCCCAGTGTGGGGCTCAAACAACTCTGAGATCAAGAGTTGCATGCCCCACCAACTGAGCCAGCCAGGTACCCCAAGTGTACACATTTTTGACAACTTCTTAAATGTTTAACGTTTTCTAAACTATGTAATTCCTTTATTTAGATATAAGAACAATATAGAGCTGCAAAGATGGGAGGAGGAGGTTTGAAATAGTATGAAAAACTAAGAACTGAGGAGTGGTAAAAAGGAAATTAGATTCATCTCTTTTTGCTTTGTTTTTTAGATTTTATTTTTGAGAGAAAACAAGCAGGGGGAGGGGCAGAGAAGCAGGCTCCCCTCATCTCTTAAATATCTACTAAGCAGGGGTGCCTGGGTGGCTCAGTCGTTAAGTGTCTGCCTTCGGCTCAGGTCATGTTCCCAGGACCGAGCCCTGCATCAGGCTCCCTGCTTGCTGGGAAGCCTGCTTCTCCCTTTCCCACTCCCCCTGCTTGTGTTCCTGCTCTTGCTCTCTCTTTGTCAAATAAATAAAATCTTTAAAAAAAAAAAAAATCAAAAATCTATTAAGCAATTGTATAACAGCTGACTTCTATTGAATGATTATGTACTAGGCACTTTACATACTGTTTCTCAGTCCTCACAATTCAGTTTGATACTATGTTTTTTCTTGTTGATGTATAACAAATTTTTAATGTATGACTTACTGTACTCATACCTTTGTAACCACCACCAGGCTCAAGGGAGACTTCATTTCTACCACCCAGAATTCTCTTGGAACTCTTCTCAGTCACTCTACTTCCCCCACAAAGGTAGCCACTGTTCTGACCTCTATCACCATAGTTTTGCTTCTTCTTGAACTTCATTAAGTAGAATCATGTACTCTATTGTTTCTGGCTTCTTTTGTTCAATATGTCTAGGAGATTCACCTGTGGCAGTATTTTTAACCTCTTTTAAAGATGTAGAAACAGGATCAGGGAGGTTAAGTAGCTTGCTGCAAAGTTATGTAGCTAAAAAATTCAGGATTTGAATTCAAGAGATCTGGCTCCAGAGCTGACATTCCTATCCACTTCACTAAGAATTAGTTATAAATTTCATAAACAGAACATGTTTCATGTTTTTATTTTGTCTAAATCTTTGCTGATGCATTGTCATCATTAAAGTCTTAGGGAAGCTATCTTCTTAACTGTAAATAGTACTTTATTTAACTTCCCATTTGATAGAATGGCTGTTTTTAGCTCTGCAAAAGATATGACTGTGCTGAAGGTCGAGTGGGTGATCGAATGGAAAATCGTGAGTTGGGAAAGTCATGTGGGATTATCTGGGGGAAGCTCAGGACATGAGGCACATGCAGCAATGCCTTTCTAATGTCAGCAGGGAAGGGCTTAGAAGTTTTGCAAGCACGTGTGGATTTTTTAGATCTTAACCTCTGATGTTCAGAGCTTGTATTCTTTATTTTTTTAATGCCTCCTTGAACATGTGCCTGCCTCCATACTCATTACTAGTCCTGTGGAGACAACATGATGGCAAAGAGAAAGTGGAGCATAAGCCAATTGCTGACGTATAATTCAACTTAGAGAAATGAATAGCCTGTGTACATGGTTAATATGACTTTTTAAAAATTGAGGGGGGTAATTTAAAATTTATTGAAAGATTGTAATAATACAGAGGACTTCCATAATACCCTTTATCTATTTCTCCAATTTTATCATTTGCCACATTTGCTGTTTTGTTTGCTCTCATACACGTGTATATGTGTATATATACACACATAAATACAAATACATACAATTTTTCTGAACTATTTGAAAAAGTGGGTTGTATGTATTATGCCCATTTAGCCCTTACTATTTCAGAATGGAGTTACTAAGCACAGGGTTTTTCTCTATATAACTATAGTACAATTGTGAAATTCAGAAAATCTAGTATTGATAAAACTGCAGTGTGGGGCGCCTGGGTGGCTCAGTCATTAAGCGTCTGTCTTCGGCTCAGGTCATGATCTCCAGAGTCCTGGGATCGAGCCCCACATCGGGCTCCCTGCTCGGCGGGAAGCCTGCTTCTCCCTCTCCCACTCTCTGCTTGTGTTCCCTCTCTCGCTGTCTCTCTGTCAAGTAAATCTTTAAACAAACACAAAAACAACCTGCAGGATGGACATTAGTTTAAAATTATTTTATCAGTTGCCAAATATCCTCTTTAAATGTACATATATAAACAAAGTATTCTATTCAGAGGTTACTTGGAATAGGTTCTTTCCTGCCGCTTTCCCCATTATGTGATTATTATTTATTTGAAATACTGTTGAATTTATTTGCTTCTCTTTGAATTGAGTTTCCCCCTCATCCTTGTTTTCATTTTTTCTGAATACATAAAATACTAACATGATTTGAAAGTTAAAAAACTGTATTAAAAGACCTTCAGAGATCTGTCACTCTTTCCCCTAGCCCTCTAACCCATTACTCATTTCTCCCACTCCTTATAAGTAATCATTTTCATTAATTTTTGGCTCACCATAGGCAGAAAAAAAAAAGAAACATTCCAAGAGCTTGTATGTCATTCTTGTTCAGGGACTGTGTTAATGTTTTTTGTATGGTTCCAATTTTAGTGTATGTGCTGCTGCAGTGAGTACTTGATATCCTTTCAGTAGTGG
The DNA here is from genome assembly GCF_002201575.2 of Neomonachus schauinslandi. Classification (NCBI taxonomy): domain Eukaryota; kingdom Metazoa; phylum Chordata; class Mammalia; order Carnivora; family Phocidae; genus Neomonachus; species Neomonachus schauinslandi. The sequence continues at coordinate 63,786,433 of NC_058406.1, forward strand.
TTAGAAGTCAGTATATTAGAGTAGGACAGTGTGGTATAGATTCAGACAAAGGTAAAGAGAAAGGATTCCATATTAGGGAGGTGGTGCAGGGTGATGCATGGGAGCATGGGCTTTAGAAGTACAGAGGCCTGGGGCACCTGGGTGGCTCAGTCAGTTGGGCATCTGATTCTTGATTTTTGACTCACGTTGTGATCTCAGGGTCCTGAGATTGAGCCCTGTGTTGGGCTCCATGCTTTTTTTTTTTTTAAATTCATTTGGGGTAAAAAAGTATGAGCAAGCAAGAGCACAAGCAGGGGGGAGGGGCAGAGGGAGAGGGAGAAGCGGACTCCCTGCTGAGCAGGGATCCTGATGCAGGGCTTGATCCCAGGACCCCAGGATCATGACCTGAGCTGAAGGCAGATGCTTAACCCACTGAGCCACCCAGGTGTCCCAGGTTCCATGATTTTGTGTGTGTGTGTGTGTGTGTGTGTGTCTGTGTCTGTGTCTGTCTTTTTTTTTTTTAAGGAGGCTCCATGAACAGCTTGGAGCCCAACCCAGGGCTTGAGCTCATGACCCTGAGATCAGGCTTTTGTCAGAATCAAGAGTCCAATGCTCAACTAACTGAGCCACCCAGGTGCCCCCAAAAAGCAGTTTTAATAGGTATTTATCTCTATGAACTTCCCTACCTCAAGAAACAAATCTCAACCTAACTTTATACCTCAAGGAGCTAGAAAAAGAACAAATGAAGCCCAAAGTTAGTAGAAGGAAGTAAAGAACAAAGATTAGAGCAAAAATAAAACTAGGAATATCCGGGGCACCTGGGTGGCTCAGTCGGTTAAGCATCTGACTCTTGATGTTGGTTTAGGTTGTGATCACAGGGTTGTGAGATCGAACCCCATGTGAGGGGGTTGCTGCTTGGGATTCTCTCTCTCCCTCTCCACCCCCACCCCACTCTAAAAGAAAGAGACTAAAAAGACAATAGAGAAGATCAATGAAACTAAGAGTTGGTTCTTTGAAAAATAATTGACCTTTAGCTAGATTCACCAAAAAGGACTCCAATAAAACCAGAAGTGAAAGATGTTACACTGGATATCACAGAAATGCAGAGGATCATAGGTATAACTGTTCACAGTAGTTTTCTAACATCTTGGATGACCTATAAGAAATGGGTAAATTCCTAGAAACCTACAACCCACCAAGACTGATGATGAAATAAAAAAATTTGAGCTGATGGATTTAATCTCCTTGATAGTAATGAAAAACTTCCCAACAACAAAAGTTTAGGACCCGATGGCTTCACTGGCAAATTCTAGCAAACATTCACAGAGAAGAATTAATACCAGTCCTTCTCAAATTCTTTCAAAAATTGGAAGTGAACTCTTCCAAACTCATTTTATGAAGTCAACATTACCCTGATACCAAAACCAGACAAGAATGCCATGAGAAGAGCCGGTATTCATAATAACATAAATGCAAAAGTCCTCAACAAAACATCAGCAGTCATATTCAGCAATACATTAAAGGATCATACCTCATGACCAAATGGGGTTTATTCCAAGGATGGTTCAACATCCACAAATCAATGTGATAAACCACGTTAACAAAATGAAGGATAAAAATTATGATTATCTCCGTAGATGCAGAAAAAGCATTTAGTAGAATTCAACATCTGTTTATGGTAAAAACTCTCAACAAAGTGGGTATAGAGGGAACATACTTCAATGTAATAAGGGTCCTATAGGACAAGCCCACAGCTAACATACTTAGAGGGAAAGCTTTCAGCTTTTCACCACTAAGATCAGGAACAAGGCAAGGATGACCATTCTTGCCACTTCTATTTAACACAGTATTGGAAGTTCTAGCCAGAACAATTAGGCAAGAAAAAGAAATAAAGGGTATCCAAGTTGGAGAGGAAGAAGTAAAATGGTCACTGTTTGAAGAGGATATATACAAAAAACTCAAGACTTTATCCAGAAAACTGTTAGAACTAATAAATTCAGTAAAGTTGCAGGATATAAAATTGACATGCTAAAATCTTATTTCTATATGCTAATAATGAACTATCAAAAATTGAGAAAACAGTTCCATTTACAGTTGCATCAAAAAGAATAAAGTACCGAGGAATAAATTTAACCAAGGAGAATAGCCTATTCAAAACTACAAGATGTAATTGTAAGAAATTGAAGACAAATGAAAAGCTATTCCATGCTCATGGATCAGAAGAATTAATACTGTTAAAATGTCCATACTACCCAAAGTAATATTACAGTCAGTGCAATCCCTATCAAAATTCCAATGACACTTTTCATACAAATAGAACAAATAGTCCTAAAGTTTATGTGGAACCAACCATAGAAGACCGTGAACAGCCAAGCAAGGTTGAGAAAGAAGAACAAAGCTGGAGGCAGCATACTCCCTGATTTCAAAGTATATTACAAAACTATGGTAATTGAAACTGTGGTATTGGCATAAAAACAAACCTTGATCAATGGGGCAGAATAGAGAGCCCAGAAATAAACTCCTGCATATATGGCCAAGTTATAACAAAGGAGCCAAGAATATACAATGGAGGAGGGGACACTATTTTTTATGTTTATTTAGTTTGAGCTTTCTGTTTAATGGTATGGGAAATATGGGATAGCCAGTAATGGGAAAATTGGATAGTCACATACAAAAGAGTGAAACTGGATTATTATCTCACACCATACACAAAAATTAACCCAGAATGGATTAAAGACTTGAATTAAAACCTGAAACCACAAAACTAGAAGAAAAACTAGGCAGTAAGCTCTTAGACATAGGTTTTGGTGATTTTTGAACCTGAAAACAAGCAACAGAAGGAAAAATAAAAAGTGGGCTATTTAACTAAAATAGATTAAAAAAAAAAAAGGTGGGCGGAAGATCTGAATAGACATTTCTCCAAAGAAGACCTACAGATGGCTAACAGCTACATGAAAAGATGCTTTATGTCATTAATCATCAGGGAAATGCAAATCAGAACCACAGTGAGATACCACCTTGCACCTCTTAGAATGGCTATTCTCAAAAGGACTAGAAGTAGCAAATGTTGGTGAGGATGTGGAGAAAAGGGAACGCTCGTGCACTGTTGGTAGGAATGTAAATTGGTGCAACCACTATGGAAAACAATATGGCGTTTCCTCAAAAAATTAAAAGAGCTACCATACAATTCAGCAGTTCCACTTCGGGGTATTTATATGAGGAAAATGAAAATGCTAATTCAGAAAGATAAATGAACCAGGGATGCCTGGGTGGCTCAATCGGTTAAGTGTCCAGCTCAGGTCATGATCTTGGGGGTGGGACAGAGCCCCACATCTGTCTCTGTGCTTCGTGCAGAGTCTGCTTGTCCCTCCCCCTCTGCTCCTCCCTCTGTGCACGCTCTCTCTAAAATCATAAAGACAAATGCACCATGCATTTGTGTATGGTGTTCATTGCAGCATTATTTACAACGGTCAAGATGTGGAAGCAACCTAGGTGCCTGTCCACTGATGCATGGATAAAGGCGTGTACACACACACACACACACAGGAATATTAGCTGTATAACAGAATGAAATCTTCCCATTTGTGGCAATATGGATGGACCTCAAGGGTATTATGCTAAGTGAAATGTCAGAGAAATACCTCTACTATATAATCTATTTTCTATGTAGAATCTATATATGTGATTAAAAAAAATTGAATTAAAAGACAGTACTGCATGGTTCTTACAGATAAAACTTTTCAGGTGAAAAGACAACAGACTAAAACATTTGTGATTTTAGATTTTACAAGTCTCAATTTCCCAGAACCAGAGTATATAAATAACCTAATCAGAAAATTCAGAGTGTATACTTTTAACAAAACTGGAAATTCCTAGAGTGTTTCAAGATGAGTTGTCAAACATTTACATAAAGGGACAGATGGTAAATATTTTAGGCCTTGTAATTCAGAGTCATGTAGTCTCTTGGACCACCTCTGTTTGAATCCCCATTCTGTTGTTGTGTTCTTTTGATCAAGCCATGTAATCACTGTACCTTGATATTCTCCTCTGTTAATGGAATGAGGCTTGCTTTGAAGGCTAAGTGAATTAACTATTTACAGTTGTTAATGAATGTTACTTTATTATGAATGAGTTTTGAGGACAGTGTTGGGAGGATCAGCACAGATCTCAGAGTTGCTGACCATGGCAGTAGGGCACGCAGCTCAAACAACCTTGAATCTGATGCCTAAGCTGTGAGGAGGGTGCAATGCTGCCCTCGAGTTCTGCTGATATCTGTGATGAGCAGAGTTCTGTAAGTATATGCAGTGAAATAATGGAAAATACTATAATGTCTGAAATGATTGGGAACCTCTGAGTTTAATAATGTGAATCCCATCTTTTAAAAAATATTTGTCTTCTCTGCATTTTGCAGTATCAAGCTCTAAAGCCAGATGAAACAAAGTTCTAAGTGTCACAGAGAATGATACTGACTCAGTAAATATAAGCATAGAACTAATACTTTATTTTCCAGTTCCTTGTGTTTGAATAGCACTTTTAGCAATATTATTAATCTCTATCATGTTATGATTATCAAAGAATAGATTCCAGAAACTTGTCTCAATTGCTACCTCATTTTTTATGACTTAAGAGGCTACAGCTTATGTAATCCATAACATATATAATCAGTGTCTTCTATTTTGCTTCTATATCTTTTTTTTTTTTTTTTTAAGTTTTTACTTTTTTATTTAAGAGAAACTGCATGCGTGGGAGAGAGAGGGGGAGAGAATCTGAGGCAGACTCTGCTCTGAGCGCAGAGCCCAGTGTGTGGGGCTCGATCCCACAACCCTGAGATCATGACCTGAGCCAAAACCAAGAGTCAGACATTTAACCAACTGAGCCACCCAGGCATGCCCTTGGCTTCTGAATTTGATTCCCCTTATGGTGTTCTTCAGGTTTCTTACACTGATTTTCCCATCTCTTCATCCCAGATCCTTATCTGCTAACTCTGATGATTACCCATGCTTTGACTTTTTTCTTGCCCACCTGGATTCTTGCCTTGCTACGTGCTCTGACTTCTGGTAACTGCCTTTCTTCCTTCGGTCTGGACACTCTTCTAGTGATGTCTGTGGCTACTCACAGGTCCAGGACAACCTAGATTTTTGTTACTCTGGCCTTTAATTTACTGGTAAGATTTATATGTGTCTGTAAAGTTTTCCATTTTTCAGAAAAGTTTTATTTATTTAATCTCTACACTCCACATAGGAGCTCAAACTCATGACTCTGAGATCAAGAGTTGCATACTCTTCTGACTGAGCCACCCATGTGCCCTGTAAATTTTCATTTGATTAATTTTATATACTGCTTATTTTTAATCAATTGTGACAAGTCTTAAAAATATGTGGTGGAACACTGAAATTTATATGGTGTCATTGATCAAAGGAAAAAATAGGTTCAGAAGGTATTAAGAGATAAATTAGAATAAAAAGGAAGTGAAAGTTACATAGATTTTCACATTCTCGAATGGCTTAAGAATGGGTAGATGACAGGATATTTAATAGTTTTTTTTCTTTATACTCTAGTTTTCTTTTTATTTTTTTTTAAAGATTTTATTTATTTGATAGCACAAACGGGGGGAGAGGGGCAGAGCAAGCAGGCTCCCCGATGAGCAGGGAGCTCGACATGGGGCTCGATCCTGAGCCGAAGGCAGACACTTAACTGACTGAGCCACTCAGGCGCCCCTCTAGTTTTCTTTTAAATCTTATTTTTCTGTGACCCTTTAGAAACTCCAGTTGCACTTAGTGGTGTGTTGTAGTAACTCTTAATTCTGTTAACTTATAATGCTAATACTGACTCCTAATAATAAAACAATACCAGTCGGATGATGAAATTTCTCATTTTTTTAATATTTCACTTTTTGTAATGATAGTGAGCTCTGAATTGGCATTATTTCTCTTGCATGAAGCATATTAATAGTTACTATTATAATGAAAATAGGAATGTTCTTAAAAGTGGGTAAAAAAGAAACCTGTTGTGAGTTTTGGTATATAGTAATAAAACTTAAAACTTAAAAAAGTCCAACCTTCCCAGAACAGTCTTGTACGATTCTCTTTTTTCTGTTGATATTATGGAGATGCTGGGGTACATGAGATCAGTTTTCCTCTTAACTCTTAGACGAAGTGGTTACCCTGCTGATTCAGAAGGTGTTATTTTTCCACCTGGTAAGAGTGGGGAATGCACATTTTTTTTTTTTTTTAAGATTTTATTTATTTGACAGAGACACAGTGAGAGAAGGAACACAAGCAGGGCGAGTGGGAGAGGGAGAAGGAGGTTTCCCGCGGAGCAGGGAGCCTGATGTGGGGCTGGATCCCAGGACCCCGGGATCATGACCTGAGCCGATCCCAGCACCCCGGGATCATGACCTGAGCCGAAGGCAGACGCTTAACGACTGAGCCACCCAGGCACCCCCACATGCTTTTATTATATATCTAGTAGCCTCTAATATTTCTATCCTACCCACCCCCATGAAGGATGTGTGACTCCTGAGGCAGACTGTGGATTTTCTTTTGCCCTGTTCCTCACTACTGTGGAAGAATTAACTTTGCAGGGCTGTTACCTGTGCAGTTTTTTTCTGGGCCTCTGATCCCTAAAATCCTTCCCTAAAATCTTTGTACTATCTTAGGGAGTCTTAGGTCTCCTTTTGAGACTCTGCACTATAGATTTATTGTATAGAAGTAAAATAGATTTAAGAAAGACCAATTTGAAGTTTTCCTGAGTCCTAAGTTCTCCTGACCTAAAAGGTGTAAGTGAAAAATGATAGTATAGTATCACTCCTACTGGCTACCTAAATGGTAACCACACCTGTGTGTTATTAGTTAATCAATGTTCTTAGCTGAGGTTGTATTCTTGAATCATTACATTTGTAACTAAGGTTTAAAAAAATGTAGCCAGTAAAAAAAAACAACAAAAAACTTAAGCTCTATTCTCATGTAATGGGTTTCATTTTGAAATGATTCAACAACCATTTTCGGAGGACTTTGACTGTGCTAGACACAGAGCATGTAGTGGTGAATAACACCATCTCTGTCTCCAAGGATATTACGGTTCAATAATGGAAATTGAGAAGTAAATGAACAATTGCTCGATAGTATGCTGAACTGGCGAATTACTAGATTTTCCCAAGCTTCAGTTTTTCTCATCTATGACGTGAGACTCTCATAAAGGTTGTTAAAATTAAATGAGATGGCAAATGTAAAGTGCTCAGCTTAGAGCTCAGAATATGTAGCAAAACCTACTAGAGAAGCATGAGAGTGACACCCTGACCATTCTTGGGGGAGTACCCCAGGGAATGTCAGAAGTTTCTCAGAGAAGGTGTGATGATTGATGGAGCATAATTCTAAATGAGGTAAGATGGTTGTCCTTTGTTGCTTGGTCTTTCATCTTTAACTGAGCCTTAAGTTGCATTGTTAGTATGTCAATGTATTATATATAATGTCCCAGGAGCATGAAAAGTAATGTTATGCAGTTCCATTTTGTATTATGTGTTATCCTTAATTTTCTTTCTTTCAGAGAATTAAAGATGGTAGCCTAATTGACTCAGTTAAAACCATCTGTGTGGGGGATCATATTGAATCTGTAAATGGAGAAAATATCATTGGGTGGCGTCACTATGATGTTGCAAAAAAATTAAAGGAATTAAAAAAAGATGAATCCTTTACCTTGAAGTTAATAGAACCTAAGAAGGCATTTGGTAAGTTGGGTGTGGGTGTGTATGTGTATGAAGTGTTCCCTTCCCTGGCTTGTCTTTATAAGGATAGTGCATACTGAGCTGTGATGCCATGTGATACAATATATCTATTAAGACTATAGAGAATGACAGCACTGACAAGGGAAAACAACTATTCGAGGAGAAAAAAGTTGTTTAAAAGGACAATTTCTGAAAGACCTTTGGAGTCACAAAGTCTAATGTCCAGTGACTTTGTGGCAGTTCCAAACTCCAAGGAGAGCACATTGTATTACATTTATCTTGCTCAGCAATAAAATTCTTGATTGAGCTCTCTAAGCCATAATAACTGTTGTTCATGGACCTCAACAGCAAAAACTTCAGTTACACACAGAATTGGTATTTAAAATAGTTATCTAGTCTATTTTAAAGACTTCAATACTTTTCCTCCATTGGCATTTTGAATTTGGCTGCATGGTATGGTATGAAATTACTTCTACTTTGGTGTGACATCTGTACTTGCTTGGTTTTAGCCATGGCAGCTGTGTCCCAACTGTTCAAACCCCCAGGGCCATCTCCTCTACAGGAAAATGTGCCAGCTTCTCTCTACCCAGCACTATTTTAATAAGCCAAATGACCGCCTAGTGTTCATCAGTGTTGAAATATCTTCAGCAGAATCATTCTAGACTGCCCTTACTCATCCATGACCCCACCCAAATTATGTTCGTTCTTTTGCTCACAGTGCATAAATATTCCTTATAGTTTGTCTTTAAATGGGTGTTTTCTCAGGGCAGTTAATAAAAATGTTGGGAGAATGCAATGGATCTTGGGAACTATATTTTCCCTCCCTTAGCAAGTAAGTGACAGGTACTAGCCATATGGAAATGGAAATTCTTCTCTACTTCCAAGTGATTCTGTGCCATTTAATAGAAATACAGTGTAGATTATATGACTTGGGGGAGAAAGAGTTCCATAGAAGGTTTAAGAAAAGAATGCCTTGCACTGAGCTATGTATAAAAATGTTGAATCACTATATTGCACACCTGAAGCTAATGTGACACTGTATGTTGACTCTACTGGAATTAAAATAAAAAACCCCGGGGTGCCTGGGTGGCTCAGTCATTAAGCGTCTGCCTTTGGCTCAGGTCATGATCCCAGGGTATTGGGATCGAGCCCCACATTGGGTTCCCTGTTCAGCAGGAAGCATGCTTCTCCCTCTCCTACTCCCCCTGCTTGTGTTCCCTCTCTCGCTGTGTATCTCTCTGTCAAATAAATCTTAAAAAAAACAAAAAACAAAAAAACAAAAAAACAAAAGAAAACACTGGGTGGCAGGGGGAGGGGTGAGGAAGAATGCCTTATGCCAGTGCTGCTTCTGGAGGGACCATTCATTCTAGGAAACAATACTGTAGATACTGTGATTCTGCATGGAGTACAACCCAGCTTCTGAGCTTGCTTGTCACAGAAGAAGGTGGGCAGCACTCAGGTTTCTCTCTAGCGCTCGTTTTGAAGTGGCTTTGTTTGCTGACCAACTCCTTGGGTGTTATAACATATAAACCGATAGGATATAAACAGTTTGAGATATTCTTATTTGACTTAGACTCTTTATAAATCAGTCATTCTCTTGGTACAACTCAAGGAGTATAAATTTTTTTCACCTTTATTTCTACCATGTAGTTTATTTTTCAGAGTTAATCTTTTTCTATTTTTACCTACTGTCTGCATCTAAATCTTGTGGTCCCTGTATTTTTATAGAAAGTTACTGATACGCTTTAACTTGGATGCTAGGTTGGTGTTAGTTTTGGATGTTGCAGAGATCATTGTATGTAGCTATTGTTGCTCCATGATTAGGTTTTCTCCTTCAGTGCCTGAGACACACGTGTAGATGGTTGGTGTGCTGCACTGCCTTATGTGCCTGGCTACTATTTTTTTAATTTTAATTTTTTTATTAACATATAATGTATTATTTGTTTCAGGGGTACAGGTCTGTGATTCATCAGTCTTATACAATTCACAGTGCTCACCATAGTACATACCCTCCCCAGTGTACATCACCCCCCCGGCTCCTATTGAACCTGCTCTCTGTTGCCTCATAGGAATTCCATGTACACATTTGAGAGGGACAGTGGGTAGGATTTTCCTAGTGGGGGTGTATTGCATCCCAGATTCTGGTGGTGCTGTGGGTTAGGATATGTGGAAATCGATTTTGGAGCAATGATAGGTTTTTATCTTCCAAAATTCCTATGACAGCTTAACTCAGCCCCACTTAAATCTGCTGGACTATGTGCGTTTTCCACTCCGGGTTGGTACTTGACTTTGGGCCATGGCTTGGAGATTCTCTCTTAGAAGTAGGCCTTGCTGCTCTCTGCCCATCCTTCAGCCCTCAATTTTGCTGCTTTTTGCCTTGAGATAAAGGCAATGCTAGTTTGTTTCCCATCCTTTGACTTCATCCCAGTGCTTGGCGCTTTTCTTGGAAGGGGAGTATCCGTTAGGAGGTACTTGAGGAATCTAACTTCCCTCAGTTCTCTTGGTTCTAATCTTATTTTTTTTCTGCTTCCTTCCTTCCTGTGTCTTCTAGCATTATCGTTAATGAATTGATTCAAATTCCTAGTCCTTCATGATTATCTGACTCTGTTGTGTTGGATTCCTACAGGAGGAAAGGGCCAATGTAGGTGAGGCAGAATGTTCTGGTCTCTGCGATCAGCTAGGCCACCTAGGCTGAAGTGAAGTCATTTCTAGGATTTTTACCAAAAGCTGTTGAAATAGCCATACACTCTAGTATTTTGACATTTCCTTACCAACTTCCCTAAAGATTTAGCCTGGGGAGTTATGTGGACTGTGTCCTAAAATGCACGAAGGAGTGTAGTTGGTTGCTTTGCAGTGATATAACAGGGATGATGAACACAACTCTCAGCCATGGATAGGGAATCATTTACAGCCTGCTCCTATTTTCATATTTTAGGTCCACCACCGTCACATCCCATTTCCAGGGGCCATTATATATGCCAAGATTCTTTTTCAGAGCTATAGAATAAATACTTTCTAGTTTAATGAAAAGGCATTTTTTGGTAGACTTATCAAGTAGGTCTCAGAAACAAAGACTGTCAGTGATGCCTTGGGAAGGTCAGGAACAAAGGCCATTTCAGGAATGTATGAACCAGGCACCTTTCCTGGCCCTGGTCTGATTAACTCCCTCCAGTTATTTCCTGTCTTCATGTTACTTCACTCAGGATTCAAATTCCTGGGAGAGCAGGGGAAACTGATAAGGTCATGTCCCATCTTGATAGTGGGGAGGCAGGCATGGTTAATAGGCTCACCAAAATCATGCAGAACAGTGAGGGAGAAATTTCCTTTTGGGTAGGAAAAAAGTAGCAGATGTCCATTTTGCCATTTCTCCTAAGCTTTTATGCCTTGTTTAGTGGAGTGTGTTGGTTTTCTCTTGACTTTGTTTTTTGTTTTTTTGTTAAAGATTTTATTTATTTATTTGACAGAGAGATACACAGCGAGAGAGGGAACACAAGCAGGGGGAGTGGGAGAGGGAGAAGCAGGCTTCCCACTGAACAGGGAGCCCGATGCGGGGCTCGATCCCAGGGCCCTGGGACCATGACCTAAGCCGAAGGCAGACGTTTAAACATCTGAGCCACCCAGGCGCCCCTGTTTTCTCTTGACTTTGAATCTGACTCTACCCATGCATGATACTGTCAGTCTGGGTGTATCAGAATGGATCTGGAGGGAGGCAGGGTATTGTCAGTTGGCTTTGGGTGTCTGGTCTTCCGGATTTTTTTTTTTTCTGTTTGGTGTTGGGTGCTATGTAAATGGCAGTTTGGCTATGGACTCTCTAGAGATCGTGATGGCATCAAGCTTTTTAAGACTTTAAGTAATTTCTACACCCAACATGGGACTTGAACTTACAACTCTGAGATCAAGAGTCACATGTTCTGCTGACTAAACCAGCCGGGCTGCATCAAGCTTTCTTTAAGGGAAAGAGTAAAAGCCACATTCTTCTTGGTGCTGGTCACCAGATTTGGAAAGGGCAATAATCCAGATTTGGACTATACTTCTGGGAAGGTCCTTCATTTCTGTCTGCCACAAATAATTTATTGAGAATTTTCTGTGTTCCAGGTACTCCATTAGGCACAGTGGATACTAAGAAAGACTAAGCCATAGCTCCTGCCTTTTGAAGAGCTCACAGTTTAGCAGAAGGCTGTTACTGATTGAATTGTGCCCCCCTAAAATTCTTGTGTTGAAGCCCTAATCTTCACCACCTCAGAATGTGACTGTATTTGGAGATAAGGTCTTTAAGGAGGCAATTAAGTTAAAATGAGATCATTAGGGTGGGCCCTGATCCAATGTGACTGATCTAAGAGGAGAAAATTTGGACACACACATAGCAGGAGAATGCCATGTGACCATGAAGACCTGTACAGACCAAGAAGAGAGGTCTTAGAAGAAAGCAACCCTGGGGGTGACTTGATATCCAACTTCTTGTGAACAGAGGAAATAGATTTCTTTTGTTTAAGCCAGGTGGTCTTTTGTGGCAGCCCTAGGAAACTAACACAGAGGCCAGTGGGCTTAAAGGAAAATTACAGTGCAAATTCTTTGACTGTGGCAGTATGAGCTCCCTAATAATCTAGAAGGTATAGGTGGAGTATCTTAGCTGTCCTTTGGCTTTGGGTAGATGGCAGGAACATACTGATGTTTTCATTGAATAGATATTTGAGCAGTTAGTATATGCTGGTATTAGAGTGTTAGTGGCTGGGATAATAATAGTTTCTTGAGCATCCACTGTATTCCATCACCATACTACTTGCCTGGTATATCACATGAATAAGATCTAGTTCTTGCCTTCAAGAAGCTCCTATCTAGTGGGAGGAAATGAATGTGAAAAGAAATTCAATAAAGAGAGTTAACAGTGCTAACATGTACTAGAGGCATAAAAGTGGGCGACATCAAGTCTACCTAAGGAGTTGAGGAAAAGCTTCCTGGAGAAAAGATTTGAGCTGAATCTTAAGAGGTGTGCTTAGTGAACAAATTAGGGAAGGTTGTCCCAGGGAGTAGGAATAGAATAAGCAAAGGTGTAGAGGTATACAGCAGTATCCTCTGTTTGGGAATATCATGTATGTCTGTATGATTGGAATAGAGGTTCTAGGTGGTTGTGTGGCAAGAGTTGAAGCTCAAGGGTTGGTAGAAACCAAATCAAGAGCCTTGTATGTGAAGATAAGAGAGTGGGCAAGGAAGGGGTTTAAGCAGGTGATGAGCCTTGGCTTTTAGAGAGTTTGGAGACTGTGTCAGATGGGTGGGGGTGGTTTATAAGCTCGTGTGGCCAAGGAAATCCATGAAGGTTCTGTTGTGTAGGTTGAGGAGAGAGAAGATGAAATCCTGAGTGAAGGCAGTAGCAGTAGGTATGGAGGTGAGAAATCGTTCTGAAGAATAGACTGGTGTGCTGGAGCCGTTGGTGCACATCTCTTCCAAACTCCATGTTCAGTGAGCTCACCTTGGTGGCTTGAAACTGGCTATGGTGTGGGGTATTTACATCACAGACTCAAAGTACTGCAAGTCTGGACTTGTTTTTGTTTTTTTGTTTTTTTTTTTAGCCTGGAGAGCTGATGGTTAAACACTTACCTGCATGCCACTGAATATTAAGAAGGTAGAGTTGGAAACTCATTGAATGTAGAGGTAAAAGAAAAGAGATTGCAAATGATAACCCACAGATTTGTGGCTTGGGTAAGGGGTGGAATGGAGTGCTTTTCTTTCAGATGAGGAAAACTAGAAGAGAAAGTGATTTGGGTGAGGACTTAGAGACGAGAGACTGTACTTACAATATAATTTTAGGCTTGATGAGTTTGAAACCTGTGGGAGAATTTAGTTGGAAATGTGTAAAAGGTAGACAAGTGTTGAGAACCGGAGCCTAGGGAATGGGATTTATGAGTAATTTGAAGCTGTGGAAATCTGATCATTCAGAGTAGTAAGAAAAAGACCAAACCTAGAGTTGTGGGGGAAGGCCAGCATTTAGGGAGTAGAAAGAGGAGGAGCCAGCACAGTGAGGAATGGCCAGACATGGAAGAGACAGCCTCTGGATGGCCTTTTCCCAAGCACTCAAGAACCCATTACTTGACCCAAGAGCAGGTGCTCCACTCAGCTTTTCTAAGTTGGTGGTGGGGCTCTGAGGGAGAAATAAAGGCTACTTTAAAACACACCCTCAGGTTCTCCTGTGTTGATCAGAGTTTAAATCACTGTTTTTCATCTAGTGGATTTCAATCACTGTGTTTAGAATAGGGAGTAGAATAGAATTGAAAACTTCATAGTTCTTTGTGCCTAGTAAGGGTAAGTTACATTGTACATGTCAGTTAATGTGTTTTTGTATATTTGTGTTTCAGATATAGATGTGTGTGCATCTGTATAATTGTGTTATGATATAATGTGTATATTTCTCACTGTGGGTCATAGCAAAAAATAAAATTTGGAAGCCACTGGTTTAAATGATTCCCTTGTTAAAAATTTGTAGTTTGAGGAATCTTTCCCATACCTAACACGGTTTCTCCTGGTCAGCTGCTTTCTGATCCAAATTCTCCTCCTTCTAGCCATGAGTTGATGGCAGCCTTCCCAGTTCTTATCAAGTATCGGGTGGAATGTCTCTGGTGGTATTTTTTTTAGGGCATGGCTCACTTCCTTTCCCTTTTTGCCAATGAAAAGGAACATGTCTCCACAATGAGCTCAACCCTGCAGGGTTTGCCCTGTAAACCTAGACTTTCCCAAGGCTATGAAAATCCACTCTTAACTGGCTCTAAAACCAGACTAGTTCAACTGGTTGAAATTGCAGAAAAATAAGTGTTAAATCTATGAAACTTAGATTGTTTTACTTGGATGAGTCTGTATTTATCCTGGAAAGTTCTTTAGTTGGTAATTGTTGCCCTTTATGGAAAGATGTTTGTAGGAGGCCTGAAATGTTTTTGTTTTGTAAATTGTTTCCAAAATCAAAGGGAGTTGAAAGAAAAAGTTCACCTCCTAAAGCAGTGATAGTCTTTATTTTGGGGTTAGATTTGTAATAGATCTCTGGGCTATGTCTTCTTTTAGAGAGTTCATTTCTGTGCTATGTGTCTATCAGAATAGGATGTTCAGTATGTGAAGTACGTCTGAGTCCTTTGAGTCATTCACAGCTGGAAAACTCAGACCTCATCTTTGTGATTCAGCTTCACTGATGTACTCATTTTCAAAGATGAAGTCTATTTGATATTAAGAGAGAAATTTTGGCTTTTAAGTTTTAGATGACTTTTTAGATAGAAAGTATTTTTCAAGTATTTGAAAAGTCTATTTTTCATGCTATTTCTAGAGAAAAAGTTTCAACTAACAAATGGTCTTGGTGCCTTTTCATGTATACTGAATTCAAAATATACTGGGGAATATGATAAAAGTTACTAAAGAGGAAGAAAGCGTAAATAGTTAAGTATATAGACTGTCACATATGGGCTGTGTGATAATGTGGCATTAGATGAATTAAACTTTGTGGCTTGGTTTCTTCATATAAAAAGTAAAGATGGTAATAGTATTTATCACATTGAGGATTAAATGATTAAACACATTAAAAAATCATAGAATAGTCCCTGACACATAGTACGTGTTCAATAAAAGTATTACTATTATTATGAAGGTGTAGCCTTTCTTTTCTTTTTTAAAGATTTTATTTATTTGACACAGAGCACAAGCAGGGGGAGCGTCAGGCAGAAGGAGAGGGGGAAGCAGGCTCCCCGCTCAGCAGGGAGCTCGATGCGGGGCTCGATCCCAGGACCCTGGGATCATGACCTGAGCCAAAGCAGACGCTTAACCTACTGAGCCACCCAGGCACCCCAGGTGTAGCCTTTCTATAAGTTGTTCATGAACAGCAGTGCAGGTGAGTTGGTTAGCAAGTATTTGTTGGGAACTCTGTCACAGTTCCAGATCATGGAAAGACAGATGATGACATCATATCTCATATCAAATAATGAGATATATCCATATGTCCTTTTAGCAGGTACACGCCATTCAGTTTTCTAAGTACTTTCTAAGTAGGAAATCACTTAATCCTTTCAACCATGCTAAAAGATCAAGCCATTTGTTCAAGGTTGTAGAGCTAGCTAGTGTGATGGAGGCAGGCTTCTAACCCATGCAGTGAACTTTCAGAGCCAGCTTTCTAACAACTGTTATGGATAAGTCCATATGTTTGCTGTCCTCAAGGAACTTACAATTTATATAAGGAGGTAGATACATTAAGAATCAAGTAATTCTATTAGTAGCAGTAATAGCTACCATTTATTGAATGCTTATAAGAAGCTATAAAGAACATAGGCTCTGAGACAAATTGTTTGGGTGTAATTCCTGTCCTGCTGCTTATTACCTATGTGATTTTTGGATCAGTTACTCCCTTTGTTCCTGTTTACTTATCCATAAAGTGTTGTGAGGATTAAATGAGTTAATATATGTAAAGCACTTAAAATAGTGCTTGGCACATAGTGCTATATAAATGTAAGTCATTCCTAATAGGACTACTGTTATGGCCTGTTTTAATCCTCATGCCATTCTTGAGAGGGTTTTTCAGATAAGTAAACTGAGATAAGTAAACTGAGACTTTGGGCAGTTAAATACCTTGCTGAAGTCACCCAGTGGTGGACAGGAAGTGCAAGTACAGTACTTAATTCCTGTTTGCTCCTGAGGCTTGTGTTCTTAACCGTGTATGGTACTGCCTCTCTAGAATACAACGTGAACTAGGACATGTGCTGTCATACAGATTTCAACAAAGTGCACTTCAGCTGAGAGCTGACTTCTCCATGACTGGGAAGGGTTCTAAAGCTTAGAGTTCTGGGGCCTGGGAGAAATGGTAAGATTGGGAAGGAACTTCCCCAAAGAGAAAGCCATGGTTTTTGGTAGGTCCCAACAGTATCAGGGACCAGTGTCCTATTTCCATGAGAGGTGACAGGGCCCCTGATAGAATTGCATACACTATTAGAGTCTTGAGAACTGTGCATGGGGCGCCTGGGTGGCTCAGACAGTTAAGCGTCTGCCTTCAGCTTGGGTCATGATCCCAGGACCCTGGGATGGAGTCCCGCATCGGGCTCCCTGCTCAGCGGGGAGCCTGCTTCTCCCCTGCCTGCTACTCTTCCTGCTTGTACATGCTCACTGTCTGTCTGTGTCAAATAAATAAATACAAAAAAATCCTAAAAAAAAACTGTGCACAGCCTTGCAATCTGAGGTGAAGGACACCCTGTGTCCTGGGCTTGGGCTGCAAGTGGACCCATTGACTTGGACATAGAGTTTCAGGGTAGGGTTTGTGTTGGACTGAGCACATTAGCTCTCTTGTTCCTTGGAGAGGAAGATAGATTTACATAATAAAACTAAGAGTCAGTTTCTCACCAAGCCTCTGGAGTGGGGGCTCAAAGTTTGGTTCAGTCTCTGACATTTCTTATACCCGGAATTATGGAGTAAAATTTTAAATCCATTTCAGAAATTTAAATTGGTGTTCAGAGAAGGGAAAGATATGAGTAGGCTGGACTACGTGAGAAAGACTCCTAGAGAAGATTGCATTTGAACTTGGCCTTGGCAGATGGAAAGAAAAGTATAGACAAGGAGGGTTTTCTGTGGGAAGTGTTCAGGACAGTGAAGAGCCCAGGCTTGTAGGAACTTCAGCAAATCAGGTTGCAAAAGCAGTTTCTGGGTTCTTTCTTTTTTTTTAATTTTTAAACTTAAGTTCAATTTAATTAACATATGCTAGTTTCAGAGGTAGAATCCAGCGATTCACCAGTTGCATACAACACCCAGTGTTCATCACTTTAAGTGCCCTTCTGATGAAAACAGGGAGACAAATCATGGGAGACTCTTAACTACAGGCAACAGACTGAGGGTTGCTGGAGGGGAGGTGGGTGAGGGGATGGCGTAGTTGGGCTCTTCTAAGAAGAGCTCCAAAAACTAGGTGGGGAATCTGAGCGTGTTTTTTTTTTTTTTTTTTTTTTTTAAAGATTTTATTTATTCATTCATGAGAGACAGAGAGAGAGAGAGGCAAAGGGAGAAACAGGCTCCCGAGGAGCAGGGAGCCCGATGCGGGACTTGATCCCAGGACCCTGGGATCATGACCTGAGCCGAAGGCAGACGCTTAACCATCTGAGCCACCCAGGCGCCCTCTGAGCGTGTTTTTGAGGATAATAGGGAGTCATTTAGGTATTAGAACTGAAGAATGACATGATGAAATAGATTTTGGGGAATTAAGCCTGGAAAAACAATGTGGCCATATTTTATAGAGGAGAAACTGTGTAGCAGTGCCTGAGTGAGGGATAAGGGCTGGGATTGGGGGCAGCAGCAGGCATTTGAAGGAGAGAAAAAATCCTGAGTAATATTGCCAAGGCAGAATGGTGGTTAGGGGCTGGACCGATGCTGCTTAAAGGAGAAGAGAGAAGAGAAGAGGAAGTTCGGAAGCAAATGTCACTCCCAAGATGTCTATCCTTGGAGCCTGTGTAACGAGAGTGATTAGAAATGAGGCAGTTTGGATGTGGAAATTGGGGGAAAGTCGGGGAGAGATGTTCAATTTTAGATAGTTTGCATTTTATCTGACAGTGCATGCAACTCTCATGTATTTTTTGGCAAAGGTTTAAAGTCACAGTGATAAATTTGGGGGATAGAACATGCCACCTAATCTTCTTACGTTGTAGTTTGTTCTGCCCTTCTCTCCAGCTAGATGTTGGTTTGGCATTTACCACAAAGTTACTATGGGAGAAGATAAATGAAGAGCTACAGTTTCTTTTGTGGGGGTGTGGCCGATGGGTTAGATGAATACTGAGTGTAACTGATAAATATGTTTTCAGTGTAAAGACCCAGCTGAATAAAGACTCAGGCTAAATATGCACTCTTCCTATTCTAATTGGAAACTGTCATTAAAAGAAAATTCATTAAATGCTGACATTTTTAATTAACAGAAAAATGAAATTATAATCCATAATACTAAGAACTTTGTAATTGAGGCTTCCCAAGACACTTAAACAGTGATTGGCTTCTTAGCACTATAACGTTTCAGGAGCATTTGGAGTTAATAACTGCGAATAGAAGACAGATGACCGTTTTCAACTGTTCTTTTTTTTTTTTTTTTTTAAGATTTTATTTATTTATTTGACAGAGAGAGACACAGCGAGAGAGGGAACACAAGCAGGGGGAGTGGGAGAGAGAGAGAAGTAGGCTTCCCGCAGAGCAGGGAGCCCGATGCGGGGCTCGATCCCAGGACCCTGGGATCATGACCTGAGCCGAAGGCAGACGCTTAACGACTGAGCCACCCAGGTGCCCCGACCGTTTTCAACTGTTCTTAAGCTTAGTAATAGCAGTGTAGGAGGAAGGGAGCAAAAATGATGCTAAAATATAAGTGGCTTCCTTAATAGGGCTGAATAGTGTGAATATAATGTAACTTATTAGAAAAACAGCAATTATGTCAATAATACATATTCTGCCAGAGTATTTGTACAATGGGAGTTGTCATATAAATTACAGGAAAATGGATCTAACAAATTGTGCTCAAAATTGTGGTAAGAGTATGTTTTCAGAAGAAGTTAAGGAGATTATCCCTTTTGTGTATGGAAAATGATAAATGAAAAGGCAGATTAGAAAATATTGGGTGGTAATATCCCATTTTTGTAAAAACGATCTTTAAACGTAGAAGAAGAATGACTTACAGTGTATGTATGTTGAAATTTAATGGTTGTTTAGGTGGTGAGTTTGAGTGACTTCTTTCTTTAGGATTCTTGTATTTTTTTCATTTTAAAATATAAAACAAACATACTAACTTTCATAAGAACCAGAAAATAATTATTTAGAAAAAGAGGCTAGCATTTCTAGGCTAGGAAGTAGGGAGACTGAATCATTCTATTTTTAGTGGCTTTATAATTTTTAACTATATGATTCTTATTTTTTTAAAGGATTTTATTTGAGAGAAAGAGAGAGCAGGGGCAGGGAGAGAGGGAGAAGCAGAATCCCCGCTGAGCAGAGAGCCGGATATGGGGCTCAATCCCAGGACCCTGGGATCATAACCTGAACTGAAGGCAGGTGCTTAACCAACTGAGTCACCCAGGTGCCCCTGATTATTCTCAATTTAAACAGTTTTCTTTAATATTATAAATGGTTCTGTGTTAGAAATGTGGTAGAATATTCCATTGTATCAGTTCTTTAAATTAAGATTGTTTTTGTAACTACTTTTCATACTTTTTATTGAAGGCTGGTGGAAAAATATGTAGTAAACCAATAATAAAAGTGAACAATAACTCCTGATTTTTTGAATTCTTATGATAAAATCATACTGTGGAATAGAATAAGTTTAAAAGGGTAAATGCATTTTAGCCAGCCCTTAAGTTTTTTGCCATCATATTGGAGTCCAGAGGTTTATAATCTTTTTTGTAACACAGTCCCCTCTGGATTAAAGCTAAAAACCCTCTTCCCAGAGGTACACATTAACTTTTGCCTGTAATTTCAAGGAGTGTTAAAAACAGGGCTGAGTTTTTCTTAAATGACCTCCTAACTAAAGAACAAGATTTGGGTCACGGTTATTCCATTTCCCATAAATGTCATGCACTGTTCAGTCTCATCAGAGGAACAGTTAAGAGCAAGTGTGTGTGTGTGTGTGTGTGTGTTTTATGGGGTTGGTTCATATGTTGCCAGCCCTTTTGATCCAGTGGACAACTGATGCCTTGTGCATGTAGCATCCATTTCGTTCTTTTTATCTGCCCCAGCATCCTACCAGCTGAATTAAGAAACAAAACAAAACCTCATAGGCTATTCTAAAGGAGTCTGAGAAATGTTGATGAGAGGAAGGACACATGGAAAAGAGGAATGTACAGTTAAAATTTTAGATTCTGGGGTGCAAACTAGATTTTAGGTCAGCTGTGCTGAGAAGTGTGTGTTTGTGCATGTGTGTTGGGGTTTGGAAGTAGGGTAGGGAGCACTTGAGCTGTTTCTAGACAGTTCCATTTGTATATGTCTAAGCATTGCAAGGCCTGTTTAGAAATTGCCTCACTGCTTAGAATTCTGTATTGTGAGATGTCTTTTAGTTGGAGACCGTGGAAAACCTTACCAGACTGGCTTGCGGCAAAAAAGAGAATCTTATAAATCAACTCCATGAGTGATGCTGGCATTAGCCAAACTCTGTGTAGGGCCTGGATAATGTGATCAGGACCCAGTTTCTTGCTCTTTCTGTGCTGCTGCCTCTCTCTCTGTCAGCCCCTCTTATTTCTCTAGAGGTCAGGGTGGGACTGGCGATAGACCTTTTCTCTGCTTCTCATTTTCTCCACTTGACCTTGAAAATACCACTTAAAATGGAGTATTAGAAAGAATGATACAAGTGTGTATGAACATCTTATTTTAAAACCTATATATTCTTGGGGCGCCTGGGTGACTCAGTCGTTAAGCGTCTGCCTTTGGCTCAGGTCATGATCCTAGGGTCCTGAGATCGAGCCCTGCATCGGGCTCCCTGCTCTGTGGGGAGCCTGCTTCTCCCTCTCCCACTCCCCCTGCTTGTGTTCCCTTTCTCACTGTGTCTCTCTCTCTGTCAGATAAATAAGTAAAATCTTAAAAAAAAAAAACAAAAAACAAAACTATATATTCTTGTATTTTTTTTTTTTTTAATGTAAAAACCCCATTCTTTGCATGGAGGACACAAATTGGAGTTCTGTGAAGTCTTATATAATTATAACCTTAATGCATGCCTATGGGTTCTGTTTCATTTTTTAAAAACTAGATATGTGAAATGCTGAACGTTTAAAGATATTTTTCCTAATCTAGTGTTGTCTTGCCCACACCTAATTTTTTTTTTTTTTTTTTAAAGATTTTATTTATTTATTTGAGACAGAGAGAATGAGAGAGAAACAGCACATGAGAGGGGGGAGGGTCAGAGGGAGAAGCAGACTCCTCGCTGAGCAAGGAGCCCGATGCGGGACTCGATCCCGGGACTCCAGGATCATGACCTGAGCCGAAGGCAGTCGCTTAACCAACTGAGCCACCCAGGTGCCCTAATTTTTTTTTTTTTTAATCTTAGCCTCATGGAATCTTTCTAAAGCAGTTAACCTACTTTTCCTAGCAAGAACAACTCCTTGGTTCACACTTACTTCATCAGGGCATATACTTTTAAATTAAATTACATAATTAGAATAACAGATACAATCACCACGAAAGGGACTTGGGAACGAATGTGACTGCTTCTTGGTGCCATCCACCTCAACTGTGGGAGCAGCCGTGTGCCCACAAGCCGTGAGTGTTCTGTGCCCTATGTGACCAGCAGGCGGGTAGTCTGTATGCTTCACCCGAGTGAGGAGCCCTGAATCTAGTGAATCTAGCTAGCAGCAGGCTGCTTACTAGTGTCTGCCGTATGAACCACATCCCTTTCCTCACTCAGCCCCAAGAACGGCCTCAGGTACACTTGTTCATGGGAAGTGAAGGCACTGATTTAGGACTTGGCTTGTTTGGTTAGACATGCTGAGGCCAGCACCCCAAAAGTAGGCCAGACAAGAAACATTCAGAACCTTCAAAACATTCTGCATGGAAGTACCCAACTTGTCCCCTCCCCCGCTGCTCTGGGTGAACAGGACCATCCTGCCTGTTTTCATGTGTAAACTGGTTGATTTATGTCCCTGAATCATAGGATCATAGAGGAACATGGCTTCTGTTTCCTCAGCTGTGAAGTTGGCCTTTCTGGAGACTGGGCCAAGCCAGAACTTAAATTTTAACTTTTGGTGCCACCGAGTGGTTGGTTTTGAGATAACCACTCTCATGGAGAAGGTTTGACAAATAATGACTGAAAAAAATATCTGGGGTGAATAGGCAGAGCAGATAGGATTTTTAGGACAATGAAACTACTGTGAATGCTGCTGTCATGGTGGATCTATGTCATGAAATTTTCCAAACCCATAGAATGTACAACACCAAGAGTGAAGCCTAATGTAAACGGCGGACTTTAGGTAATGATGTGTCAGTGTAGGTCTGTTGATTGTAACAAACATACCACTGTTGTGGCGAATGGTGTTGATGGGGGAGGCTGTACATATGTGGGGGCAGAAGGTATATGGGAAATCTGTCTTTCAGTTTTGCTGTGAACCTACAATTGCTTTTATTTATTTATTTTTTTTATTTATTTTTTTTTTTAAAGATTTATTTATTTATTTGAGAGAGAGCACATGAGAGGGGGGAGGGTCAGAGGGAGAAGCAGACTCCCCGCCGAGCAGGGAGCCCGATGCGGGACTCGATCCAGGGACTCCAGGATCATGACCTGAGCCGAAGGCAGTCGCTTAACCGACTGAGCCACCCAGGCGCCCCCTACAATTGCTTTTAAAAAAATCTTCCATTCTACATTTCCCTTCTAGCTACTGGTGTTTCAAGTAAGAGCAAGGTAAGATAGAGACATCATCTAGGGAGGTTGGCTGACTTCTCCAGCATTGATGACAGTCCCTTGATAAAGTTCCCACATTCCAGAGGCTGGGTCCTTAGCTTTGTAAATCTCAGAAACCTTTTATTTTCTCACTATTCCCAGAGTTGTTCAAATTTCCAGGGTTATATCATGCTTACTAAACTTCCAAGAGACTTGTTAAGTCAGAATGCTAATGTAGTACTTTACAATTAGAAATATTTATGTAGTGGGAGACCAAAACACAGGTGTTAGCTGAGCAGTTCATTTTCCGCCATGTAGGAAATTTATATGGGAAGACAGATTATACTGAATAGGTTGCTTGGTGAAGTCACAGTGGTGGGGTGTGTGTGGTATAGGGAGTGGTGGGGGGTGTTAGGTGGTTTATCTTGAAGGTTAGTATCATCAAGCTGAGACTGCCTTTTTTTTTTTTTTTTTTAAAGATTTTTTTTGAGAAAAAGTGTGAGTGTGCGCACATGCAAGAGCAGGAGGAGGAAGAAGCAGGCTCTCCACTGAGTAGGGAGCCTGATGTGGGGCTCGATCCCAGGACCCTGGGATCTTGACCTGAGCCAAAGGCAGACACTTAACCCATTGAGCCACCCAGGTGCCCCAAGCTGAGACTGTCCTGAGCACTTTAGGTCTATATGTGACTCAGAGCCGGGAATGTGTTGCTGGGCAGTGCTGATGACAGACTGACCTCATCTTTTTCTTTGGGCATTCTTTTGGAAACTCTGTGCTGAACATCTTGCTTCCATTAACTCATTCTTCTCTCAGGGCTTAGTATGACTGGCAGGGCAAATGCTCTAGACTTGCCAATAATGCTCTAGTCTCTGGAGAATCTGTTCACCATGATTAGCATTAGCATAATCAGCCACCATTTATAGGTTTTTGCTTGGGAGAACTGGTCTCTTTATTGCATGATAATTTTTAATAATTTCATTCTCAGAAGACGACTTGTTTTATGTTTTGGTGATTGTGTCCCCAAATGCAGGTTAAAATTAATATGTAAAATCCTTCATCACTTTGGAGTAGATTCCCAGTAGCAAAACAGTACTTGCTGAAGGCAGGAATTATTCTAGGTTCTAAGTCAGTTAGAATGCATTTCTGCCATGCACTTGATGTCTGTCTTGAGAGCTGTGTACAGACATCACTACCTGCTTGCATATTACCAGCCTGTGCCGTGGTTCCTCATTGGAGCTCTGTTATTTCCAGTCCTTGGTATGGCCTCTCCCTGCCCCTGTTTCTGTCCCTTGTCCCAAACTGCTGCCACATAGAGTCCTCAGGCAGAAGTACTTGGGGGATATTTGCAAAGTTATAAATTGGTAGCCTGTGACTAGAATCGGATCCACAGATCTTTTACTTTTGCCAATATGTTGTTTTTAAAAGTTCGACTTACTTGACAAAACTTAAAAACGAGAAGATTCACAGAGAATTCTGAGTATCCAGTTTCTTTGCATACAAGTCGCTCCAGTTACACGGGGCCTATATCTCCACAGGTCAGTAAGTTACTGGAGTGGCCTAGAGAGGGCATGGACCTTGGAGTTATCCTCAGGCCCCACCCTGCCCTTTCACTCATTTATGTTACTACTTGGTCTTGGGGAAGGGGGTGACTCTTGGTGCATAGGAAAAACAAAAAACACAACAGGCCTAAGGAAAGCAGTAGTTTTCCATGGAGTTTTTGCTTCTTGTTCTTTTGCCTGCCTTCTGAGGGGAATTCCTTCCTAACTTGTTCCTAGCCTCTGTAGAATCCTGCTTCTCTCAGTATGGCACCTCTCAATATATCCCCTGTGGTTGCAAGAGGGGTGGTGTTGGAGTGTCACTGGGGAAAGCATACAGACTTCGAAGGGTCACAAGACCTGGATTCGAATCCCAGCTCTGCTCCTTACTGAGTTCCATTTCCTTTTCTGTAAAAGGAGGGCTGTAACTTGTCTCATGGGTTGATACGAGTATTAAATGGGATTTTGTGTATAGAGCATCATGCCGAAGGTAAGTACTCAAACAGCACCTCCATCCCTGTCTTCTATCAAGACTTGACTTTTCCTTCTTTGTGACCTTAATGAAATCTGGCTGAACTTCTGCCCCTGCTCTCCTGTTACTTATACCCCATTAATCTTATAATAAAGCTAACTTTTATTTTTTATTCCTTATAACTTCCAGTCTTTCCTAACTGCACACTTCACATAGTTCCCTTTTCTTTTTTGTAGCCAGACTGTATGTAGAGTATAAGAATAATGATGGCAGGTGAATTTATTTTGTTTAGGAAATTCTATAAGAAGGCATATCTTCTATCAGATCTCTAATTGTGTATATAGTTTTATGATAGAAATTACATTTGCTTTTATAGCAGTCTGTTGAAATTCTGAGTATACACACCTTTCTCCCTTCATTGTATGTTTATAGAAGTAGAGCCAAGGTCAAAAGCTGGAAAGTCATCAGAAAAAATTAGTACTGGAAGAGAGACACTTCGCCTGAGATCAAAGGGTCCTGCCACCATGGAAGACATGGTAGGTTATGTTTATTTAATTCCCATTCTGCTTGGAAATGTGTGGATGTTCATGTTTGTTAGAGCTGGAAATAAAAGTTTCCAAAGTTAAACAAAATACCATATACTCTAAAGCATGGACTTTAATTCATTGCCCACTTAAACAATATGGAAATTATTGAAAGCATTTAAGAAGGAAATGTAGAAAATAAGTACAAGAGAAGAAATTGTGATCTATAGCCATCTTCAGCTATCTGCAGACAACATTTGCTAGAATCTGTGGATATCTGGACTGGCTCAAAAACTTAACCAAAGTTCCCTGAGAGCCAAGAGAAAGTCTCAGGACCACCTATAGTAGCAGGCATACTTAAGGTTTTGATAATGAAAGATTATATTCATGAACTCCAGTCTCCTCAGGTAAAACCTTTTGTAGTCTTCTTTGACTCTTCTCTTTCATGTTCCATGTCCCTTCCATTAGCAAACCCTTGTGGGTCTACCTCCAGAATAGACCAGAATCCAGCAACTTCTCACTACGTCTGCCCTCATCACTCTGGCCCAAGGCACCTACATCTTGTCCTGAATATTGCAGTCACCTGTATTCAGTCTTCCTGTGTTCACCCTTGCCCTCTCTCTTTCCCACTGTGCTCAGCACAACAGCCAGAATTAAAAACACAAGTGGTTGCTTTTCTGTTCCAAACACTCCAGTGGTTTCCCATGCCACTCAGGATAAAAGCTAAAGTCCTCAGAGTGACCAACATGATCTGACTCTGCATTTCTTCTCTGATCTCATTTCCCACCACTCTCCTCTTGGCTCTCACTGCTTCAGCCACATGGGCCTCCTTGCTGTCCCCAAATACTCCAGATGCATCACAACTCAGGATCTCTGTACTGCTGTTCCCTCTGCCTGAATGCCTTGCCCATTTAGGGGCATGGCTCTACTGACTTCTTCATGTTTCTGTCCACGTATCACCTTATCTAAAAGGCCTTTGAGTATCTTGCATAACAAGCAATTCCTGCCACCCCTCCCCCTGCCCAATCTTGCTTGCCCTTAATTTTCTTTAAAGCATTAAGCACAATAGGACACATTGTATCTTTGTTTCTTGTCTACCTGTTTAGTTCCTTTGCTTCACATGTCACCCCAGCGCCTAGAACAGGACCCGGCACATCAAAGGAGTTCACATCTTTGCTGAATTAATTAATAAATGATGCATTTAAACTTGAGAAGGGTAGGGTTTTGCTGATTGACTCGGTCAGTTTTTGAGTGAAAAACACCAAAAGGTGGAGAGAGAAATGGAGGGACGAAAGGTGGAAGGAGAGAACAGTAGGGGTTAAGGGAGACAGGTTAAGGACTCCAGGTGGCAAGTGGTGGTCTGCTCACCCAGTGAAGACAGCGGTGATGAAGTTGTCCTATAGGCAGCTGGGGGGCAGAGGGGGAGGGTCAGGCATGCGTCTGAGGCTGGGGAGTTCCTGAGGCTGGGGAGTTCCTGCATGGGAGAGGGTACAAGTGCCAGACCCGGCTAGTTGTGTGTTCATATCGTCCTAGGATTCCCCATGTTTTTGAAGAGCAGAAGAGAGAGACCGGTGAACAGGGAGGAGGCCATTTTCACAGAGTGGGATCCCAGAACTTGTTGGGTGACGACTTCCAGGGTCAGTCATGGGGGTGGTTTGTTGGAGCAGACACTCAAGGAACTGTGAGGCCAAGGTTGTGCTTTTGAATGTTTGAGTCACCCAAAATGTTGTCAGTTGGGGGGGGGAATCCAGAGGAAGACTCTGAGTTAGGTGCCTGGGTACTGGGTAGTGAATGAAAGGATTGATGTGGAGGCAAATGCAAGGAAGAGACCTGGGAGGGCCAGAAGCATTCTGCAAATGAGATATGATGAGGTATGTGAAAAACTCAGGGCAGTGACATCTGGCCATTCTGAGTCTCTACTTTCCCAGTGTCCTGCACACTCTTAGGCATATTGCTGTGGGCCAGTAAGTGTTTATTGCATGAATGAGCAAACCTGAGTAGAAGAAAGGAATCTGGAAGAGAATGGAAGAACAGTGAGGAGGAGCGTGCAGGGGGAGCCAGGAGAATGCCCACCGCTTTCCAGTCCAGGCCGGGAGGAACAAAGGACAGATCTTAAAACCGCTTACAAAGGAGGCAGAGGTAGTGGGAAAACTCCATGTCACTTCAGGAGGAGGGTCATTGAATAGTTAACATAATTGATATGTGTTGAGCACCTGCTATGTATAAGGTGCTGGGATGAAAAAGCAGCTGAAGATCTATCTGGGGAGGTAGGAAAGATTCATTTGAAGATAAACATCTAAAACTCCATTCCTATTTGCATAGCGTGTTTCATTAAATAGGGTAATTGAAAGAAGCCCGTAATAAAAGGAAAAATTTTAGTTTGGTACTCATATTAATTTGGTGCAAATGTCTTATCATCTAAAGAATTTATAGATCTGAAACAAGTCACCGCCTTCTAACCTAGCACAAATTCTGAAAACTGGGGGAAAATTCCACCTGCATACCTTATAAATTATTCAGTATGTGTTTCTTGAGACAGGCTTTACAGTCCAGGTGCTGGTGATACAAAGATGAATAAAGACCTTGTTTCTCCTTTAAGGGGAGGGAGGTGTTGAAAGAAGCTATTGAAAACTGGGGAATAGATTTAATGTCACAGAGGGCTGATCAGCTGCTGTCAGGGATGGGAAGAGAGAGAAAGGTGGCAGGGGGTGGGGTAGGGCGGGATTTCCATCCTGAAGAAATGATTGAGTTGGTTAAAGATGGGGAGAAGAATGTTCTAGCCCTGAAATAATGATGGGCTTGGGGGACCTTGTGAGTGTCCATGGGATTGGGGTGTGGAGTGCTGGAGGGACCTGGTGGGGGCGTGAGGAGGCCTGGGTCAGAATGTGAAAGGTCTGTGGAAATGGAGCCATTTAAGAATTGTGAGGAGAGCAACATGGTCAGTTTTGCATTTTAGAAAATCCCTTGGTTCTAGTGGATGGATTGTTGAGCAGGGTAAATTTGAGGGGGTGAAGTTTGCAGGCAGGGAGAAAAATTAGAAAACTTCTGCAAATACCAAAAAAATGAGAGCTGAGCCCAGGCAATCAGAATGTGAGTGGAGAAGAGATGATGAGTTCAAGAGCTATTTAGGAGGTAAAATGGTAATATATTGACGTCTGATTGTGTATGGGAAGTACCGATATTTGTTATGAAAACTTACAATATGGCTGGTTGATACAAAGGTGGACATCCAAGTTTCTTAGCATAGCCTGTTGCTTTACACAGCACATCCAAAATATACTGTAAGGAAGGCAAGAGTGGTATATCGTTATTGTTTTTAAGGCTTAGTTCATATAAATAAAAATATGAGAAAGTTGTAATATCCTCAAGGAAATAAAAATCGACATTTGTAATAAAATGCATATTTCTGATAAGTTTGGAGAACACAAAGCAACATATATTATAACAGTATTAAAAGTACTATGAATTTCTTTTTTTTTTTTTTTTTAAAGATTTTATTTATTTATTTGAGAGAGAGAATGAGATAGAGCATGAGAGTGGGGAGGGTCAGGGGGAGAAGCAGACTCCCTGCTGAGCAGGGAGCCCGATGCGGGACTCGATTCCAGGACTCCAGGATCATGACCTGAGCCGAAGGCAGTTGCTTAACCAACTGAGCCACCCAGGCACCCCAGTACTATGAATTTCTTACAAAATAATCTTGAATTCTACATTTGCGCCAATAGTTGATTATTTCACATCTTTGGGTAATTTCTTTTTCAGCTAGGAAGCTATTTAAAACCAAGTATTAAAATAAACTGAATGTAGAACCAGACTTTGTCAACATTAAACCAAGATTTTCAAAGAATAATAAAATGCATCCAACCATGCTTTTCACATAAACCTTTAATAGTTTTAGGAAGAACAAAATATTTTGGTACCATTAATACACAAAAATTACTTAAAAATAGTTGTTGGGGCACCTGGATGGCTCTGTCGGTTGAGCATCTGACTCTTGATTTCAGCTCTGGTCATAATCTCAGGGTTGTGAGATCGAGCCCTTCGTTGAGCTCCATGCTCAGTGAGGAGTCTGCTTGTCCCTTTAACTCCCCCTCAGCCCCTCCGCTTGCACTCTGTCTCTCTTTCAAATAAATAAAATCTTAACAATAACAAAATGATCGTTTCATCATTTCATCCTTGCAACATTTTTATTTTTTGTGTATTTTTATAATGTATACAATATATTAATATAGTAATGTGTATAATTTATGAAAGACACATACTGTTAAAAAATGATTAAAGAGAAGGTGACTGGCTGGCTCAATTGGTAGAGCATGCAACATTTCATCTCGGGGTTGTGAGTTCGAGCTCCATGGGCATAGAGCTTACTTTAAAAAAATAAAATACAATAAAATGTTACTAAAATTAAAAAGAATCATTAAAGAAGGTAATTTACATGATACAAGCAAACTTTATTCATGATGTGGACAGTCTCCTTTCAGAGAATTGCAAAATGGGGTAGAAGGCAAGAAGCTTTGATAGGATAAAGATTAAAGAACAAGTAAGAGAAAAATAGAAAATATTTGACTGGCTGGGGCCACATAATCTTGTTTGGGGTGAGAAGTCCCAGAGTTGGCTTGTGTTTGGAGATTGGCTGACTGGATTATACTGTGTTTCTTTTTTTTTTTTTTTTTTTTAAGATTTTTTTTATTTGAGAGCGAGAAGGACAGAGAGAGCATGAGAAGGGGGAGGGTCAGAGGGAGAAGCAGGCTCCCCGCCCAACAGGGAGCTGGATGCGGGACTCGATCCTGGGACTCCAGGATCATGACCTGAGTCGAAGGCAGTCGCTTAACCAACTGAGCCACCCAGGCGCCCCAGAATCAGAATCAGTGTTTCTGATTAAGCAGATTATTTATAGGGCCAAGAAAGTTAGATAACATGACACCTTGGACAGCACAGCTCCATCTTGGGCCTATAAAGTTATTTCAACAATACCATAAAATTAAAAAATAGTGAGTATGTGTTCAGAAATGTTTGGCTCACTTTGGTGTGAACCAGTAAAAGGTTTGGAGACCCTTCATCTGCAAGAGGAAGGCTAAAGCCCTTTTCATGGCACACAGGACCCTTTAAGATCTAGTCCTGTCTGGCTATACTCTTTATCAGACTCTGTGACCTCACATAGAGGTAGCGTGTCAACTGCAATGCTTTTTTTTTTCTTTTTAAAGATTTTATTTTTAAATAATCTCTACACCCAATGTGGGGCTTGAACTCACAACCCTGAGATTAAGAGTCCTATGCTCCACCGACTGAGCCAGCGAGGCACCCCTGTTGCATACTTCTATTTGCAGTGCTCTCTCCTGCTTATTTTCCACCAGTGTATCTTTGAAAACAGTTTTTAAGTCACCTTCTTTCTCAAGTCTTCTGTGAATCTTAAGAGATTTAAATTTACTTTGCCTGTGATGCCTCTTACATCCTTTAAAAATTTTTCCTCATTATTACATAGCTACTTATTTTCACAGTTTTGCCTCCCCTTCTAGACTATTGCCAGCTACTTGGAGACTCTGTTCTGGCTTTTCTTCTTTAAATCCATACACTTAACACTAACACCAAAAATAAGTATTTACTGTCTTGATTTGTATTGAGTTACAGAGCACATTGTAGATCTGTTTCCATCCAAATAAGCTGATGTATACAACCATGAACTGGCTTCACATCAGATTTCATATAAAAATAGTATCTTATTTCTCTTTTCTTTGATAAAGCCCTCTGAAACCAAAAAAAAAGCAATTGAAAAGATTGATGATCTTCTTGAGTTGTACTTGGGAATTCAAGATACTGATTTAGGTAAGATTATACTATTTTTTAAGTCTTCCATTTCTTAATTGAATTTAGTGCTGCTTTATGTCTTGCTTGCATTTATACTCAATGATACTTTTCAAGGTAAAAACTATAAAGTGATGAGAAAAACATAATGAAAATAAGGATATAAAACATAAAAGAATAATGAAAAGACCTGGCCCTTACCATTTACTAGCTGCGAGTCAACTTTTCTAACCTTCAGTTTTTAATCTATAAACTATAATAATAATAGCCGTCCTTCATAAGCTTGTTTTATGGATTTAAAAATTATATAAACAAATTTTATAAATGGCACATATGGAATGTATTTGATACATCAGATCTACATTGATTAAATTATATATCATGTACTGTATGCACTTAGTAGGATTACTGAGATCCTGTGAGCAATGAATCAAACAGGAAGAAAAAGGACACACCTGGTGTGTGACTGATCAGGGCAGTTGAGCAGTTGAATTGCTGGGTATTATGTCGTCGCTAGGATGTCAGGGTCTTGATTTATCAATTGCAAATAACAAAACAATAACAACAAACTGAATTCCAACTGACTTAAAGGATAAAAGAGGGGAATTGTTTTGCTTTTTATAACTGAAAACTTCAGAGGTAGGTCCTGGCTTCAAAAATGGCTAGATCCGGAGTTCTCATGCTATCATCAGGATGTGGTTTCTCTTCTTTCCACTTAGGCTGCATTTTAGGCCCCCCTGGTGTCCCCTGGCAACTTCAGACCCTCCCTCGTGGAGTCAAAATGATGGCCATGGCTCCATCCTCTACACCTTAGTGTCAAGCATGATGGGAAACAGGGGAGGGCTTTTCCAAGTCATTCAAACAAAATGCTGAGGATTGACTCTGACTGGGCTGATGGGCTCACTGAGGGTGGGGGTTGGTTGGGTCTGGGTCAAATGCTCTACCTCCGGAGCTGAGAGTGACTGAAATACTAGGGCTGAGCTGGTGAAAAATCCTGGCCCCTCCCATGTAGAAGCCAGAAGAAAGTGCCCTTGAGAAGGGCAGAGGGATGCTGGGTGGTGAAAGAGTGTGCACTGCGGTGGTTGGGCTTGTGTCTGCATGCACCCGTGTGTGCGCTCAGAGTGTGTGTGTGTGGATCAGGTACTTAATACATTTTTTTTTTTTTTTTTTAAGCCAAAGACTTGTACTGTTTTGTTTCCCTGCTACCAGGTGTAAAGTATTTTACTCTGGCTCAGGTAGAGCGTTTGAAACTCATTATTCCTTTTCTACTTCAACTCATTCTTTTTTCTTATAGAGTCTATTATGTTTTTCTTGCCTTTCTGAACTTTTAAAATAAAATTTCTATGTTGGATATGCAGATGCTGTCTGCAATTGAAGAAATATTAATACTCTTTTTTTCTAGTTCCTTGATTCAAAATATAAAATTTGCATATAATAGATACTTGCTCCATATAGACAAGAAGTTCAAGCTGAGATTATCCTGTAGAAAGCCAGCATCTTAAAACTTTTCTACAAAAACTTTTCCTCAACCCTTTTGCATTTGGAAAGACAGATTTGCGTAAGTGAGGTGGGCCTATGAAAATTATGCAAATGAAAGCAAAGGGATGGGCGCCTGTGTGGCTCAGTTGGTTAAGCGACTGCTTTCGGCTCAGGTCATGATCCCGGAGTCCCTGGGATCGAGTCCCACATCGGGCTCCCTGCTCAGCGAGGAGCCTGCTTCTCCCTCTGACCTTCTCCCCTCTAATGCTGTTTCTCGCTCGCTCTCTAATAAATAAATAAAATCTTTAAAAAAAAAACAAACAAGGGATTTATGAATGGCAGTGCTCTTAAGTGCAGATTAGACAGTTTGGAAAAGTGATACATATCTCTATTTAGTTGAGAAGTTTTCAAACAGTGTAACTGACTATTATAAGATTCAGAAACAGCCTATCAATGCTAGATCTTGATGAACTCGAATTTAGGAGAATCACACTTTTCAAAGGGGAGAGTTTAAAATAGTCTTTAGAATTTAATTTTGGGTATAGGCCTTATAGTTAATTAAGTGTAAGTTTGGAATAGTTAAATAAATTAGTTTTGTTCTTTTGTTATTAAATATATACAAGTATACATGGAAGAACAATAGATAGTGGAGTAATTCTAAGTGAATTAAGGAGCGGTTCTTTAAGAACCCATTTCTTTCACTCTGACAAATTCAGGGCACTAAACATTCCTCACAAATTCCTTGTAAATTAACTTGTAATCCCATAGTAAAGTTAATTAATCATCTGTGGCAAATCCCTCCAGTGACTCGGAAAGTCATTATCATTATACATGATTAGCAATGTGATCAGTCATCTAGGGACGTAAAGTTTAAGGAAAATAATTGAAGAATGTCAACCATTGTTAAATCAGGAATTTCTGTCATTACTCAGATCTGATTAGCATGAAATAGAAACCACAAATGTGACACTGATTCAACAAATGAATGTATTTGCTTGTTTTTATGTCTCAGTGTTCTTAGCTTTCAGAAATGTTAAGTCTTAAGGCAGATTGCAGTGACATCATGTTATTCCAGAGTTGTTAATATAAATTTACATTAAAAAGTGAAAAAGGTAATATGGCAATAAAATGACTAAAACCAAAACACTATCTTCACAAAGCTTTGGGGTTGTATTTACCACTTGAAAATGGAAAATAATTGAAATGAGTTTAGGAATTAACCTTGCAGGTGACAGTGCTTTTTTTGGTTGTAAAGTTAAGCTGTGAACTGACTTTTCAACTTTTCAACATGTGTTGCCTTGGAATGTTATCCATGGTGGAAAAATGGATTCTGGAAGATTTTGAGTCCTGTAACATATTGTAGGAGATTGACCTAACTTAATGAAAAAGTTGTATCATATAAGTTTCCTCATGCATATTTAAGGCAACTGTGTTAATTATATATAGAACTATAATATGTCCTGATGATACCAATTTAGGAGTTTGGAGATCATCCTAGCCATGTCAGAATTTTAGGATTTCTAATTTATTAAGAGATCCAGAAATGTGTGGAAAAGAAATTTGAATGATAGATCTAAGTAATTTTTTCTTATAAAACTTTTTTTTAGCTCCTTAAAAAAAAATACAATAATGGCATTTAAATAATTACATTTCTTCTTAGGATGATTTTCTTTCTTCCATGAATTTAAAACCGTGAATACTGTAGAAAGTCACCTTCTCAGATAAAGCCAGTGATTTTGGAAATAGATTTTCATTAACAAAA
The DNA here is from genome assembly GCF_002201575.2 of Neomonachus schauinslandi. Lineage (NCBI taxonomy): Eukaryota > Metazoa > Chordata > Mammalia > Carnivora > Phocidae > Neomonachus > Neomonachus schauinslandi. The sequence continues at coordinate 63,821,034 of NC_058406.1, forward strand.
AAACCATATTCAGCATTGGTCGTGTTTTTGATGTTTGACTCCTGAGTTCTTTGAAATGGATTATTTGTGAAAAGTCTATGGGAAATAAGTGCTAAAGATCTCTCTTAGAAGGAGATACAACTACAGATGGTTAACAGTGGCTAACAATGTTTAGGACTAATCTTTATTTAATCCTGCTCTGTGTCATTTTATAGATTTGAAAACAGATTCAGAGACGTTTGGTTACTTGCCCAAAGTCAGCTAACAAATTAAGAGCTCAGATTCAGATCTGGGATTTTTTTTATACCAAGATTTTTCATCTGCAGTAGTATCTTCTGTTTAAAAGTTCTGTTTAAGTATTTAAAAACTTAGTGGGAAATATAGATTGACCTATATCACCAAAATAAGTTTGTTGTTAATAAATGATGTAAAAATTGTTCAGTTGCGGAAATGATAAAAAGATATTTAAAAAATGGCCAGTAGAGGTCAGCACTTAGCTGCTAGATGTGGTATAACATGTCTATTCTTTCAGTGGAATTTTTTTTTTTTTTCTGGCCAGATTGCATTTGGGTGTTAAATATTACTGCGGTGTATTGCAGATCCATTATAGGTAAAAAAGCATTTTAGTAGCTGTCATATTAATGTGATATAACTTAATAAAAAGTGCTGCTTTTTGCTAAAAGCTTCATTTTGCTTTTCTCTTAAATCAAAGATATAGTCTTTAATCAAAAAGGATAAAATTATACCAATTTACTTCTCCTTTAAGAGTGTTCAAAATATGTGTTTATACTTTATTCATTAGCAAAAATTTGTGCATGTTTTAGTGCGTGCTCCATTCTTAATTTCTTTGAAAATTCATATAGCCGATGCCTTACTGTTTTTTAAAAGATTTATGGAACACTGTGTTACATATAGTATTTCTAACACCTTAACAAAGCTGCCTAGTTGGTATTTTTGTTACTTTTAGCAGATCAGGAGTTCCTTGAGGGCAGATACTGTACTGCTTTTAATCTCAGCTCCTACGACAGTACTTCTCCTAGAGTAAATATTTGGTAAATGTTTCTTGACTGTGTGTTGAGAGGCACAAATATAGTGAATACACAGAGAGTATGAGTCCTAACTTCATAAGTTTGAAACTTTAGCCCTTGGACAAATTATTAAACTTCGAACCTTAAATTCCACATCTTTGTAAAAGGGGTATAATAAAAACCTCAAAGGGTTGCCAACACATTAAATGAAATAATATGTATAAAATTCCTGTCATCATAAATAATAGGTACAGCTATTATTTTTAGTGATGATCACTAGTAATTATTACTAGTAATAATGGTAGTGGTAGTAGAGGTAGGACTGTATACTGGAGGGCTGACCAACTCTGGGACTGTATTTAGTGTGGAAGTTTAACTTTTCTGCTGTACCAGCATGAGTGCATGAGTGAGATTATACAGTTTTTTGGATTGTAAGGTTGTGGTATGGGCATCTGAGACCATCATTTTTCTCATTTTGCAACTGAGGAACCCAAGCCAGAGTTTGCAAGTCAGAGTAGGCAAGGTCCAGAATATATTGTTCCTGGGCTTAGTGCACTAGACGATGCTGCTGAGCTTCCCGAGGTATCATACAGCCATGTACCAAGTTATTTCTTATAGTCAGGCAGGTGTGTGTATGTGTGTGAGCGAGTGATTGGCTGACTCATTGTCCATCAGTGAACATCTGATTCTGGTCTTTGTGTTCCCCCAGCATTTAAGAGCGTCATTCATCTGCACTGTTAGTTTTTGCTTCTGAATGTAGATTTTCTTATATCTCCTGTGTGCATCTTCTTTCTTCCTCTGCTAGATTGTATATCACCCACCTGTTAGTATAATCTTTAGGTAACTGTCTCAACAAATGCTATCTGTGGAGCCTATGAGAAATATTTAAAATGGTAGGCTTAGCAAAATTCTGAACTCGAGTCCTACTTTTGCAATCTTTAAGTTTTGGTTACTCTTTTTTCCATAGCCTGGCTATAGGACCAGACCTCTAGGTTTTGCTTTCTCCAATGCATGTTAACTGTATCGGTGTAAAAATTATTTAAGTATAATTACAAAGCCGCCTCCTGTCCTGTGCATCTACCAGCATGTACAGTGTATAAGACACTGAACTGGTTCCTATGGGCATAAAAGACTGAGTAGGCTATTCAAGATCTGTTGGGAGTTTATTCTTTTTCTTTTTCTTTTTTTTAAAGATTTTATTTATTTAAGAGAGCATAAGCGGGGACAGAGGGAGGGAGAGAAGCAGATTTCCTGCTGAGCAGGGAGCCTGTCACAGGGACTTGATCCCATGACCCTGAGATCATGACCTGAGCCGAAATCAAGAGTCAGAGGCTGAACTGACTGAGCCTCCCAGGCGCCCCTAGGATGTGAACATTTTTAAGGATTTTGATAGTACTGATTGTCAAATTATTTTTCAAAAGCTAAGTTTAAGAAGTCAAGCCTGTGTGTATCTGAATATTTGCTTCACTGTATCCTGGCTAGCACTGGTATGCCATTTAAAATATATATAAAAGTTGTAATAAACTTGGCCAAACCCTTTGGAGCTGAAGCTGAAGGCCTCCTTCCTCTTTGAAGTGTTTGTTTGGATTGACAGTAAATGTAGAAGCTTTTGGGTCAGGGCTGAGGCCTGAGGCAAGATAAGAGAGAGGAATAATGATGAGAAGGAATCCATTCCTTCTCACTCATAACTGCTTTTTATTTATTATTATTTTTTTATTTTTTAAAGATTTTTATTTACTTGACAGAGACACAGCAAGAGAGGGAACACAAGCAGGGGGAGTGGGAGAGGGAGAAGCAGGCTTCCCGCTGAGCAGGGAGCCTGAAGCGGGGCTCGATCCCAGGACCCTGGGATCATGACCTGAGCCGAAGGCAGACGCTTAACGACTGAGCCACCCAGGCGCCCCTCATAACTGCTTTTTAAAAGTATTTTTTGAAGCAATCTTAAACATTGAGAAAGGTTATAAATACAGTACAAAGACTTTTTCCCTTGAGCATGGGAATAAATTAACAATATTTATTGCCCCCAAATAATTTAGTGCATATTTCCTATGAACAAATATATTCTCCTAGCTTACCACAATATCAATTACCAGGAATCATGAAATTAACATTGATACATTACTATCATCTCTTATTCATATGTTATTTTTCACTAAATACCTTAATATCCATTGTAGCAGAAGAGCATGTTCAAAATCTTATGTTACTTTTATTTATATCAATTTAGAACAGTTTCCCACTCTTGATTTTAATGACCTTAATGCTTTTGGAGGGTACAGCTGTTATTTTATAGAATATTCCTCAATTCTGATTTGTCTGATTTTTTTTTTTTTTCCAGAATTACGTTTAGGTTATACCTCTGGCAAAAATATCAAATGTGATGCTGTATTCTTTTCAATTACATCTTATCAGGAGGCATAGGAATTTTTCTATTTCTGATATTGTTCATGTTGATGACTTACAGTGGTATTTGCGAATTGTCTCCACTATAAAGTTATTCTTTCTGTAGTAAGTATTTGGTGGAGAGAGATTTTGAAACTATGTAAATATCCTGTTCCTCATGATCCTACCTTCCTTCTGTCCATTTGTCAGTCAGTCATTACTTTGGGCCACATCTCCTCCTTTCCCTTTAACCTGTGTTAGTACAGAACTGTTTGAGACAAGGTGCAGTCCTTAAATGCTCTTAAGAGCCCTAGTGGATTTTAGCTGAAAGACCAGACCTCTTGGTTCATTCAGAGAAATCCTACAACTGTTGAATTGTTCAGCCTTAACCTGGGAGGAAAGGAGATGCTGAGCTTTGGTGTTTCTTTTTTACCTGAAGGTTCTTTACCCAAGTCCTAAATCACATCCACACCGTCTCTTTCCAGTTGCTGGTGCTTATAAGGGACTGAGAACAAAACAGCCAAGCCTCATGGGCTCCCAGCCAGTTGGGGCAGGTCCCATGGGAATGTGTACTCCTGAAGATGCTGGTTCTCCAGACATAAGAACTGGGGCTTGGCAATTTACTAGAAAAACAGAACAAGAGCACCACTTTCACTTTCTATCTCAAACTAGAAAGGGGCTCAGGAAAAGTTACCTCGATTCCATGAGTAGACCGATATCTTCTTCTCCCTACCTTGATTTTCCCGTTGCCAACTTGTATCCTTTGTCTTTGTTTTTTGGAGGATTGGGGAGTACTAGGTTCCATCATAGTTTGGTGTGGGGTGCTGGTAGAAGGGGCAGAGAGAGCTAGTGACTGTGGGCAGGTGGAAGAGGTATGATGTACTCTGAGATTCCTGGCAGGGTTACCCACAGGGTTTCCTTTCTGGAGCCAGAGGAGTACCAGTAGTTCTTCACTGATGGGTTCCAAGGTGGAGGAGAGGCCAGGGGTGGCAAATCTGGGTGCAGTGGACAGACTGTTTAAAAATGTATTTGCTACCCTGATAGATGATAGTATGTTACTGTTATAGCTTGTACTACAAATAGAGCTATGCATGTTACATGTAGAAAGTAATTTTTCTGCTGCCATTTTTCTCAGTTCTCTGATGCTGTCTCGTGTATCATTAATATTTAAAAATTGTTTTTGATAGCTACCACAATATTTGAAGCTGGAAAGGACAAAGGTAATCCAGATGAATTTGCTGTGGCACTCGACGAAACTCTCGGAGACTTTGCGTTCCCAGATGAATTTGTCTTTGATGTTTGGGGAGTCATTGGTGATGTGAAACGAAAATGATGATGACGTGGATGATCCATCTCTGGAGAAATGAACCATTCTTTTTAAAAAAATCCATAAGATCTGTTTTTAGACACTGTTACAGACTCTGGTTTGGTCTTATGTGTATGGAATACATTCTTTGAAATATAATTTTGGTTTGTGGGTACCTTTTAATGCGGTTGCAGATGTGGTATGCTTAAATCACCTAAAATATGATCAATTTTAATATTCATTCAAGAATCTTTTTAAAGTAAGTTTTAGGGAGTATTTCTAGAGAGAGAATTTTGCTCCCTATTAACATCTGTGTTTTCTTTTCCACATGTAAGTAGCTGATTGCAGTAGCTCTGTAGCTCATTTTTAATATCTTAATGCAGTGAAACTGGGATTAGAGTATGATTTGCATCTGAGCATCTTCATTTTGTTATACCAGCCTGATCTGGATATGTTCAGGCAGTGAAGTGTGAATTATGACCACTATGGGTCTAGAAAGCATTGTTTCTTTAATCCACTGAGTAAGGGGAGGACGATTCCTAAAGCCTCTTGATGTCTATGGCCTACTTTCTTCATAAAACAAGGGTTGATTGACTTTTATTTTTTTGCTTCTTTGTAATTCCTCCTTTTAAAAAACTTGTTAAAATCTATTATACTGTGTATGTATTTGCCTGTGTGGAAGAAGGGTGGAAAAGGCAGATAGGGTAGAAACCACTTAAATTTGATTTTTTTAAAGCAGTTCTTAAACCATTCTTTTTCCACTCATACCCACTGTTATGTTACCCTTTATAAGCACTCCAGGGAAGGTTTTTATAGTCTTTGTAAAACTTTTCTTTTGAAAGATATTTACTCAGAAAATAACTATGTTTGAGAACTTTTTTTTTTAGGTGAAAGAGCAATGCTTTTAAGTCTCCTAAACTTTAGAGGAGATACTATCAGAAATCAGTTTCCCCCAGTGGAAATGAAGGAGGACGGGAGGAATTGAGAAAATATATTAGTCTATTATTTTAGAGTTCTAACATACTTTCTCTAAAACCTTACATTATTGAGAAAATTGAGGGCAAATGACTGTCTTATCACTCTTATTTGACATTTTATGGATGTCAGAGAATAGAAATGAATGGTTTCAACATAGATCACTTAATAAGGCAGTGTATGGTGTGACCAAGCATTCTTTTAAAGTGTTGGCTGGAAAATGCTGTGTGCTGCCATGGTAATCAGAAATAATGACCCGCGAGGGCTGTATTCCAGGAAATCAGGAGCAGTTCCCTTTTCATGGTGAGTTAATGCTTAGATAACTGTTGTTTTCTGGTGCAACTTTACTTTTACTGACATCCTCTCCTCTTTCACATAAGTATAATGCTTTGAAGCAGATACTCTTTGTCTCATTAATCTGAGACCTGTACAGAAGCCCTGTTTTAGTCATTAATGTGTAACTAAAGGAGTTTATAGAACATGGATTCTCTTAATGCGCTTGCCCGTCATTTGAAAATGGGACCCAGCTCAGGCTGTAATTTGTTGTTACTTGTTTCATGGATTTCTTTCGGAGCTCCCTAAGTATCTATTAATTCTTTTTAAAAAAAAATTTTAATTTTTTAATTTTTATTTTAAGGTATCTACCGATTCTTAATACCACCTCTCTTAGAAGGACACACAAAGAGTTGATACTTTGAAAGGTGAGAAAGTTGAGGCCCATAAAAGCACTTTAGTTTAACAAAAATAGTTTCCTGGCACTAGATGTTAGATTTGAAATGATGAGTCCTTATTTATTGTTGATATCTTTTTCTCCTTCCTTTTTGGGCATGCAGGAAGATTGACACTGATTCTCTGTGATTTATGGAATCTCATATTCACAAACTGAGTTGTGCTCACCATGATTTTTCTGGAATTTTGATGTGTAAGGTACCAGTGTCCATGTACAGCGGTAACTCTACTTGCCTGTTAGGGTTAAATAGTAGTTACCATCATTCAGGGCTTCACCTGAGCACAGGTACTTTAATCCTAATAGGTTTTTCCTTGAAATGTCTTTGTCTCTCACCTCTATTGCTTAGCTGATAACAAGGTCAGTTTCTTTATGTCATTTTGTTCCCTCCCTGAAAATGTATCCGTTTGTGAACTTTGTGCCCTTCGGTAACTCTCGGTGCACAGAAAGAGCAGGGTCTCATTTTAGTTGTCACCGTCTACAATGTGGGCTACCCTTCTGCTACTACAATGAGAACAGTCTTTTTTTTTTTTTTTTATTCCCATTAAACATGCTATTTCATTGATACCACCAAACATTTCCAGAAGGCCTCTCTCATTTTCTTTTGTTCTACAGGAGTTTTTTTTTCCCCCCAGTGGAGGAGGAGGAGTTTATTCTTGATTTCCCTCCATGCAAAATTTCATCTTTTAGGGGCCGCTAAGCACACACCATATATTTTCTCTGTGGCAGAGTATGCAGGTGGGGACTGCATGTTGGGCTCGATGGGGCCTTGAATATTGCTTGCCCCTGATCAAGTGTACATATTCTGATGATTATAAATAGGTACATTTTGGGTTTCTGTGATGTTTCAAAAATATAATTATATAATTACATGATGTGAAACTTTAAGAATTCAATTATAAGAGCAGTAATCAGTTAACCTGTACTTGGGACGACTGTATCCAATATTGTAATGTAAACAGGTAATTAGAAATAATTTTGCCAAATGACTAATTTGCTGTATTTCCCCCTATAACTTTAACAAATAGAGATTTTCCAAGTGAAGCACACTTTCTTTAGGTCCATGTTATTGCTAGACCTTCATCAAGTCTAGAGAGAGCCTTCCTGGCATCCTTTAGTTATCATTGCCTATCTAGCATAGAAGCAAAATGAATTTCATCTGCAAATAGAGTTTTCAAAATAATGGTTCTTCTAAATAGGGCACAGTTATCTGCCAAAGATGTAAAAGATCGATCATATAATGACCCTTTCACCCTCTGATACATCTAAAAATATATGGATACTGATAGCATTGTTATTATTCTGCTGGAAGTAATGGGTTAGAAGGACAGTCGGTGTTTTACCCAAGCTATGAGTGAATAAAAAGATAGGAGATGCGGGATGCCTGGGTGGCTTAGTTGGTTAAGCGTCTGCCTCCAGCTCAGGTCATGATCCCAGGGTCCTGGGATCGAGTCCCGCATCGGGCTCCCTGCTCTGCGGGGAGCCTGCTTCTCCCTCTGCCTTTGCCTCTCTCTCTCTCATGAATAAATAAATAAAATCTTAAAAAAAAAAAAAAAAAAGATGCTGTTCAGCTCACTGTCCCAAGAACCAGTGCTCTGTGTAAAATGCACATTTATTAACTTCTTGACACAGATTGAAAGGGACATCAGCGTAATTACAAGTCCCTTACACATATCATGGTTATAAAATGTTTCTAAGATTGTGAAGTGTACAAATGTCACAGTCTGTCCCTACCTCTTACCTGAAATCCTACTTCTAAGAAATGACTCAGGGTTATTATCTGCTGGGAGGGTGAAAATTGAATGTGACATCTTTATCTCAATTTGAGACATTAAGCCTCTATAAAACTTACGTAGAGCCATAGATCTTTTTAAAGCAGTAACAAAGAAAATGAAACTTTCTGATAGTTTTAAATAAACATTTTATATTTTGAACTGTTCATGCCATGCAATGATATTGACTATATGTAGGTAAAATAATCTGTTTTTTGGGGGGAAAAAAACACTTTTGTCTTTTGTAAAAATCATAGCATATACTTTAAAATGTTTTTTGAGATTGAATTTTGGAAATTTATTAATTTGTGAAATTACAACATTTTATTTAAAACTTTATTTAGAACAAGTATTTCTACTTGTAGATTGTATAAATGTTTATGTATTGATCAAAAAGTGAATTATTGTAAAGGTATAATTTATAATATTTAAAATGTAACTCCTTAAAATAACCTTTTCATGAAAAAAATGAATGTTTTTATGAAAAAATTTGGGGTTTTAAATGTTTGGCTTTTTAATTTTATTTAAATAAATGATTCAGGGGATAACATGTAATTGTTTAGGCCTCTATTTTTTTTTTTATTTTTAAAGATTTTTTTTATTAGAGAGCACAGGGTGGGGGATGGGCAGAAGGAGAGGGAGAAGCAGACTTCCTGCTAAGAAGGAGCCAGACATGGGGCTCAATCCCAGGACACTGAGATCATGACCTGAGCCGAAGGCAGACCCTTAACCAGCTGAGCCATCCAGGTGCCCTGACCTTTATGTTTTTAATACATTTTTGATATATAGTTTTTTCTCTGTGTATTTCATATGAAGTATAACCTCTAAGGTCTCTTAGTTTTAAAATTCCAAAATTATATGTTTTGATTCAGTAAAAATATATGAGATATGCACTGCCAGAGTACTCTAAGGTAAAATAGTCATAAGCTATTTCTGTTTATAAAATAGAGGTTTAGCCGGGGTGACATTTTTCTTCTTCATTCAGCCAATTTTATGGCAGTAGTTTCCAAACAATACTGTGTAGAAGAAATATCAGCCTGTAGCTCTTAGGTGGTTATGCCTTTTGGATTCATTATCTCTTTGATGCATTTTGAAGGCCCTATCAGAGCTATTAGAAATCCTTAAAAATATGCTAATTCCATATGTTTGGGGGTGGGGTCCAGGAATCTGCATTTTGACCCATCCTCCAGATGATTCCAATGGAAGTGAATCCTAAACCTTTACTTTGAGGTCCCCGACAGTCAGGACCAGCACTGGGTAGGAACAATAGACATGTCTTCAAGAACTCACCATCTGTCAAGATAGAGACTTAAAAGAGTTCTCCAAGAAAATTAGGTAAGTGCTAAAATGGATGTAAAACCATATGGGAAGAAGCTATGTATGACACTAAGATTTCTTTTAATTTTACCAAGTGGGTGATTTTCTAAATGTAAATTGGTATGCTAGAAGAATTTGTTCTTGCAGAAGTAGACTTCCCAATTGGTGCACTATGGATTAATCCATGTGATAGTTTTGCCTTTGTTTACATGCAATATTTGATGCTTAACATTGATACAAATAAATATTGGCTATTTATCTTGCCCTTATTAGGTATTCTCTTCTAGTTTTATAGATGAGGACCCTCTTAGACAATGGTTTTTATTTTTTTTTAATTTTTAATTTTTTTTTTTAAAGATTTTATTTATTTATTTGAGAGAGAGAGAGAATGAGAGACAGCATGAGAAGGAGGACGGTCAGAGGGAGAAGCAGACTCCCTGCTGAGCAGGGAGCCCGATGCGGGACTCGATCCCGGGACTCCAGGATCATGACCTGAGCGAAGGCAGTCACTTAACCAACTGAGCCACCCAGGTGCCCCTAGACAATATTTATTTATTTATTTATTTATTTATTTATTTATTTAGGTGTTGTCCACTTCCTATAGAACATTTCCAGTTTTTAAAATTTTTATTTTTTATTATGTTAATCACCATACATTACATCATTAGTTTTTGATGTAGTGTTCCATGATTCATTGTTTGCGTATAACACCCAGTGCTCCATGCAGAACGTGCCCTCTTTAATACCCATCACCAGGCTAACCCATTCCCCCATGCCCCTTCCCTCTAGAACACTCAGTTTGTTTTTCAGAGTCCATAGTCTCTCATGGTTCTAGACAATGGTTTTTAGAGTGGAATTGACATGCATGATAAGATCTCTCTCAATGGGAGTAACCTCAGGGGATGCTGTGGTTTTGATTATGGAGAATCCAAGCTTGTAAAAATGCTGCTTGAAGTCTCCTTGTGTGATTTTTCTCTTAGGTTGCTTCATGTAGGGGGTAGAGTGAATACGATTCATGCTTTATTATCTTATGTGTCATCTAAAAATATGTTGGAAATAATATTTACTATTAAAACAATTGTAGATCCAATGAATTAATTTAGTTTTGAAAAGGTGGTTTCTCTAAGTTAGAATTTCTGCCCCCCTCATTCAGATGTTATTATAAAAATAATTTGATATAATTTTATTTTTATGGCTTTCCATGAAAAGTAAATAGAGATATAAAAAATGAAATACACCAAACTCTTTCTTCCCCATAAAGCAAAAGGAAAACTTTCTCTTCTGCAATGGCACTGGAGAAAAATGAGGAAATAAAATCCTGCAGTTTAAGAATGGTGGAAGAACCATAGGATACCTTAGCTTTGGGAAAGGGAAAATGGGAACATTGTATCCATCTTCCTGCAATGTCCTTCCCTCTTCTCCTGGCTCTTCTCTACCTACCCTTCATCCATGGGGTTCCCCAGGCCTCAGACATGGGTTCTGTCCCCGACTCCACCCTCTTAGAACACTCATCTCTTCCCATGGCTTTAAGCATCTTTAGTTACAACTCCCAAACATATATCTACAGTTTGGATCTCTTTTCTGAGCTCTATACTCAGATACTCAGCTGCTTCCTTGACATCTCCACTTGTGTGTCAGAACTTTAACATGTCCAGGATGAAACTTAAATTTTTTTTTTAGGAAAGGGAGAGGGACAGAGGGAGGAGGAGAGGGCGAATCTTAAACAGGCTCCATGCCCAGTGTGGAGCCCAACGGGGGGCTCGATCTCATGACCCTGAGATCATGACCTGAGCCGAAATTGAGTGGGACACTTAACTGACTGATCCACCCAGGTGTCCCCCCCCCCATTTTTTTTGTCTTCTTCAATTTTCTCCGACAGAAAGTGGCATCATAATTCACTGCTTCTTTCTTCACCTACTATGTCTAATTCAGCAAGTTCTTTTTGTTGTATTTCTAAAAATGTCTCCCAAATAGCTACTACTTTCTAGTTTCAGTGTTACCTGTTTAATCCATGCCTCCTTTCCATCTGGGAGGCTGCTTCAGGCTCTGCACTGCTGTCCCATCTTCCACTCCTGCCTTCCTCCACCTGGTGATGTGAGTGCTCTGAAAACGTTGATTGCAGGACGTGAGTGCTCAGCTTTCTTGAAAATGAAAGCGTCAGGGTCTCATTGTTTTCTTCTCTGGAGGGACTTAACCTTATGCTCATTTTTGTCTTTGAGGGAAGCGGCACTAGTTTTTGGAAGATTTAGCTTCTGCTAAAGGGCTCACAGAGACTAAAGGCTATGGCGGGGAGGTAGGTTGTGGGTGTGTGTGTAAGTGTGTAAAAGGGAGAGAGAGATCTTTAAAGGTTGTGTGTGTGTGTGTGTAAGTGTGTGTAAAAGGGAGAGAGAGATCTTTAAAGGTCCAAACAGGAAGATTGTGCCTTGTTTTCCTGCACGCTTGTTATTGCTGGGTGGAGTGCTTAGACCAGCCAGAACATGAGCCTTCCAAAGATTCCTGGTGTCTCATCATTGCAGAGGCAGTAAAACGCACAGTGAGCGGTGGTGTTTGAGTACCCAGTGCCCTTGTGGAAGCTTGAGTCATTGAGCAGAGCCCATCAGCCTTCAAAGAATCAGCACTTCCCATCCCCTATTTGTTTCTATCAGTGTTTGTCCATAGGTTTGCCTATTATTGTCCAGCGAGGACAGTCACCACACCAGCCCAAACCTCTGGCTTATTCCTGTGGATGCCCTGTTCTCGGATCCCCCCCCCCTTTTTTTTTTTCCCCTTTTGGAGTGTTGGGGAAAACCTTTGCTTTTGTACTAAGGAGGCTAAACTGAACCAGCACAAGAGCTTTGACATGAACATGGGCATTTTTCTAGATGCTAATGGGATCACACCACTTCCCTTCCAGCTTTTTATAGAGACCTTCAAAGCCCTACCCATGTCATTACCATGCTCATCCTAGCTCTGTGCTTTGGTTACATTGAACTTGCTTTTCATTTCCAAGTTCTTCCTTTCTTAGAACTTTTTCACTTGCTGTTTTCTCTGCCTTGAACCCTTCCTCCTATTTGCATGGCCAGGTCCTTGTCATCCTTCATTTATTAGTGTAAATGCCACTTCTTTGGCAAAGATGTTTTTGACCTTCTTCCTCTCCATATTCTTGATTTCAGCCCTTGTTTTTTTCCATCCTAACTCATTATTTTAAATTATTAGTTTTTATTCTATATTTCCCACTTGAAAATCAATTTCTTGGGGGTGGGGTTGTTTATATCTCTCCCTGTTATATCCTGGGCACTTAGCATGGAGCCTGGTACATATTAAACACTAACAAAATAATCATTAATGAGGAACTTCAACAAATATCTGTTGAGTGCCTACTGTGTGCCCATTTGCTGTAAGTAGATCAACTCACCTAATCTTCAGCAACCCCCTGGGGAAGGTAATGCTTATCTTCATTTTAAAGATGAAGAAGCAGGTCCAGAGAAACTAAATAACTTGCTCTAAGGCACGTGTTTGGTTAGTGGCAAAGACAGGATTTGAACCCAGTTTTAAGTCCTGAGCTCTCTCCCAAATTGATCCTGTTAATACTTTACCAGAGCAATGTTCTGAGTCACTCAACTGAAGAAAGCTGTGGAGGGGATTAAAGCTGGGAGAACAAGGTTGTAGATTCAGTTAGCTGCTGTTGTCAGCCTGAGTAAGGGAATAGCTACTCCGAGGTTAGGCCAAGAATCAGACTTAAATGGTTAAGTGATGGATTTTAGGTTAGAAACCACGTGCTAAAAGATTTTAGTGGTTTTTTAGATTAAAAAAATTTAACTGGCAGCAGTTAAGTCTGGATTTTTAAAAAACATTGTAGTCACTGGCATAGTAAGTTCTTTCTGGTGTAACTAAAGAAAAAAAAAGATTAAGAAAGTTCTTGACCATTTCTTAGAGAATGAGGATCAGTCTTAGAAATCCTTCAAATCGGTTAAATGACTTCGTGGTTCAATTGTTTTGACTTGGGTTGTGGGTATTTTGCTTCTGGAGTCATTATTGTTTATGTTTCAGAAAACTAAAGGGTGATTACTGTGTTCTTTAGTTCTTTTTTATTATTGTGAAACAAATTTGAAAAAAGTAGCTGCTTGTTATCAAATGCTCTGTGGGCCATTTACTGTTTGAGAATGTAATTAGCATTTGAGGTTTCATGGAGCATGGAATCTCATCATTAACCATTTTTAAGACTCTAAGATACTTGAGTTCTGAGAAATGAATTGGAAAGTTATATTGCTCAGAAAGTCCATTTCTGGACAGAAATTCTAATTTATAGCCAAAGGGGTGAGTTTACAGAGATGATTATAAATACCCTGAGTATGTTCCCTATTCAGTTCTTTTCTATACAGAAGAGTGGTCACTTTTAACATATTAACTTATGAGATGGTGAATAGGGAATATTTGTGAGGCTTCCTGTGGTAATTTAAAAAATGAAATCTGTGTAACTGTGGTAATTTAAAAAATGAAATCAATCATGTACCTTTCCAGAGGATCAAATATTCATTTGTAACTGGACAGGTTTATTGAATTCCTATTTAAATGAGGTCCAAGGGGGTGCCTGGGTGGCTTAGTCATTAAGTCTGCCTTCGGCTCAGGTCATGATCCCAGGGTCCTGGGATCAAGTCCTGTGTTGGGCTCCCTGCTCAATGAGAAGCCTTCTCCCACTCCCTCTGTCCCTCCCCTTGCTTGTGCACTTTCTCGCTCTCTGTCAAATAATCTTTAAAAAAAATAAATGAGTTCCAAGATGTGCCTGTGTGACTGTCAGTTAAGTGTCCGACTCTTGATACCAGCTCACGTCTTGATCTCAGGGTCGTGAGTTCAAGCCCCGTATTGAGCCTTCTTTAAAAAGAAAATGAAGTCCGGGGCGCCTGGGTGGCTCAGTCATTAAGCGTCTGCCTTCGCTTCAGGTCATGATCCCAGGGTCCTGGGATCAAGCCCCGCATCTGGCTCTCTGCTCAGCAGGAAGCCTGCTTCTCCCTCTCCCACTCCCCATGCTTGTGTTCCCACTCTTGCTGTCTCTCTCTGTCAAATAAATAAATAAAAACCTTAAAAAAAAAAAAGTCCAAGGAAATTCTGAAGAAGATATACTGACTGAAATAGAGATAGGTGGCATTTTCAGGACTGATCATTCTAAAATTCTATGGAGTATGTCTGCGACTCTTCTTTTTGACTTTTTTGATAAACATTGTTAATCACATTGGTGTAATCTTTTAAGATAAATTAATTAGCTTCCGGAAGGATTCCTCCAGGTGATCTGATGCTTAGAAAGAGACTACCCAGCTCTCTACCACCTTGACACTTCATGGCAGAAGGGAATTCACTAGGCAGTTTAAAAAATTTACCTCCTCTGACCAGTAGGTGGCATTGCCTGCCCTCATGGCTACCTCTTTTCTATCTGCTGCTTATGTAACCCTCAGTACCAAGTCAGGTATTTTATATTCTTCTTGTATCTGTTCCGATTTGTCCAGCTTGATTTTTGAGCTCATTTGTGATTTCATTAAGGATAATTTTTTGACAATGGAAGTGTCTTTGAAACCTAGATAGCTTCTCCTCAGAATCTTGGAGTTTATATCATGTGGTCTGGGAGAGTGTTCAGAGTGAATGACTAATTCTACAAAACCAACCAAGGCTCTTCTAGATCTGAGAGGCAAAGAAATGACTGAGCACTGAAGTACTGTAGGAGGTGATTATGGTTAATATCCTGTGAAAGTTATAGACAGCTTCATACCAAGCATAAAATTAAATAGGTACATTAAAAACTTTAAAACTTTACTCATGACTTCAAAACTTTTAGACAAGGTTCAAGCAAACAGTTAATTGTGAATTTGTTCTTTGCCTGAATAAATCAAGCTGAGCTTCTTTGCATTTAGTAATTAATATTGTGTGGATGATTCATATCATGAAAAGACCTTCTTTCCAGTGAGATAGAATTCTGGCCAGAGATTGATTCATATACACTCAACAGCTGCCAGTTGAACTAACTTTTCTTCTCTCTAATGTTTTTTACATTTAAGTAATTTGCCAATACTTGTGAGGTACAGTATTTTGTATTTATCATAGGATATTTTCCCCTTATTAATTGTATATCCTATCTATTATCAACTGATGTTATTATCCTATCTATTATTAACTGATGTTATTCAGGACACTCATTAGCTACAGTTAAATGACATTTGCTAGAAACAGAGTTTTTAAAGTTGGAATTGTAAATTTTCCTATAATCATGATAATATAGAACTGCTTCCTTATAGACCATGCTTGTCAGTTCAGGTCCAGGGTCTCTCTGAGTGATTTCCTGCTGCTGTATGAAGTAGAGTTGCCCATGAAAGAAACAGCTGAATCACAAATCAACACACTCAATTAAAAATATTTTATCTGGGCTTTATAACTGGTCATAGTATAATAGAGACTCACAGGGAACAGCAGAGATGTCAAAGCAAAGAGGAAGTTGGAAGGAATCAGTGGCTTCTAGAGAATTTCCCTTTATTAGACCTCCTGAAAAGCCCTGTTGTAAGCATTAGTCTTATTTTAAATGTCCAAATTCTTCATGTTGCTTTGATAGTAAGGATTTCATAATCTCTGGAGCTTAGTAATTGATTCCAGGAAAAGCATAGACAATTAGGGGGTGAATGTCAGCCATTAATCTATTGTTAGATTCCTTAATGTAGCTGATTTGTGGCTCATTTTTGCACTTCTGTTTATTTCCTCTGTCCACAGTGTTTTATTAATATGGCATGTTCCAAATGGTTGAAACCAAATATCCAAACCAAATGTTGGACTTGGATTTCACTAGCCTGTGAAAGACCATGTCTCTGATTGACACTCGTAGGAGTCTATTACGTGCTTCATTTTCTGCAGATCTGGAGGATTATGGTTCATCTCTTCAAGCTCTCCAATTCGAGCCTCCATCGCAATTGCCTTGGAGAGAGTGTGCCTCTCCTGATTGATGACCTGGGACCTCTCGTTGTCCTTGGGTCTCTCTAGGTTGAATTTTATGTAAATCATCCTATTAGGATTCAGTTAGAACACAACCCGCTGTACTGTTTTACGCAGAAAGTGATGTAATATGGGGTATCAGGCCCCAGAATTGTTAGGACTCAAGAGAAGTCTCTGAGCTGAGGAGGCAGACACAAGGATGAATTCCCAAAGCCTTCCTCCCTGGCTGGGTTGCTGGTGGAGCTGCTGCCACGTTAGGAAGCTGTTTCTGCTAAATCTGTAACAGCTCTGGGGCCATACCACATCCTCTGTATCTGCCACAGCACAAACAATGCCATGTGCCCTGCTTCTCTCACAGTAACCTGCTTCTGAATTCAAATCTTGAGTGCTTGTGATTGGCAGAACTTAAGTCCTATCCAGAATCTGTAGCTACAAGGGACTCTGGGGGAAAAAGTTTTTTGTCCATTGTAGAATCAGAAGGATAACACAGTGAGATTGGAATAGATGTTGAGCAAGCCAACCCATGATATTTGCTACTACCAATAGTCTGTATTTAAGTCAGACTTGTATTTAAGCAAGCCAACTTCTCTAATTGGTAAACAAACAAAAAAACAAACCAGCCAGGCTTTTTTGGCATGATGCATAGTAAGCAGATAGCCAGAACATATTTATATAGATTGGTAAACTAGTTTTTGAAAATCTATGCTGTCTTCTAAAAATAGAATCAGTAATTTAATGAATAAGAAATAGATAGCATGGAGGATATTAGGGGAAGGAAGGGAAAAATGAAGGGGGGGAATTGGAGGGAGAGATGAACCATGAGAGACTATGGACTCTGAGAAACAGGGTTTTAGAGGGGAGGGGGAGGGGGGATTGGTTAGCCCGGTGATGGGTATTAAGGAGGGCACGTACTGCATGGAGCACTGGGTGTTATACGAAAACAATGGATCGTGGATCACCACATCAAAAACTAATGATGTATTGTATGGTGACTAACATAACATAATAAAATTAAAAAAAAAGATAGCTAATATCTTTTGTTGAGGCTTATGTGAAAGTTGGTGAAATGTTGGACATAGGATAAAACAGTACCACCTAGCAGATCCTATTGCCTTAAGACAAAATAATCTATGTTAGAGGATTTTGTTCTTGAAGACATGAAGTAAAGGTGAGCTTTGTAGATTAATTGTTGAGTTGCTTGGTGTGAGGGAGCCTGGTGGTGCACTCCTTTCTCTGCATTTCTCTTTGGTGTTATGGCACATTTCATGGCTGCTTGAGTTGGGGACTCAGTGGGCAACCATCCACTGTATTTTTGTTTCATTTGTATTTTACTTTCTCTACTGGGTGACTGGAATGTTCCAGTTTTCTTTTCCTTTAAAAAAAATCCTTTGTTCCTACACAAATGGTGGTTCGCTTGAAATAATTTTATTAGGCTTACTTCATTGTTATAGAGTGTCTTGGTGCAAAGGATATAGACAAATATTAAGGAACTAATAGACTTAATTGATCTAAATGAACAAATGGCTTTTTTGCCTCCCTCTTGTTTATTTTTAAAGCATCTTTTCAATGAATTACATATTTCTTTCCAAATTGGATTTTACAAGCAATGCTAAACGGTAGTGATTTTTCCTTTATTTGTTCTAAGTACTGATCTAAGTGAATACATAATTCTCCTTTAATTATTTGTCACTGACTCTTAATTAGTATAATTCCATCCCTGATTGTTTGGTTGTTGAGGTATTAGTTCACCATTCTCATAATATGATTTTTACTTTTGTTTAAAAAATTGTAGATAATTGGGGCACCTAGGTGGCTCAGTCGGTTGAGCACCTGACTCTTGATTTCGGCTTGGGTCATGGTCTCAGGGTCCTGAGATCAAGCCCTGTGTCTGGCTCCATGCTCAGTGCAGAGTCTGCTTGAAATTCTCTCTCCCTCTCCTTCTGTCCCTTCCCCCTGCTCGCTCTCTCTAGAATGAATGAATAAATCTTTAGAAAAAATTTTAGTGTTTTAAATGTTCTGTACACTGAGAAATTCATGCTACTGAAAATGTCTTGGCTCTAAGATATAAAGGTTTGTGAAAATATCATTGTTATATCATTTAACATGCTACAAACAAGCCCTGCACTTAGAATTTTATTTTGGCTAGAAAATGTTGTAGAATGTATAACATTCTCAGTTTTTAATCAGCCTATCCTTCTTGCAACATGGTGGTAAAATCTTTTGTATCTAGTAGCATCAGATTCTTTTTCCTTCTTTTCCAATTCAGACTCTTTCATCATCTACAACAGAGAAAAATAATTAATGCATGTAAACATATCAAATTAATATATTAAAGAATAGGAGAGAAAAATGGCTCATAATGGGAGACAATATTGCATAATGAAATATTGCATAAAGAAACGGGTTGAAGTCCTATAGACTTGGATGCTAGACTAGCTCCACCACTTACAGGTTGGATAAATTACTCCTCCAACATTCCTTTTCTTCATGTCTTAAAATGGGAATAATACTACTTGTTATTGAGGTCGTTGTAAGGATCACATTAGATAATACACCTAAAATGCTTGGCATATTATCTGGAACATAGTAAATATTGAATAAATTTATTTATTGTTGTTGTTGATATACATCCAGGCAGAGTTTTCACAAACTGGTGGAGAGGTTTCTGAATATGATAGGAGCTAGCTAGAAGTGCCTGATTTGCCTTCTCCTACCTTCCCATTTATTTATTTATTTTTTAAAGATTTTATTTATTTGACAGAAAGAGATAGCAAGAGCCAGGAACACAAGCAAGGGGAGTGGGAGAGGGAGTAGCAGGCTTCCCGCGGGGCAGGGAGCCTGATGCGGGGCTCGATCCCAGGACCCTGGGATCATAACCTGAGCGGAAGGCAGATGCTTAATGACTGAACCACCCAGGCGCCCCCTACCTTCCCATTTAAATAATCTTGAAGAATGTGGAAAACTTACTTAGCAACAATCTTCCCTACTTGAGAAGGAATTTCCAGCATAGGTACAATATATAACTTTCTGGAAAAAAAATTACCCAAATGGATTCAGTGTGAGTAGAAAACCTGAATAGTCCAGTAACCATGGAGGAATTCCCTTAACCTACTAAATGATTCTGTGCAGACAGAAAAGGTGAGTTTTTTATTTTAGAAAAAGACAGTTTCCATTTGATAACTGTTACACAGTATAGACACACCATGCTAAAATTTTATCGATTACAAGTGTAATATAATACTGCTATAAAATTGGTAAGATTTGAATACTTGAACAGAGATTTAGATACAAAGATGATTATCATGATGGAATATCATTAAAATACTGTATGCAGGGGCATCTGGGTGGCTCAGTGGGTTAAGTGTCTGCCTTCTGCTCAGGTCATGATCCTGGGGTCATGGGATCGAGCCCCGTGTCAGGCGCCCTGCTCCGCAGGAGAGTCTGTTTCTCCCTCTCCTCCCCGCTCCTGCTCTCTCTCTGTCTCTCAAATGAATAGATAATATCTTTAAAAAATTGAAAAAAAAATAAAACGCTGTATTCAAAAGTCAATGTCATGAGAAAATGTATACTGTTTATTTAAAAGGGAGGAAACATAACTTTATATTCAGTAGGATCCATTTTGTTAAAAAACATTTTTGGTTTAAGTTTTTGTTTTAATTCGTTGGTTAAAACACTGTTATATTAGTTTCAGGTGTACAATATAGTGAATCAACAATTTCATGTAACACCTTGTGTTCACCACAAGTGCCCTCCTTAATCCCCATCACTTATTTCTCCCAGCCCCTTGCACCCTCCCCCTACAGTAACCATCAGTTTGTTCTCTATAGTTAAAAGTCTGTTTCTTGGTTTGTCTGTCTGTCTCTCTCTTTTCCCCCTTTGCTCATTTGTTTCTTAAATTCCACATGAGTGCTTAGCATAATACACTCTAGCTCCATCCATGTCGATGCAAATATCAAGATTTCTTTCTTTTTTTTTATGGCTGAATAATACCCCATTGTATAAATATACTACATCTTCTTTATCCATTCATCAATTGATGGACACCTGGGCTGCTTCCATAACTTGGCTATTATAAATAATGCTGCTATAAACTTTGGGGTACATGTATCCCTTCAAATTAGTGATTTTGTTTTTTTTTTGGGTAAAACCAGTAGTGCAATTGATGGATCATAGGGTAAATCTATTTTTAACTTTTTGGGGAGCCTCCATACTCTTTTCTATAGTGGCTACAGCAGTTTGCATTCCCACCAATAGTGCAAGAGGATTCCTTTTTCTCCACATCCTCACCAACACCTATTGTTTCTTGTGTCATTAATTTTAGCCGTTCTGATAGGTGTGAGATGATATCTCATTATAGTTTTGATTTGTATTTCCCTGGTGATGAGTGATGTTGAGCATCTTTTTCTGTGTCTGTTAGCCATCTGGATGTCTTTGGAGAAATGTCTGTTTATGTCTTCTCATTTTTTAATTGGATTGTTTTTTGGGTGTTGAGTTTTATAAGTTCTTTATACATTTTAGATACTAATCCTTTATTGGGTATGTAATTTGCAAATATCTCTCCCATTCCATAGGTTGTCTTTTAAATTTGTTGATTATTCCTTTGCTGTGCAAAAGCTTTTTATTTTGATATAGTCCCAATAGTTTATTTTTGCTTTTGTTTCCCTTGCCTCAAAAGACATATCTAGAAAAAAGTTGCTACAGAGTAAAAAAAATATGAAAAAAGGGTAGTATTATAAATACTAACAATAGTAAAATCTGGGCAGTACAATTGTTCCTGTACTTTTGTCTGTTTTCCAAATCTCAACAATGATTATATATTATTTCTAGAGTCAGAAAAAGAACGTTATTCAAAAAGAAGACAGTGGCTATATCAAAATGTAGTCATGAAAGATGTAATGAAACTGATAATATTTATGAAAAAAGATTGGTTGGACAGTTTCGAATGGTTAACTTTGTCGTCAGAGAGCTTTGGGAAGTCTCTCCTTTAATTTTTTTTCTTCATTTTCTATTTAGCCCCTTAAAAAATTAAAAATTTTTTAAGCAAATGAATTGTATCTGTTTGAAGTTGTGGAGGAACTGAATTTGGGATTTAACAGTGTTCTCTAGGGGATGAGTGGGCTTTCTGTTTTAATTTTTTGGTCTGCTTCCCATAACATGACAAAAATGGAAGAAGGCTGGTTTATTGAAAATTCAAAAGCAAGTAACTTCTATCAAAAGTTTAAGGTAGGAACACAAAGTCAATAATTAGGAAATGTTAGACATTTAAAAAGGATTTAACCAACTGAGCCACCCAGACTCCCCAGCTAAAAAGGATTTAATATAGCAAATAGGAAAATTCAATATGTAACTTGGATTTTATGTTTCTGAGTTAACAAATTGAATTTAGAGCTATAGAGATATCTATTTGCACACAATAGACACTCAAATAGTACATGAAAAAAATTTGTTTGAAAGCTATATTAATTTATACTCCACTCACCTCTTCCTCCAAAGAGATATAATCTGAAGAATTCTAGAGTATTTGTTGTCCTTTTTGTTCTTAGTATTAACAGATAATATCCTCTTTACTGTGTAAGATCATTGTAGCTTTCTCAGTATTCTACAACTTTTAAAAAATTTATTTGAGAGAGTAAGAGAGAGCGTACATGCACAAGCAGGGAGAGTGGCAGCCAGAGAGGCATCCCGCTGAGCAGGGAGCCTGATGGGGGGCTCGATCCCAGGCTTGATCCCAGGACCCTGGGATCATGACCTGAGCTGAAGGCAGATGCTTAACCGACTGAGCCACCCAGGTGCCCCAATATTCTACAACTTTTAAAATCATTGTACTTGAGGTGCACCTGGGTGGCTCTGTTGGTTAAGCATCTGACTCAGGTCATGGTCTCAGGGTCATGATATTGAGCCCTATGTTGGGCTTCATGTTCAATGCAGAGTCTGCTTGAGATTTTCTTTTTCTCTGCCGCTCCCCCCACTCACATGCATGCTCTCTCCAAAATAAATAATAAATAAAATCTTTAAAAAAAAGATTCTCTCCCTTTGCCCCTCCCCACCCTGCTCTTTCTCTCTCTCTCAAAAAAAAAAAAATCTGTATTACTTGAATTTCAAAATTTGGTATTATAAGGATTGGTATTATAAGGACTATTCAAAGATTCTGTTAGGAATTTGCAGATAATATTGGTCCACATGTATTAAATGCTAGCAATAAATATATTAATTGTAGGTTTTACTTTGAGAGGAAAGAAGAAAACACTGACTTTAATAACTAATATAATTTAATAAAATATTCAGATTCTGAAGATACTATGAAGGGAAAAGTTACTTGAGATTTTAATACTCAAACATTAAGATTTTATTATGCATACTTCCAGTAGTATTCCTATTTGTTTACTTACATATTTTAACAAATTGTGATCATGCTCTATATATTGCTTTAGATCTTGATTTTTTTGCATTTAATAATATAGAAGGTGTTTCTAATGTCATAAATGTTTTTTCCACAACACAGTTTTAATCATTAAGTCTTATTCCCTCTGATGACTGTATCATAATTTATATATGTTGAAGATTGAGGTTTTTAAAATAGCTTATCAGTATTATAAATAACATGGTGATAGAGTTTTTCTTTTTCCATTAAGGGAATACAAAATCCCTGAAACACATACACATTAAAAAAAAAAAAAATCCATCAATTTATCATTAGAAAAATATTTTTAAATTATTTTCTCTAAAAACCTAAGGTGTAAAACAGAAAACTTGATTTTTGTTATATCTATTTTTATAAATTTATAGTCTGTGAAGGAAGATACTTGAGAGAATGGATTCTAAGGTATCTTAGAGAAATTATAAAAAGGTTAATTAGAAAGAATAATGTGGTAGGCAGACTTCTAAGGTGGTTCCCAATGATTCCCACCTATTGGTATTCATGTCCTTGTATAATCTTCTCCCCTTGAGTGTGGGTTGGACTTAATGACTTGGTTATAAGCAATAGCTATGGCAACGATGATGGCTGTCACTTCTGTGATTCAGTTACAAAATATGGTGACTTCTATCTTGCTAGAAGATCGTTTTTGTTGTCCTCTTGGCCTGCATACTTTGATGAAGTAAGCTGCTGTGTGGGAGAGGCATGTGTGACAAGGAAATGAGAGAAACCTCTGGCCAACAGCTAGCAAGGAATTGAGGTCTGTAGCCCAACAGCCTGGGGGGGAACTGAAGGCTGCCCACAAGCACTGAATGAGTTTGGAAAGTCGATTCTTTCCCAGTTGAACCTTCAGATGAGACTGTAGATCCTGGGCCAACTGTATGACTGACAGACCATGAAGCACAGGATCCAGATGTGCTGTGCCCAGACTCACGACCCACTGAAACTCTGAG
Source organism: Neomonachus schauinslandi (assembly GCF_002201575.2). NCBI lineage: Eukaryota > Metazoa > Chordata > Mammalia > Carnivora > Phocidae > Neomonachus > Neomonachus schauinslandi. The sequence continues at coordinate 63,844,836 of NC_058406.1, forward strand.
ATAATAAATGTGCATTGTTATAAGCTGCTTAGCTTGGGGTGAGTTGTTATATAGCATTAGAAAGTAATACAGATTTAATTAGAAAGAAGGGGCAAGAATAAATTCAAAGATCATAGAAAAGATGCAGATATAAAGATCATAGGAAACACTGCAACTTTTACTCTTTCAGGTATCTTTAGCTGAATGGATAATAGTGACTGTGTTTTCTTTTTACAATTATTTTTAAGCTAGTTAATCAGACAGCATTTCTATAAAAAAGTTAGCAAATATGGAAAAGTTCAAAGAAAAAGTAAAAGTCACATATAATTTTATCACCCACATAGAACTACAATTATTATTTTGGTGTACAGTTTTTGGTCCTCTTTCTGTCTCTACAAAATCAGGACAATACTTCACTAATGTTTTATAATCTGGCTTCTAACCTAAACATATATTACATTTTCCATTTTGTATTCTTCCACACATCTTTTAAATGGCTGTATAGTTGCCCATTGTATGATATATTACAATTTATTTAATGAAACATCTATTATTTGCCACTTACTACTATATTTTAATAATGAAATTTGGACTATCCCAGAAAATCAAGGTTACATGGATAACATTTGTGTTTTGTTTCATTCTGTGCTTTATTTCAGAGACATAAATGATACATTTTCAGAGCTAAAGGAGGACATAATTTTTAAAGCTAGTTCTGCCAGGCAGACAGCACATTATTCTCCAGAAGATCTCATCAGGGCCATTTCCGTCCAGTGTTAAACAAAAAGGCTTAGATAATTTAACCAAGTGACTGACTAGTGGAAATAAGCTTAAGAAGTGTTAGGCATCTATGACCTCATTTAAACAAAGCCTTAGTTGGACTGCAGGGGAAAAGCAAATCATCGTTTGAAATATAGCTGTTGTAAGGAAATGGAGAAATGTTATAATAAAATACTGCATCTGTTGGCCTTAGCAGACCTGGAAGGATCAAGCCGCTGACCTTTGTCAGTGGGGGCGAGATCTCACTGTGGGTACTAGAAGCAGCAGAGATGCACGTCATGACCATGTTTCACATTTATTTATTTTTTTTTATTTTTTATTTTTTTTTAAAGATTTTATTTATTTATTTGAGACAGAGAGAATGAGAGACAGAGAGCATGAGAGGGAGGAGGGTCAGAGGGAGAAGCAGACTCCCTGCCGAGCAGGGAGCCCGATGCGGGACTCAATCCCGGGACTCCAGGATCATGACCTGAGCCGAAGGCAGTCGCTTAACCAACTGAGCCACCCAGGCGCCCCATGTTTCACATTTAATACAGAGGTAGTGCACATAGCTTTTTCAGCCTTCTTCCTTACAATTTATAATCTTGCCTCTTTCTCTATTGTCTGAAATCAGTCTAAAAATAGTTGGAACACTTAAAAAAATTTAAATAACTATCTTCCTAAATGTTTCATACTTCATTGGTTTTTGGCAGGTCATTCTTTTTAAATTCAAGCTGCAAGTAAAATTGCCAATAACTTAAATGCTAAATTCAGGTTTTTTTTTTCTTGTTACCAAATACATTTCACTAAGCATAAGAACTGAATTAGCAAAATATGGGTAGTCCTATGTCTGATGCAGTGTTTTGTCTAGAATCTAGCTTATGTATTAACCCCTTCTCCAATCCTAGAGATTCTATGATTTCATTTATAAGAGTGATTAGAAAAATTACTGTGTGACCTCTAACACTTGGGCTAATGATTTTCATTCCCCTCTGACCATGCCTCCATTCTAATGAAATCTCTCCTTCTGTATTTGCTTTTTTTTTTTTTTTTAAGAACTTATTTTTAAGTAATCTCCATACCCAATGTGGGGCTTGAACTCACAACCCCCAAGACTTGCATGCTCTACCGTCTGAGCCAGTCAGGTGCCCCTCTATTTGCTGACTCTGTGTCCACACGGTTGGCTGTGCCTGTTCTCTCAGATGGAATATTGGACTTTGGAGGATCTCAAGGCACTCTTCTCAGATGTGAAGATCTGGACCCTCTGTTTTAGGCTGGAAGTTCTGCCCTTGCTCTGAAAGCTTTGAGACCACAGCTTTGTTTAATGGCAGCTTTACCAACTTCTCTGTTTATGAAACTTTTGGGTTTCTTCCCAGGAAATGTACTATACAAAGTGAAAAGGTTTTTAGATTGCGCTCTCTCTCTCTCTCTCTATATATAGATGTCTATGTGAAAATAATTGTGGCTTTAAAGGAATGTCTGACCTCTTATTGCATTGGAATTCCCATAATGCTGTGCATAAAGTGAAGCTGACTCTGCATTTCTAATCAGAACTGAGATTGACATATATCCTAGTGTGTATGTTTCAAAAAAAGATTTTTTTAAGCTGAAAAGCAAAGCCCAAGTATTTGAAGGAGTAGAAAGATTAGAAAAGGAGAATCAGAAATGAAGATTCTTTTTTTCTAAGTAACCTAGAGAAGTTGCTAGCTTTTTAAGGAAAAAACCAACCAAACAAACAAACAAAAAACAGGTAGGTGGGGGATGTAGTGGGGATTTTTAAATGACTAATTTTTGGTATGTTTTATTGCCATAGGGAAGAATGTAAGTATTTCTTGAACTAAGTAAGCATATCAAATCTTGGGAATGTGCCTTCATGTCAGTCCTACTTTGATAATCCAAGGAAGTCTTGGGATCTCAGGCTTTTTACCTTAATAAGTCTATAACCAAGCCATATCACATGCCTGGAGAGAACATGCCTTTCTTTTTTCTTTTATTCCCTTCTGCTAAATTACTTTTCTCTAAATATCTATTCTTTTTTAACTTCAAGAGATTATTGAGTACCTATTATGCAAGGCCTATGTTATATCTCATGTTGGGTGGAGGGGGAGACATAAAGGTGTGATTCTTGTCCTAGGGAACCTTATCAGTGAGACTGAGCCTTAACTCTAGCACTAACCCTTAGCTCTGGACAGCAAGGTGTAGGACTCACGGTTCTAGATATTATTCTCATAACTCTGAAGTTCTTTTTATTTTTTTTCTTTTAACCAAGCATTTTATTAATTGCTATTTGTAATTTTGTCACTTACTGATTTAAATTGCCCTTTCTGCCTCCTCAGAACTCATTTCCCTGAATGAGACTTTTTCTTCCCTTATCTTTATAGTAAATGTGCAAAATAATAAAATTTACTTAAGTAAGGTTTTTATCAGAAAGCTTAATGCTGAAAGCATTAATTTCGAATTTATGTCTTACTAAGTTTAGGAGTTCCCTGAGGACATAGCAATTGAAAGTCTACATTTAAAATCCAATTTAAGGTTTAAAAATAAGAGATACAAATGTAAATTATATCGGTAATTGCTATAAAGGGAATTGTGGGTTCTTAAGTATTTGAGACTAAAAAGTACTTCTATTAAATTCCAGGCTAGTAAAGTATATAAATCATAAAGGTACAATAAGGGTAAGAAAGGGTTGACAGAAAGTTCATTTTGAATGTAATTGTGGTGGTTAATTTATGTGTGCCTTCTACGATGTGGGTGGGCATCATCCAAACAGTTGAAGGTCTAAATGGAATAACAAGATTGACCTTCCCTGGAGTAATAGGAAAAAGTCTCTGGTAGACTGCCTTTGGACTTCATCTGTACCATCGGCTTTCTTGGGTCTGCACTTGCTTCAGACTGGAACTACACTGCAGTTTTGGACTTGTGAGCCTCCGTACTCAAGTGAACCAACTCCTATAATCTGTGTGTGTGTGTGTGTGTGTGTGTATACACACACATCTTACTGGTTCTGTTTCTCTGGAGAACCCTAATACAGTAATATACATAACATTTGCTAATCATATGCTTATTTTAGCACTTAGCACAGTGTAGATGCCCAATAAGTAGTTGACTAATTGATTTAATTATTATGCTTACAGGCTTCACAGTCAAAAAGTTTTGGACTCTGGCTCTGCTACTTACTAGCTATGTGACCTTGGTCAATTCCGTGGCTTAGTTCCTTCATCTTTAATATTAGGAGAGTAATGTTAACTTCCATATAAGGTGGTTGTGAGGATTAAATAAGATAGAGCAAGGAAAGGAGAGCAGAAGCTTTCCTGTGACCAGCATTCTTATTTATTCGACAGTACAAGGGACTGGGATGTGGTCTGTAGATGCTCTCAGAAAAGACAATGGCCTACGTGGCGTTCATGGTTCTCCAGTGGGCCCAGTTCAGCCTTCCCTCTCTGGTGAAGCTAAGTCATAACAGGCCAATACTCTGAAAATAGTGGTTCTGAACTCCTGTAGTATAAACATTTTTTTAATGTAACACTTTTTTTTTTTCCTTGCATTATTCCATCAACCAAGGAAACCCATAATGACAAAAAGCTTCTAAGGATTCAGGAACACTTTTAAGGGAATTTATGTAAGAGACTCAGGTACTGCCCAAGGCCTCCATGCCAGATTACATGAAGCTTGAGCTCCCTTGCAGGGCCTGTAAGAGGTGCAGCGCTACTCCTGTTTCTTGAATTTCCTGCTCTTGAATTCCTCATGCTTCCCTGTACTTCCACTTTTTTGCTGTTTGGGATGAGCCCTGGGTCAAGTCCAGAAGCTCAGCCTGTTGACCATTTGCCACAAAAAAATTAACCATAAAGAGTTTGGTGAATGTGGTAATTTTCCTGAAGATCTAAGAGGTTCCTTTACTCCACAGCCTTTGCCGTCTTGCTGGCTCTGCCCTCTCTTTTCTGCCCAGGGCCTTTCAAAGCCCGCGCTCTCACCAGGATCCTTCCCAATGATCATGTGCCCCGACGAGTAGAGTTTTCCCTCCCTCTGACAGCTCTTCTCAAGACAGTGTGTCCCTACTAGATCAGCCTGCCTAGCTTCCCCAATCTGTCTGACATTGTTACTCATCAGTAAAAACATTTTTGGTTTTGTGTCAAACGGTTGTACATATGTGTTAGGCATGTTGTTTATACAATCCACAGGCAGGGCTCTCTGCGTGCATGTATTTAAGGTCTCCTGGTACTAATTACAGTGGTCAAGGGGCCCCAGGACCCAACAGACTGGGGACCACTCACAAAAATCTCTCTACTATTGATATTTTATGAAGATATTGTCCATGAATTTATTTATATTTTCATTCTTATCTGCTCTTCTTAATAAAAACCTAAAGTTCATCCCACTTAAAAAAAATACATATTTCCATTTATCCTACATTTGTCCCCACTTAAACTTTAAGCATGTATTTCCTTTATTACATTCCAGGCTTTAGTGAACACATTCAGTACACTTCAATATTTTATAGACATTGATCTTTTCTACTTTTGGCTTTGGCCATTCTGTCCCGAATAATGCTGATTTGTCCCCATGTTTTAGCTTCCAGCTCTTATGGTACCAGTGTGGGAACATTATAGACAGTCAATATTTCCAGTTGCCCTCATGTCAATACCATTTGCTAATGGTATACCATTAGTATACCATTTGGTATTAGGGAGGCAACTGCCCATTTTATCCTCTCTGGGTTGTTTAGGAGAAAATGCTGACATAACATTAATAGAGATTCTTCTATGAAAGATTGTTTTGCAGTAAAGAAAACTTGGAGATTTCAATCTCTTCTAATCGGTAAGCAAAAAGTTTTGGCCCATTGGACAATCTTAATTTTTGTGATATAAGTAGGCACTAGTTAGAACCAGGGGTGTAAGCACTATTTTTATTTCCTCTGTTTGTCATTACTGAACCCTCTTAAAGATTTTTCTCCTCCCATGAGAAAACACCATACACCCAACAGTTTAGCTCTGGACCAAAGAATGCAGTGATGACTGGTGTGTGCAGAGTCAGCAGCTGCAGGGAGTAGGTTTTGGGTTTAAAATCTAACATTCAGAAAATACTTATTAAACATCCACTATGTACATACAAGGTGGTATACTGGCAACATTCCTGGTCCTCAGGAGGCTTATAGTTTAGGGTGAAGATCAGACAAGACCAGCAATCAGAAAACACCTTTGATGCAGAGCAGAGTGGTAACCGCTTGAGAGAAGACGCAGATGGCTCCTGAGAAGGGGGAGAACTCACCCTGCTGGAACCAGGGAAAATTTCACGGGTGGAGTCTTAATGGCACCTTACAAAGTGGCCAGCAGTGGGTCAGGGAGAGCATTTGACACAGAAGGCAAGGCGTGGAGGTGGGAAGGTGGAGGACAGGTATGAGAGCAAGCAATTGTGTGAAGAAAAGTACTGAAATTTCAGTCCGCAATGGTCGGTTGAGTTTGATGAGGGAGGATCTTCAGTATGAGGCTAAGAAAGTTCTGTGATCTCTGATTCTTCCCCAAGCCCTGTAGTTCTGTTGGGTCCTATTTTATAATAGCAGGTATACTAATGTATACTGGTTAATCTGTTTATATGCCTACTAATTCTATTACTTTGTGAGTAATTTGAAGTCCTCGTAAGTCATTTATCTTTTTATTGTAGACACCTAGCAGGACACCTGCCACATGGAAGGTGCTTAGTACATGTGAAATTGATTGAAGCCCATCTTAGGTTTTGTTTTGTTGCTGGAATAGCATTCATTACCTGAAAAGACATCTCCCTCCCGCCTGTCCTTCCCCCCCCCCCCCCCCCCGTCACACACACACACACACACACACACACACACACACTTTCAAAAAGAAGCAGATTTTTTTTTTAAATTTTATTTATTTATTTGAGAGAGAGAGAATGAGAGAGAGCACATGAGAGGGGGGAGGGTCAGAGGGAGAAGCAGACTCCCTGCTGAGCAGGGAGCCCGATGCGGGACTCGATCCCAGGACCCTGGGATCATGACCTGAGCCGAAGGCAGTCGCTTAACCGACTGAGCCACCCAGGCGCCCAAGAAGCAGATTTTGAAAGTTGACTTTTTCTTCTGAAGGTTATTGATTCCCAGTTTTCTTACTGAATTTGACACGATCTATTTTGATATGAGTTGCAGCTTTAAAGACTGCAAAAGCTGTTGTCAGCTTGGTGATTGTATTTTATACTCTCAATTTTGGGGGGCAACAGTGTGTGAAAGATTTGGATTCTCAATTGCCTCAGAAAAGGCAGATTACTGGCAGCATTCACTCTCGCAGTTTTAAATAGAAGATATATATATAAATTTTGATGGTCCCCATTTCTGTAGAATAAAGTCCAAAATTTTGCATGGCATTTAAGACCCATAGCAATATGCCCAACGGAGCCTCTTGTTTCTTGCTGTTCTCTCTCTTGTGTCTACGTTTTAGCTAAAGAGAACCCCTTACCCTCCTCAGGCTCTGTCATCTCTTTTTTAAAATTTTTTATTTTTTTTAAAGATTTTATTTATTTGACAGAGAAAGACACAGCGAGAGAGGGAACACAAGCAGGGAGAGTGGGACAGGGAGAAGCAGGCTCTTCCCGCTGAGCAGGGAGCCCGATGCGGGGCTCGGTCCCAGGACCTGACCTGAGCCAGAGGCAGATGCTTAACGACTGAGCCACCCAGGCGCCCCTCTTTCATCTCTTTCAGTCCTCCTATCTTTGTGGTGTTCCCTCTGCTGTATATACGTTAGTGACTGTAGCAAATAAACTTCCAAACCTCAGGGGCTTAATATGATTAAAGCATACTTATTTTTGCTCAGATAAGTGTGGAATACAATCACTCCTAGAGGATATCCTTTCTCCACATGTTTTCAGGGATCCAGGTTTCTTCTATCCTGTGGCTCCCCCATGTTCACACCACGACTCCAAATGTTGTCCTCATCATCTCCAGTCTAGCCAGCTGGAAGGCAAAAGGCATGAGGGTCATGAGTCGGGGGGCCAAACAGGCCAGGAAGCAACTGATGTTATTTCTCACATTTTACTGGTCAGAACTGACACATGGCCGTGTCTAGCCACGAGGGAGACTGGTAAGCATAATCTAGCAGTGCCCCAGGAGAAAAAGGAAATGGTTTTTGATGACTTGCTAACCAGTATCCTCCACAGTATTTCCTTCTGGTTGCAAATTATTCCATTCTTCCTTTCTTTCATAGAACACACTCTTCTCTCATAGGCATCCCAAAGACCTATGAAGTCAGTGAGGTGGCACAAAGTTCAGATCTTCAGATGATGGACATAGTGTCTGGATGGGGCCTCTTGTGGTGATCTGTTAATAAAAAGGTTGTTCATCCTTTCTCTCAGTGTACAGTGGTGAATCAGGGACAGGATAATGCTAAAAAACAAAAGCAAACATTTTTGGAGCACAAGAGTACTCCACCCCCTCCACCACCTCTCTTTTGGAAAACAGAAGAATGCAAGGCACTTGGCAATTTCTAGTTTTGCTAGTATATATAAAATCCTGAACAGGCATTGTGAAAGTATCCTGCCTTCATAAGGTGGGGTGGAATGTTCCTTGATTAGATTCTGATTTTGCTCTCCTGGTGGAACTCCCTTGTCCATGGCCCTTGGTCCATCCTCTGGAAGGGTCTTCCATGTCCTGTTTTCCATGGCCACACCTGAAGAGGACATTTGGGAGTGTATTTTTCTTGAAGGCTATACAACTTTCACAGCCTGCGTCCTGCTTGTGCAAGTGTGAGGTCCTGAGGATTGTTTTAATGCTCAAGTAGTCCAAGGCTTTTTCAGGTTGGGATTATGTTTATTTGGCAGTACAATTCACTCAGAAACTTAGAAGGCTTTTGATCTGGTAGCATCTAGTCGGTTCCATGTGCCAGTAAATAAACCCAAAGTTTTGCCTAGATGTCATTCTCAAGTCTTATTTATTTGCTTTCTTGTTCCCAAGCCCTTCCTTCTCAATTTAATGGTGGCTACCTTGAAGCCAATAGGTTTGGGTGAGGCCATACCATTAATGTAATCTTTGTAATAACACTGAAAATTTCAAACAATTCATATTATTCTTATTGATTGCTAATCATATTTCAGAGTAATATTATATCATCCTCAGTAAATTAATATTCACCTAGAAAATCTTTTTATAGGTAAAATACAACATATAGAACTTTCACTTAAAAATACAAATTTTATGAAAATTTTAAGAATTTTTGAGATTTTGTATAAACATATATTATAAAAAATATTCCTTAGTTTGAACATTGTCAGAAAAGAATACCCAAATTCCTCTGAAACCACTAATTCTATTTAGTTATCCAGTTGCTGTTTTCAATAACATTAGTAAGAAAATACACTTAGTTTTATACTACAATCATATGTCAAGTAATTAGAATAGAATAAATGTTCACATAGATATTAGGTTGAATATTTACATGTTTTTAAAAACAGTGTTCTTTCACTCATTTGAATTAAAAAAATGAAATACTTGGGACGCCTGTATGGCTCAGTCGGTTAAGCATCTGCCTTCGCTCAGCGGGGAGCCTGCTTCTCCCTCTGCCTGCCACTCCCCCTGCTTGTACTCTCTCTCTGACAAATAAAACCTTTTATAAAAATGAAATACTTAAATCTTATTCTCCAAAAATGTTTGGAAACATTTTTTTTTTAAAGATTTATTTATTTTAGAGAGTGTGATGGGGAGGGGCAGAGGGAGAGGAAGAGAGAATCTCAAGCAGACTTCCCACTGAATGCGGAACCAGACACAGGGCTCCATCTCATGACCCTGAGATCATGACCTGAGTCAAAATCAAGAATCAGACACTTAGGGGCACCTGGGTGGCTCAGTCGTTAAGCGTCTGCCTTTGGCTCAGGTCATGGTCCCAGGGTCCTGGGATCGAGCCCCGCATTGGGTTCCCTGCTCACTGGGAAGCCTGCCTTTCCCTCTCCCACTCCCCCTGTTTGTGTTCCTGCTCTCACCATCTCTCTGTCAAATAGATTAAAAAAAAAAAAAATCAGACGCTTAACTGACTGAGCCACCCTAGGCACTGCTGGAAATATTTTTCTAATTTTTAGCGAAGAAATCTATCCCAATGACTTTAGTAATAGTCATTGTAACCAAATGCAATTACTATTTTGTGATCTTAATAGTTCATAGGACTTAAGTATATTTGAAGGTGTGATGAAGTAGCCCCATCTTTCCATTTGGTTATGTGGTTTGAAATCATAGTTCTGACTATTGGACATTCTCTTAATGAAACCATGAGGTAATGCATTCTTTGGGAAATATATGCTGACAGATGGCAAAAATAATCTTAGGAAATTGTGCTTGACATATTGGTCAGATATCATCTGAACGAGTAACTTTGTGGCTTGGTCATGTAAAAAATATTCACAAAACCTGTCTGAAAGTCCTCATATTTCCAAAAAAAAAAAAAAAAAAAAAAACAAAACTTTAAAACGAAGTAGAATAAAGCTAGTAACATCCCAAGATTCTAGTTATATTACCAAACTCCCTGTTGTTAATAAGGTAATGGAACCAAACAGATATGGGAACAAAATTAATTTATACTGACACAATTCTTCTAAGAATGCATACCAGTAATCCTTGGATTTAGAAGGCATAATGAAAGAAGGTACCAATAAAATAAGGCATTTCAAGGCTATGAAAAAGACTTTAAGAAGGAAGACTGTATTTCCAATAATCCAAAGTACTTCCCAGAAGCTTGAATGACCCAAAATAGGATTTTACAAAGATTAAATTATAATAAAGTGACTGAAAATGAAAGAGAGCAGAAGAAGATCCAGCCAAGAATACTAGTAACCAAGTGTAGTGAATCTTTGGGCACTTTTTCTTAGAAAAAGCCCTATTTACCGTGCTTTTGTTGGCATACATTAAAGTTGTTAGAAGCCCAGTTCCAAGAGAAATTACATATATTCCTGAAGCTTGGATTTTCTGCACATCCTTTAGGCATGGAGTTCATCTGGATGGGAACCTCTCAGAGATGAAGGCAAGGCCCTTCTCCGTCTTGTTGCAGGAGCACTTTGGAAGGTTGCTGCTACTGCTGCATTGTCCACACTTCCTAGAGGGTGGCATGGCCCTTGAATACTCGTACTCTGATCCATGTTCCTTTGCATCAGGACTGTGTTTCCTCTAATGATGAGTGGATGGAAGTCTCGCAGTGGTGTCAGGGACAGTGGGAGACAGTCCTACGTCTTCAGTCAGGGCCCTCACACCCAAACCCCACCACAACTAACTTTGTTAGCCAGTGAAAGCAGCAAAGCTAGGTTTCAATGGGCTTTTGTGTTCAAATTTTTTTTCAAAATTGTCTGAAAATTTGGGCTCTAATAGTTTTCATATAGCCTTCCTAGTCAGATCCCTGATTTCTGGACACTCAATTGCTGCTTGCAAACTGGCCAATTATTTCCTGAGCTCATTTTTTTTTTTTTTAAAGATTTCATTTATTTGAGAGCGAGAATGAGAGACAGCATGAGAGGGAGGAGGGTCAGAGGGAGAAGCAGACTCCCTGCCGAGCAGGGAGCCCGATGCGGGACTCGATCCCGGGACTCCAGGATCATGACCTGAGCCGAAGGCAGTCGCTTAACCAACTGAGCCACCTAGGCGCCCCTGAGCTCATTTCTTATAATACTTTGCTTGACATACAAAGAAAAGTGAGCCCACAGTTATTCTCCTGCCAACCACATCCCCCAGAGTTACAGTCTCAGTGGGCATGTGGTCTGCTTTCCAAGTTATCCAAGGCAAGTTTACCACAGGTTTTGTCACTGTGTAATTAGGGTGTCCATCTTTACAGCTCTGTGATAGATTCCTTTATAATAAGTGTTGACATCCTCCGACTTTTTTATTTTCCAAAGCTCTTTTGACTCTTATATGTTCTTTGCAGCTCTATATGAATTTCAGACTGATCTATTCAATTGCTATGAAAAAGCCTGCTGGGATCAGGAACTGAAGCTGGAGAAGTAGGTGGGGAGGGAGGAGAGGACAGGAGAGGTGGTGGAGCAGGGAGGTCACTAGGCAGTCCTCCTGAAGCCCTGGCCTGGTGGACAGAGCTTGAGGGGTATCTTATTAAAGGTCCATAAAGAGGACCATGGAGGTCTGTGCAGGGCTGTGATCTGGTCCTTGTGGTTACCTCTGAGTTTGCAGTTGGGTCTCTGGTCATGGGTTGCTGTTGGTCAGCAGGGCAGGCAGATGGGAAGAACAGCTGGATCTGGAGGCAGAGGAGGGTGCAGAGTGGGAAGAACAAATACATATTGGCACCTGCTTGCTTCTCTGCATCTCTTTCTCCTCACCTCTAACCATGATGACCTTTAGAGCATAAAGTCTGCTGCTTCATTTCACTTTCCAAATCATGTGCAAGTTTCTAACCCAGAACCAAACAGGGAAGAAGGTGAAAAAATGTAGTTCCAACTTAGACTGAGATAGAATAAAACCATTTCCTTTTTCTCTCTGTGTCACCATCTTCATCCAACCAGCCGCTAACTCCTCTTGATTCTACATCATTATTTCTGCATTATAAACCATTCCCTTTTCTGCCATTGCTCTTTTTAGTTTAATCGCTCATACATTTTATGTCTGGATTACTGTAGTAGCCTCCTAACTTGTGATTACATGAAATACGGTCATGTAGGTTGTGCACTGCACAACTTCACAGGTGCCATTCATAGACCAGCCTTAATGGCCCTCCCTAGAGTTGTTCAGGGAACAACATGCAGAACTGTACATAGTTCCATCTCAGGTCTAGCCCCGCTTCCTTCAGTAACTTGGGTCATCCTTTCATTTATTTTTTCTATTTTTATTTTTTTAAAGATTTTATTTATTTATTTGACAGAGAGAGAGAGACAGTGAGAGAGGGAACACGAGCAGGGGGAGTGGGAGAGGGAGAAGCAGGCTTCCCGCTGAGCAGGGAGCCCGATGTGGGGCTTGATCCCAGGACCCTGGGACTATGACCTGAGCCAAAGGCAAACGCTTAACGACTGAGCCACCCAGGTGCCTCTGGGTCATCCTTTTAAAAGGCAAAATGGACCCTATCATTCTCCTGCCTAAAATTGTTGGCCTCCCATGACCTTCAGGGTAAAATTCAAATTCCTTAGCATAGCATACAATCCATTCATGATTAGCAGATGAACATAGGCTCTGGAATCAGAATTTCTAAGTTGGAATTTTATCTTATCTTTATCTTAATCTTAACTGGGCTTCTGTTTCTTTAATTGTAAAATGGGGGAGGAGGGTGAGACTAGTCCTTTCCTCATCAACTTTTGTCAGCATTCATTGAGATGTAAAGATATATTCCTTCTATGGTGCAGTCTCTCACCATTGCCAGTGCCCACCCCAACTCTATGTTTGATCTGCACTGAACTCCCATACTAGTTCCTCTTGTTGTGCCCCATCCTGCCTCTGTACCTTTACACATACCTGAATCACCCTTTTTCTCTTCCCCTGGCTAGAACCTCCTCAATTCTACAGGACTCATTGACTCATCAACTCCCTCCTGGCAGCTGCCTCGGATTGCCTCAGCCTCAGTTAGTGACGGTTCCCTTGGGCTGTGTCAGCGTCAGTGCTTGATTATACCACAGTGGATTCTCTTTTTCTCTCTCCCCTGCTATACACTATAGACACTCTTCCCTGATAGACTATAAACTCTAGACCATGTTTTGCTTGAGGGTAGGAACTGTTTTACCTGTCCTTGTATCCTTAGTTCCTAATATAGCACTGACTAAGTTTTTAAGAATGTTTGTCAGCAAGTTCTCAAAAATGTTTATTGAATTAATGTTGAATGATGAGGGCTCTAACAGGTATTGTTATACTCTATGGAGAGATATAAAGATGATGGAATATTTTGGGACAGTGCATAATAGCAAGAATTTTAGAATTCTGAAGGTTAGTGATTTGGTAGATTTCAAAGTATGTATGTTGCTGTTAAGAATAGAAATTAAAAAAATGGGGACGCCTGGGTGGCTCAGTCGGTTAAGCGGCTGCCTTCGGCCCAGGTCATGATCCCAGGGTCCTGGGATCGAGTCCCACATCGGGCTCCTTGCTCAGCAGGGAACCTGCTTCTCCCTCTCTCTCCCTCTCCTTGTGCTCTCTCTGTCAAATAAATAAAATCTTTAAAAAAAAAATTTAAAAAGTGGAAATTTTCTTTTTTAAATTTTAATTCAATTAATTAACATGTAATGTATTATTTGCTTCAGGGGTACAGGTCTGTGATTCATCAGTCTTACATAATACCCAGTGCTCATTATAACACATACCCTCCCCAATGTCTATCACTCAGTTACTGCATCCCTCCACCCCCCTCCCATCCAGCAACCCTCAGTTTGTTTCCTATGATTAAGAGTCTCTTATGGTTTGTCTCCCTCTCTGCTTTGTCTTGTTTCATTTTTAAGAATGGAAATTTTCTTAACGGAAAGAATGAATAAGGACATTTTTTGGTTAAGGCATTGTTTACTACTATTTGCTCAACATCCATTACTTTAAGACCTCTTACAGATATTGAAACCCACAACTATATGGTCAATTAATCTTCAACAGAGCAGGAAAGAGTATCCAATGGGAAAAAGATAGCCTCCTCAACAAATGGTGTTGGGAAAACTGGACAGCAACATGCAAAAGAATGAAACTGGACCACTTTCTTATACACAAAAATTCAATTCAGACCTAAATGTGAGAACTGAAACCATAAAAATCCTAGAGAACACAGGCAGTAACCACTTTGACATCAGCTGTAGCAACTTCTTTCTAGATATGTCTCCTGAGGCAAGGGGAAAAAAAGCAAAAATAAACTATTGGGAATTCATAAAAATAAAAAGCTTTTGCACAGTGAAGGAAACAATCAACAAAACTAAAAGGCAACCTATGGAATGGGACAAGATACTTGCAAATGATATCAGATCAAGGGTTAGTATCCAGAATCTATAAAGAACTTATAAAACTCAACACCCAAAAATGAAAATCCAATTAAAAAATGGGCAGAAGACAAGAGCAGACGTGTCTCCAAAGCGGGCATCTAGATGGCCAACAGACACATGAAAATATGCTCAACATCACTGATCATCTGGGAAATACAAATCACTACAATGGGATATCACCTCGTACCTGTCAGAATGGCTAAAATCAACAACACAAGAAATAACAGGTATTGGCGAGGATGTGGAGAAAGGGGAACCCTCTTGCACTGTTGATGGGAATGCAAACTGGTGCAGTCACTTGTGGAAAACAGTATTAAGTTTCCTCAAAAAGTTAAAAATAGAACTACCCTATGATCCAGCAATCACACTACTGGTTATTTACTCAAAGAATACAAAAATACTATTTCAAAGAGATACATTCACCCTGATGTTTTTAGTAGCATTATCTACAATAGCCAAATTATGGCGACAGCCCAAGTGTCCATTGATCGATGAATGAATAAAGAAGAAGTGGTGTATATATACAATGGAATATTACTCAGCCATAAAAAGAATGAAATCTTGCCACTTGCAGCAACATGGATGGAGCTAGAGAGCATTATGTTAAGTGAAATAAGTCAGCCAGAGAAACACAAATACCACATGATTTCACTTATATGTGGAGTTTAAGAAACAAAACAATTGAGCAAAGGGGGAAAAAAGAGCGAGGCAAACCAAAAAACAGACTTTTTTTTTTAAAAGATTTTATTTATTTATTAGAG
Organism: Neomonachus schauinslandi; assembly: GCF_002201575.2. Taxonomy (NCBI): domain Eukaryota; kingdom Metazoa; phylum Chordata; class Mammalia; order Carnivora; family Phocidae; genus Neomonachus; species Neomonachus schauinslandi. The sequence goes on from NC_058406.1 coordinate 63,860,252, forward strand.
AGAGACACAGCGAGAGAGGGAACACAAGCAGGGGGAGTGGGAGAGGGAGAAGCAGGCTTCCCGCGGAGCAGGGAGCCCGATGCGGGGCTCGATCCCAGGACCCTGAGATCATGACCTGAGCCGAAGGCAGACGCTTAACGACTGAGCCACCCAGGCACCCCCCAAAAACAGACTCTTAACTATAGAGAACAAACTGATGGTTTTCAGAGGGGAGGTGGGTGGGGGATGGGTGAAATAGGTGATGGGGATTAAGGAGTGCACTTGTGATGAACACTGGGTGAAGTATGGATGTGCCAAATCACTATATTGCACACCTGAAATTAATATACAATGTATGTTAAATGGAATTAAAAAAAATTTATTTTAGAGAGAGAGCATATGGGTGAGGATGAACGGGTGGGAGGGGGTGAGGAACAGAGGGAGGAGCAGAGGGAGAGGGATAAGCAGACTCCATGCTGAGTGGCTGAGTGCAGAGCCCTAGGTGGGACTTGATCCCATGACCTTTGATCATGACCTGAGTGAAATCAAGAGTCTGACGTTTAACCTTAACCGACTAAGCCTCCCAGGTGCCCCCTAACTGGAATTTAAATAACAAAAATATTATTGAATAATGCATTAAAAGTTCTTTAAAGAGTATTCTGTTTGTCAGTGGTTAATTGTATTATCAAAAAACATAAAGTAGCTATCCTTGGGAAATTATGGACCAAAATCCTGGGAACTACCTGTTAATTCTGAAATGTCTGTATGAGTTCAATCTTTTTTTTTTTTTAAGATTTTATTTATTTATTTGAGAGAGAGAGAGTGAGATCATGAGCAGGGGGGAGGGGTAGAGGGAGAAGCAGATTCCCTGCTGGGCAGGGGGCCCGATGTGGAACTTGATCCCAGGACCCTGGGATCATGACTGGAGCTAAAGGCAGATGCTTAAACTACTGAGCCACTCAGGTGCCCCTCAATCATTTTTTTATTTTTTTTAAAGATTTTATTTATTTATTTGAGAGAGAGAATGAGATAGAGCATGAGAGGGGAGAGGGTCAGAGGGAGAAGCAGACTCCCTGCTGAGCAGGGAGCCCGATGCGGGACTCGATCCTGGGACTCCAGGATCATGACCTGAGCTGAAGGCAGTCACTTAACCAACTGAGCCACCCAGGCGCCCCCATTTTTTTTTTTTTTAAAGATTTTATTTATTAGCACGAGAGCACAAGCAGAGGGAGGGGCAGAGGGAGAGGGACAAGCAGATTCCCTGCTGAGCACAGAGCCAGAGGCAGGGGCTTGATTCTAGGACCCTGAGATCATGGCCTGAGCTGAAGTCAGATGCTTAACTGACTGAGCCACCCAGCTGTCCCAAGTTCAATCATTTTAACAGTGGACCTTGCCTTAGCCAGTAGTTTATACCTGATGTTTCTGATGGCAATCTTTTAATAAAGAGAATAAGTAACACTCTGAGGGTTTTTTTTCTTTAAAATTTCAAATTTCCATGTACTGAATATGCTTGAAATAAAGTACATCTGTTAATTTTTTTTAATTTTTAAATTTCTGGATCAATAATTACTAGGTTTCCTAAAGTTTGAAATAAAAATGTCAGTGCATGGACTAAATATCAGAGGATATTAAATCTAAGCACTTCTGTGGGCTGTAGGTGTTGACCTTTTCCAAAAACCTGTCCTTTCTTCAAATAGGTTCTTGATTTGACATGAGGAAAAGTTTGAATAAATATGGAAATGATCACTCTCAACATCAGTATCATGCTTTGTTAAACTTATGACTCTAACTGCTATCCAATGCATCACAATTGTAAGATTAAAAAGAGTGACTTGCTTAAATATTTTTGCATCTTACAAATGAATAAAAATATGAAAATCTCACTAAAGAAATGGGCAAAGGGCATATCAAAGGAGTCAGAAAAGAAAAAAATTAAAGTGGCCAATAAAAATATGGAAAAATTTTAGCCTTACTAGTAACAAAATGCAAACCAACACAATAATGAGATACCATTTTAATCTATTTCAATAGCAAAAGGTGTGAAGAAGTGGGTATTTTCATTCATTGCTGTTGGGAGTGTAGATTTGTAGTCTTCTCTGCAATTTGATAGTGTGTGTGAAAGGCTTTAAAAATGCTTTTAGCTTTGACTTGGGAATCCCACTTGTGGGAATTTGTTCTAGGAAAATAATAGGACAAATGCAGAATGGTATACCTTTAAGCATATTTGTTGCAGCTTTGTTTTTGAAATGGCATTGGGTGGGTAACCTGCTTTTGCCTGGTTTCTGTGTGGAGGGACAGACATTTCTGGAATCCTTCTGGAATCCACTGCATGCTCCTCCCCAGGGGAAGAGGAGCAACTTGCTTGGTTGTGCTCAGGGTTCTGCTGCCTCTGTTCTGGCACTTCGGATCACTCTGCCTGCAGAAAACCTGTCCTCATTGGCTCTCTGCCAAATGCAGCTTTTATGGGGAAGGCCTCCCCACACCGGGGAAGTTTTCCAGCTCTACCTGTGCCTGTCTAGGAAACTCTTGAACTCCAGATACTGTGTTAGGAATCTCATTGGGCTGCACCACTGATGCATGTCCTCTATCCAACTTTTATAAATATATAAAAAATAAGGCTGATATTTTGATTTCTGTCTGACTCCTCTCTAGTGATCAGTTAGTATTGAACCAGGGCTTCCTGACACCCCCAAGAAATAAGAAGAAACAAAATAGAATTTGGATATCCAAAACTTGGGGTTGATTAAAAGGATATGGCTGTAAAGTTGGAAATGATGCAGCAATTCAAAATGATTCTGTTGATGTATATACCGATAAATGAAGAAGATTCTAATATAGCATTTTGCATATGAACACATTTATTATATACGTATGTAGACAGCTCTTTGCCTCTCTCTCTTTCCTCCCCTCTATTTTCTAAAGCTTCTGTAACTACATACAAATAGATTAATTGCATTTTTGCCTCTGTATAGGCTGTACTTATGGCTGTGTTTTCCGTGTTTATGGTGGCTGGTGTGTGCTTTCCCTTCTTCTTTTGTTTCACGGGGAGTTTTCCTGATGGGGTGAGCAGGAAATCTGGAATTGGGTCAGCTTTTCCCAGCTGGACCCCTTTGTTACATAGACACCCCTCACAGGATGCCTGGCCGCTGGTTATCTGTGGCTACTGGCTTCACCCTCCTGCCTTCTCGGCAGAGCCTCACCTGGTCAAAAAGGGGCTCACCTGTGGGCCCAAATGAGGCAATAGTGTCATCTTGTTCCTCTGCTGCCTATTCTGTCTCCTGCTTAGGAAGCTGAACCTGTTGTCTGAGGAGAACCAGTACCTCAATCATCCTCGTGCTGTTGGGGGTTGGGAGAATTCTCCTACTCACGAGAATAAAACTGTGGATAATACCAATTCCAGGGTGAGATGATGCACAGAATTACCTCTAATTTATGGAGATACCAAAATCATCATTTGTAATGGCTCCTGGGAATTGGAATTTTCCAAATAAGTGAACTTTCTAGATAGCTAACATTTACTCCTTTAAGAGCCTATATCATTTTTCTTTTTCAAGATTTATTTATTTATTTGACAAAGAGAGACACAGCGAAGAGAGGGAACACAAGCAGGGGGAGTGGGAGAGGGAGAAACAGGCTTCCCGCCAAGCAGGGAGCCCGATGTGGGGCTTGACCCCAGGACCCTGGGATCATGACCTGAGCCGAAGGTAGACGCTTAATGACTGAACCACCCAGGCGCCCCTACTATTTTTTTAAATAGTTTTTAATGGAAATCTTACTGAGGGGCTTTCAATTTATTTTCATAAACATTCAGCATTTTCTTGATGACTCAGTCTCATCCTTATAAAAAAACATTTTATTGTGCTGTAGAATAGTGATGTTCTCTGACTACATTAAACCATGTAGTCCTGAAGAGCCGCTCCTGGTTGTACTTTTAAGGTCACACCTGTGTTTTTTAGATGGTTGGCCTACTTCCCCTGCTGAAAACTGTTCCATCGATCGTCTGTGTGCTCTGGTTGAGACCCTGCTATGCTGAATTAGCGTTTGGTTCGTAAGGACTCTGATTAGCATTAAGATTTAGTATCTTGTGACAGACACATTTCTGCCACTGTGAGGCCATTTTCATTTGGTTCTGGGCTTGCTGTTGGGTTTCAGCCACTGTGGTTAAAGTGGTCAGTAATCAGAACTTTGGTTGAATGGGCCATTCTTGTATTTTACAAGATATCCATTCACCTTTTTGACAATCCAATTAAAATTCACATTTTCCTTTACAAACAGGCTTCCTTATAGATTAATGATCACTTACATTATAATTGTAGAAACTGTGGTTCAAACAAATGAAGTCAATATTCTAATCTTGTTTATAATAAAATTGAAATGTTTATGAATTTCAGGTTCTACTCCTGAGGCTGTAAGACTGGAAATCACAAGCTATTTGTAAGAGAATTCTGAGGAGACAATTGAATGATCATATTCATTCATTTTAACTCTATTCAACTTAATTTTTTGAAAGGTTTATTTATTTACTTGAGAGAGAGAGTGCACATGTGTACTGGAGCACACACGAGCTGAAGGAGGGAGTGGGAGAATGAGAGAGAAAGAATCTCAGACTCCCTGCTGAGTGCAGAGCCTGAGGTGGGGCTTGAGATCATGACTTGAGCTGAAACCAAGACTTGGACGCTCAACTGACTGAGCCACTCAGGCACCCCTCTATTCAACTTAAGAAAGTGATTATTTTATTGGTTTTCCATCACCTAAAGTATGAAGTGCAATTTCTTTAACATTCTGTCCGTTTGGCTACCTAAAAAACACCCCAAACCTAGTGGTTTAAAAAGAAAGTTTCATTATGTTTTATGATTCTATAGCTCAGTGGGCAGCTCTTTTCGTCTGAGTCAGCTTGGCTAGAGCTGGGTGGTCTAGGTTTTCCTCAAGTATCTGGGATGGCTGAGATGACTGGGGCCTCTCTCCATGAGATCTTTTATCTCCAAGGGGGGCTAGCCCAGGTGGGTCATACAGTGGCAGAAGGGCTTCCAGCAGCAAGAGAGGGCAAATTCCAAAGCACAGGTAATTTTCAAACTCTGCCTCTGTTACATTTACTGATGTCCCATTGGCCAGTCTAAGTCACACTCGCTCTAGTGCATGAGTACAAAGAGTTGTGGGGTCATTACTGCAGTGGTCTATCATAGCATGCTCCAAACTATCATTCTAACCCTGCAGTTCCCAAACTGGCTGAGGTGTTCTGGAACACCTCAGGGGGTGTTGTGGGACATTTAAAAATTTCCAGGGAAACATAATTATACTCCATGACTGTTGGACATCATGCAAATGATGAGCTAGACGTAGGCCACAGTGTTGACATCATAATGATACATTCCTTTTGGTGCTGTTGTATCTTTGCAAGGCTGGGTTTTTGGTGGTTGCTGTGATAAAAACAAGTACAACATGAAAATTACTGTAGAACAGGGAGTGAGTGTGGTGGTGCCCAATTTGATTCCAAGATTGCAGAAGTGGTACAGTGCCCAGAAGGTGCAGAGATCTCATTATTAAGTAAATATAGTTATTTAAGGATGAAATAAAATATTTTTGTAAAAGTATATGTGTATTATTATTCAAATTGCTAGGGCACACATACTTACAAAGTTGTTTGGACCTGACTCCTTAGGAAATGAAATTATTAAGTATTTCTTTTGGTCTAGGGACATTGTGAAAAAATTAACAAGACACTAAGGATGCTGTGAACCAGGAAAGGTCGGAAGCTGCTGTTTTAACCTTATTTGCTACTGCTGAAAAAAGAAAAAAGTCAGGAAGGAAAGTTAGTTTTGGGAAAAGGTGAATGGATTCAGTTGTGGAGTTGCTGAGTCTAACGGCCTAGTGGGCTATTCAGGGAAAGGTATAGAGCTGGGATCCAGGCAGGAGGTTTAGAGCAGAGCTAATTCCATCCCTGAATAGTCATGTGCAGGCTCTCTTTCTGATTGCTTTGGATATTGTATAAACTCAAGAATTGCAAAAGAAAAAGGTAGGGTTGTTGAAAGGGAAGGAACCTAAAAACCAAAACTTGAAACCGACCTGCAAAACAAATGTTCTTGGTTTAATGTTTTTGCAAATGTTAAATGGATGCATTTGAATTTCCTTCTTACATCATGTTTTATTGCAAAGGTTCTATGGAAGAGCCATGAGGTTTACTATAGTAGAGAAAGAGAAGGTGAACTCTTGACCTCTTAGCCAGGTTGTGCAGATAGGGGGTTTGCTTAATTACTTTATTTCCCATTTAGCACATCACTAGCTGAGCCCAGAAGATCCAGATCTTAGAGGGCCATTCACTGAATACAGAGGACACCCTTATACACACTTAAGGCTTCACAAGATTAGCATCAAGAAGTAGGAGGATATGATGTTAGGAAAGTAAAGACCTTCCTCCCTCATACATGTACCTTTTTTGGCCAAGGAGACTGTAGAAAAGGAATAGAAAGAGAAGATAGTGATTTGTGTCTTGTAATTTTCCCCCATAGCTTGGGGGAAATGAGAATAATAATAAGAACAAAGAGGAAAGATATTGCCCATTTCCAAGTTGGGGGCTGTAGAAAGCTCACTTTTGTCCTGTTTACTTGTACCAGCTTGGGGGTATGACCATAACAACTTAGCTATGCACCACAGACAGAAGGAGATCCTCTGGCTTTGTTTTCCTATGCTGCTTCCAATTCCATGTTTCGTAGATGATGTGACTAGAGCCAGTAGGCCTTCCAAGGCACCATCTGCCCACCCTGCCCTGTCAAGGCAGGTGTACAGACAGGCCAGTAGACTGGGTGAGGGTCAGAGTAGTCACTCCACAGTTTGTAGCCCACATAGTAGGGGTGAAGCTGAGCTATGCAGAGGTGTTAGAAGTGTTACTTGGTCCTGACCAAGCAAGAGGCCCCCAGTGAATAATGGTTGTTGTCTTGAGATCAATAGTAACTTCCTAATGCATGCCAATGACCCCCATGAGGCTAGAGGCTCTTTTCTCAGGGTTGTAAAGACCCATCATGATATTCCTTCTCCTCAGATATCCAGATGTCATCTCAGGGAGAGAAACGGGAAGGAGGCAGCTGACGAGGGCCAGCATTGACTACATAATTTTCTGGGCCCAGTGCAAAATAAAAATACAAGCCCCTTGTTCAAAAATTAAAAATTTTAAGGCTGCAACAGCAGAGCATCAAACCAGGTGTGGGGTCCTTCTAAGAGTAGGACTATGCAACTGCACAGGTCTCAGACCTATGAACCTGGCCCTGTTGAGAGCTTCAACATATTTTTCCCCTAGAGATTCTCAACACTGCCCAAAGAGATTGTTGAAATTATCAGATTGGATTAAATTTAAACTGCATTGGACATATAGTTAATTCTTTCCCCATTAACCAGCAAGTGGGAACCTGGGAGAAATGCCAGATTAGTTTATGGACAATCAAGACATTACTGAGTTGGGTTGAGTTATATTTGTGGCTCTTCTGTAAAGGCATCATTTTCTCCTTTTTATAGGAGAAAAGTTTCTGTTTAGAGAGGTTAAGGGATTGCTCAAGGTCACCCAGGTAATTAGTGGTGAAATAAGATTTAAACCCAGGTATGACCCCAAAATTCAGACATGTTTCCACTCTTCTGATGTCAAACCTAAATCTGAGAAATTGAACTTTAAAGTGAGATTTCTATTGAAATGTACTTATTTTTTGAAGTGCATGAAGAGTATACCTTATCACCAATGGGAATGATACTGTCCCCTAGAGAGCATTTTGGGAAATTGAGGGGTATTTTGGTTGTTTGAGAGGATGCTGGTGGGCAAAGCCTAGGGATATTAGAAAGTTGCAATTTGTAGGACAGTCCTACACAAGGAAGAATTGTTTGATGTTCTGCATAACTGTTTTTTAAAATTTAATTTAATTTTATTATGTTAGTTGCCATACAATACATCATTAGTTTTTGATGTAGTGATACATGATTCATTGTTTTCGTATAACACCCAGTGCTCCATGCAGTACGTGCCCTCCTTAATACCCATCACCGGGCTAACCCATCCCTCCATCCCCCGATTTCCCCCCCTTCATTTTTCCCTTCCTTCTCCTAATGTCCTCCACGCTATTCCTTATGTTCCACAAATAAGTGAAACCATATGATAATTGACTTTCTCTTCCGACTTGTTTCACTTACCATAATCTCCTCCAGTCCCATCCATGTTGATGTAAAAGTTGGGTATTCATCCTTTCTGATGGCTGAGTAATGTTCCATTGTATATATGGACCACATCTTCTTTATCCATTCATCTGTTGAAGGGCATCTCGGCTCTTTCCACAGTTTGGCTATTGCGGACATTGCTGCTATCAACATTGGAGTGCATATGGCCCTTCTTTTCACTACATCTGTGTCTTTGGGGTAAATAGTAGTGCAATTGCTGGGTCATAGGGTAGCTCTATTTTTAATTTTTTGAGGAACCTCCACACTGTTTTCCAAAGTGGCTGTACCAACTTGCATTCCCACCAACAGTGTAAGAGTGTTCCCCTTTCACCACAACCTCTCCAACATTTGTTGTTTCTTGCCTTGTCAATTTTTTGCCATTCTGACTGGTGTAAGGTGGTATCTCAATGTGGTTTTGATTTGAATTTCCCTGATGGCTAATGATGATGAACATTTTTTCATGTGTCTGTAAGCCATTTGTGTGTCTTCTTTGGAGAAGTGTCTATTCATGTCTTCTGTCCATTTTTTGACTGGGTTATTTGTTTTTTGGGTGTTGAGTTTGAGAAGTTCTTTATAGATCTTGGATATCAGCCCTTTACCTGTAATGCCATTTGTGAATATCTTCTCCCATTCCGTGGGTTGCCTCTTTGTTTAGTTGACTGTTTCCATTGCTGTGCAGAAGCTTTTTATCTTGATGAAGTCCCAAAAGTTCATTTTTGCTTTTGTTTCACTAGGCTTTGGAGATGTATCTTGAAAGAAGTTGCTGTGGGCGATGTCAAAGAGGCTACTGCCTATGTTCTCCTCTAGGATTTTGATGGATTCCTGTCTCACATTGAGGTCTTTCATCCATTTTGAGTTTATCTTTGTGTATGGTGTTAGAGAATGGTTGAGTTTCATTCTTCTGTATATAGCTGTCTAATTTTCCCAGCACCATTATTGAAGAGACTGTCTTTTTTCCATTGCATATTTTTTCCTGCTTTGTCGAAGATTATTTGACCATAGAGTTGAGGGTCCATACCTGGACTCTCTATTCTGTTCCATTGGTCTATCTGTCTGTTTTTGTGGCAGTACCATGCTGTCTTGGTGATGACTGCTTTGTAATATAGCTTGAAATCAGGCGATATGATGCCCCCAGCTTTGTTTTTCTTTTTCAACATTTTCTTGGCTATTCGGGGTCTTTTCTGATTCCATACAAATTTTAGGATTGTTTGTTCTAACACTTTGAAAAAAGTCATTGGAATTTTGATCAGGATGGCATTGAAGGTATAGATTGCTCTGGGTAGCATAGACATTTTAACAATGTTTATTCTTCCGATCCATGAGCATGGAATGTTTTTCCATCTTTTTGTGTCTTCTTCAATTTCTTTCATGAGTGTTCTGTAGTTCCTAGAGTATAGATATTTTACCTCTTTGGTTAGGTTTATTCCGAGGTATCTTACGGTTTTTGGTGCTATTATAAATGGAATCGTTTCTCTAATTTCTCTTTCTACAGTTGCATTGTTAGTGTATAAGAAAGCAACTGATTTCTGTGCATTGATTTTGTATCCTGCCACATTACTGAATTGCTGGATGAGTTCTAGTAATTTGGGGGTGGAGCCTTTTGGATTTTCCACATAAAGTATCATGTCATCTGCGAAGAGAGAGAGTTTGACTTCTTTGCCAATTTGAATACCTTTTATTTCTTTTTGTTGTCTGATTGCTGTTGCTAGGACTTCTAGTACTATGTTGAACAATAGTGGCAAGAGAGGGCATCCTTGTTGTGTTCCTGATCTTAAGGGAAAGGCTCTCAGCTTTTCCCCATTGAGGATGATATTCCTTGTGGGTTTCATTCCTCTGCATAACTTTTGATTGCCTCACCTGTCACTTGGGTAGGTGAAAACCTGTTTATAATTATGAGTCTAGAACCTAATAACATTTTACATTACCTTATGTTTTGCATGGTTTAAAAATAGGCTGAATTTTCCATAACTAAAACAACTATAAATGGAAGGAAGAGTATATTTGATTTGTTTCAAACTTTATCAAGAGTTGTTCCGCATTTTGGAAAACCACATTGCCCAATGGCCATGCTGCTTTTGGCATTTGGATCATCAATACAACACACCTTAATTTGTTAGTAGATGTCAACTTCCCATAGATTTCACATGTAGATGCATTGACTGCTTCTCCTTTGTGTTATAGTCAGGGCATTTTTTGGTTTTGTTTAAAAGTTGTATGTGTAGGTAGGTTACAATTTTGTATGGATTTCATTTTAGGACTGTTTAAGGGCAATGAAAAATATTTGCTATAGAAAGGGGTGAGTCTAACAGTTTGAGAACCACTGAGGTGGGAGACATGAGTATTTGGAATCAGTAAAGAGCAGAGTTATTTTTGCAAGAAAACCTTAGAGTTTTTGACTTTCCCTGAAGGGCTTATTGGCTGTGAGGGCAATAGCACTGAGCCTGGTGTGAAAGAGGTATTAAATCTTTTAAGAGACTATATTCTGTGTGTTAGGCACAGAATCAAGATATCTGACCTAATTTACCCAAGGAGTAGGGTTTTTCAGGTGACCTCCTTTTTTTTTTTAAGTTAATTTTTGTCCTCTTGGCTGGACAAAGTTGTCCTTTTCATTTGAGGGAATGACCTTGGCAGGAAGAAAAGAGAAAAAACTCTTTTGACTCAGGTTTATTTTTTTCCTCTTGGGAAAAATAACTCTTTGAAGGTAAAATATCTGTGAGACATTCATATTGCAACTCAAAAGGCTCCCTGTTACTAATTGTTATGAGAAGGCTGGCATCAGGGGGGCTTCGGGCAAAATGTCCCAATCTACTGAGTTTCTTGCATGACCATTGCTTATGTAACTCCAGGACTCTGCCCTTTTTGTAGGAGGGATGTCTTACCACCTATTATTAACAATATTATGTGCCAGTTAATCATATAAAATTGTTAATGAAAAGGTAAAAAACTATACTTTGAGTCAGAGGGAGTAAGTTCTTTGTTCTAGACATTCAGGGTCATGCCATGTAGTGACATCTATTATGGTAATTAGGGAAAAATTTTCCTCTCCTTCTTTTGGACCCTCTCCCTTCTGGAATCCTGCCCCTTCTCACACTGCCTTCCTACATGGGACAGTGCTTGTCCAGGGACTTGCGTCTGTCTGCACAGTCTCTGGTCTGGGTGATGGTTATTTGAACTGGGTCAGGAAAGTGCCTCTGGATCTTCTTGGCAGGTATCTACCTGAGTGTAAGCCACTTGGTGTAATGATTCAGAGCCCAGTCTCTGGAACCAGTCAGCCAGGATTTCAGTTCTGGCTCTATGGTTAATAGTTGTCTGACTTAAATTCTCTGTCTCAGTGTTTTCATCTATAAAACAGGAATTATAATAATACTTAATCTGAGGGTTGTTGTGAAGATTAAATGTATTAATATGTATGAATGGGAAGCAGGGAGGAAGAAAAACCTCTCTACCACACTTAACACCTTTAAACGGAAGAATGTTCTTGGTTGGTGTTTTATTGCAGATTGGTTGAACCTAAATGACTTCTTTGATCTTGTGGATGGTGGGTCTAGGGGAACAGCTGGATAAATGCAAAATGGAAGGAGTCATCACCTTGGGCTTTGGATTCAGGAGTGTCACTCTTCTGTTTAAAAGCCATTGAAGTGTCCCCATTTCATTGAGAGTAAAAACCAAAGACTTCATAATGCCTACAGGGTCTTGCCTCATCTGGACCCTTGTGACCTCTCTGACTTTGTCATCAACTGCTTACTCTGCACTCCAGCCATCCAGACCGGCCTTCTTGCTCTACCTCTGACATGCCACGGGTACCCCTACCTTAGGGCTTTTGCTCTAGCTGAGCCCTGTGTCTAGAATGCTTTTCCCTTTGACATCAGCATGGCTCACTCCACCTATTTCAAGTCTTTACTCAAATCTCACCTTCTCAAGAAGGCTTGTCCTGATCACCCTATTTAATATTGAAACCTGCCTCTCAACCTCTACACAGGCACTTCCATTCCCTTTACTTAGCTCTACTTTTCCCTCATAATGCCATTGATCTTCTAATAAACCATATAATTTACTTAGATATTATATTTATTGTTTCTGATCTGTCTTTCTCTACTAGAATAGCAACTTAAAAAGGACAGGATATTGCTTTTCCACTCACATCCTTAGAGTCTTGAGTTCTTGGCATATAGGAGGTATGTACTTTGTAAATATTTATGGAATGAATGTATGATTCACCCATTGAGGCTGAGGACATTGCTGATCTAATCACATCAGGGTTTTCCTAGCAAGAAAGAAGGGAGAAGAGCTATTGAATGGGCAGTTAACAATATCTGATGTGGATTCTAAAATATCCGGCTGCACATTGGGGAAAACTAGATTATGGACTAATCGAGGAGTATTTAAGTCTTTTCCCAAATCTGGTATGCAAATTAAATGGGAGTTACATTTTATTTCCCGAACTTGTTTTATTTTTAACAAGAAGAAGAGTAGTGTATTTTCATGGACTGTATGAAAGAGTGGTAGCATTGAAATGGTTTTAGTCTTGCAGAGATGCCATATTACTAGGGATGGAGTGATGTAAGAAATGATGTATAAAGACACATGGTTCCTGGCACAAAGGAAACACTCAGGAAAGATCTCAATTTTGCCTAGGGCTATTCTTACCTTTAAAAGTAATCAGAGGAATATATAATAAAAATGCATTCATATCAGAGAATCTCACTGTTGGAAAGGATTGGAGTGATGTATATCCTCTTCAGGGCTCTTCACAATGAGTGAAAAATGAATCAAGCACAAAAATCAGCACAAGTGAGCTAAAATCTGCCTTCTTTTAAATTTACTCTTTAGCATTCCAGAACAAATCTATTCACTTTTATACCTGAGATCCTCTCAACTATTTGAAGACAGCAGTTGTGTTTTCTTTTCCATAGGGTAAACATCTTCAGTTTCTTATCTAGCTTACTTTTGAGAATCTTCACCATCCTGGCCACCCTGTTTCTGATGAAATACAACTTTACAATGTAGTTTTATTTATTTTTTAATTTTTTATTGTTATGTTAATCACCATACATTACATCGTTAGTTTTTGATGTAGTGTTCCATGATTCATTGTTTATGCATAACACCCAGTGCTCCATGCAGAACGTGCCCTCTTTAATACCCATCACCAGGCTAACCCATCCTCCCACCCCCCTCCCCTCTAGAACCCTCAGTTTGTTTTTCAGAGTCCATCATCTCTCATGGTTCCTCTCCCCCTCCAATTTCCCCCCCTTCATTCTTCCCTTCCTGCTATCTTCTTCTTTTTTTTCTTAACATACATTATATTATTTGTTTCAGAGGTACAGGTCTGTGATTCAACAGTCTTGCACAATTCACAGCGCTCACCATAGCACATACCCTCCCCAGTGTCTATCATCCAGCCACCCCATCCCTCCCACCCCACCTCCCACTCCAACAACCCTCAGTTTGTTTCCTGAGATTAAGAATTCCTCATATCAGTGAGGTCATATGATACATGTCTTTCTCTGATTGACTTATTTCGCTCAGCATAACACCCTCCAGTTCCATCCACGTCGTTGCAAATGGCAAGATCTCATTCCTTTTGATGGCTGCATAATATTCCATTGTATATATATACCACGTCTTCTTTATCCATTCATCTGTCGATGGACATCTTGGCTCTTTCCACAGTTTGACTACTGTGGACATTGCTGCTATAAACATCGAGGTGCATGTACCCCTTTGGATCCCTACCTTTGTATCTTTGGGGTAAATACCCAGTAGTGCAATTGCTGGATTGTATGGTAGCTCTATTTTCAACTTTTTGAGGAACCTCCATACTGTTTTCCAGAGTGGTTGCACCAGCTTGCATTCCCACCAACAGTGTGGGAGGGTTCCCTTTCTCTGCATCCGCGCCAACATCTGTCGTTTCCTGACTTGTTAATTTTAGCCTTTCTGACTGGTGTGAGGTGGTATCTCACTGAGGTTTTGATTTGGATTTCCCTGATGCTGAGTGATGTTGAGCATTTTTTCATATGTCTGTTGGCCATTTGGATGTCTTCTTTGGAAAAATGTCTGTTCATGTCTTCTGACCATTTCTTGATTGGATTCTTTGTTCTTTGGGGATTGAGTTTGATAAGTTCTTTATAGATTTTGGATACTAGCCCTTTATCTGATATGTCATTTGCAAATATCTTCTCCCATTCTGTCGGTTGTCTTTTGGTTTTCTTGACTGTTTCTTTTGCTGTGCAAAAGCTTTTTATCTTGATGAAGTCCCAATAGTTCATTTTTGCCCTTGCTTCTCTTGCCTTTGGCGATGTTTCTAGGAAGAAGTTGCTGCAGCTGAGGTTGAAGAGGTTGCTGCCTGTGTTCTCCTTTAGGATTTTGATGGACTCCTGTCTCACATTGAGGTCTTTCAACCATTTGGAGTCTATTTTTGTGTGTGGTGTAATAAAATGGTCCAGTTTCATTCTTCTGCATGTGGCTATCCAATTTTCCCAACACCATTTGTTGAAGAGACTGTCTTTGTTCCATTGGACATTCTTTCCTACTTTGTCAAAGGTGAGTTGACCATAGAGTTGAGGGTCCATTTCTGGGCTCTCTATTCTGTTCCATTGATCTATGTGTCTGTTTTTGTGCCAGTACCATGCTGTCTTGATGATGACAGCTTTGTAATAGAGTCCGGAATTCTGATGCCACCAGCTTTGCTTTTCTTTTTCAACATTCCTCTGGCTATGCGGGGTCTTTTCTGGTTCCATACAAATTTTAGGATTATTTGTTCCATTTCTTTGAAAAAAGTGGATGGTATTTTGATGGGGATTGCATTGAATGTGTAGATTGCTCTAGGTAGCATTGACATCTTCACAATATTTGTTCTTCCAATCCATGAGCATGGAATGTTTTTCCATTTCTTTGTGTCTTTCTCAATTTCTTTCATGAGTATTTTATAGTTTTCTGAGTACAGATCCTTTGTCTCTTTGGTTAGATTTATTCCTAGGTATCTTATGGTTTTGGGTGCAATTGTAAATGGGATTAACTCCTGAATTTCTCTTTTTTCTGTCTTGTTGTTGGTGTATAGGAATGCCACTGATTTCTGTGCATTGATTTTATATCCTGCCACTTTAATGAATTCCTGTATGAGTTCTAGCAGTTTTGGAGTGGAGTATTTTGGGTTTTCCACATAAAGTATCATATCATCTGTAAAGAGTGAGAGTTTGACTTCTTTGCCACTTCGGATGCCTTTGATTTCTTTTTGTTGCCTGATTGCTGTGGCTAGGACTTCTAATACTATGTTGAATAGCAGTGGTGATAGTGGACATCCCTGCCACACCACTTGACCTTAGGGGGAAAGTTCTCAGTTTTTCCCCACTGAGAATGATATTTGCTGTAGGTTTTTCATAGATGGCTTTTATGATATTGAGGTATGTACCCTCTATCCCTATACTCTGAAGAGTTTTGATCAAGAAAGGATGCTGTACTTGTCAAATGCTTTTTCTGCATCTATTGAGAGGATCATATGATTCTTGTTCTTTCTTTTGTTAATGTATTGTATCACATTGATTGATTTGCGGATGTTGAACCAACCTTGCAGCCCAGGGATAAATCCCACTTGGTCGTGGTGAATAATCCTTTTAATGTACTGTTGGATCCTATTGGCTAGTATTTTGATGAGAATTTTTGCATCCATGTTCATCAAGGATATTGGTCTGTAATTCTCCTTTTTGATGGGGTCTTTGTCTGGTTTTGGGATCAAGGTAATGGTGGCCTCATAAAACGAATTTGGAAGTTTTCCTTCCATTTCTATTTTTTGGAAGAGTTTCAGAAGAATGGGTATTAATTCTTCTTGAAATATTTGGTAGAATTCCCCTGTGAAGCCATCTGGCCCTGGGCTTTTGTTTGTTGGGAGATTTTTGATGACTGCTTCAATTTCCTTAGTGGCTATAGGTCTGTTTAGGTTTTCTGTTTCTTCCTGGTTCAGTTTTGGTAGTTGATACATCTGTAGGAATGCATCCATTTCTTCCAGGTTATCTAATTTGCTGGCATAGAGTTGCTCATAATATGTTCTTATAATTGTTTGTATTTCTTTGATGTTGGTTGTGATCTCTCCTCTTTCATTCATGATTTTGTTGATTTGGGTCATTTCTCTTTTTTTTTTGATAAGTCTGGCCAGGGGTTTATCAATCTTGTTAATTCTTTCAAAGAACCAGCTCCTAGTTTTGTTGATCTGTTCTACTGTTCTTTGGGTTTCTAGTTCATTGATTTCTGCTCTGATCTTTATTATTTCTCTTCTCCTGCTGGGTTTAGGCTTTATTTGCTGTTCTTTCTCCAGCTCCTTTAGGTGTAGGGTTAGGTTGTGTACTTGAGACCTTTCTTGTTTCTTGAGAAAGGCTTGTATTGCTATATACTTGCCTCTTAGGACTGCCTTTGCCGCATCCCAAAGATTTTGAACAGTTGTGTTTTCATTTTCATTTGTTTCCATGAATTTTTTTAATTCTTCTTTAATTTCCTGGTTGACCCATTCATTCTTTAGTAAGATGCCCTTTAGCCTCCGTGTATTTGAGTTCTTTCTGACTTTCCTCTTGTGGTTGAGTTCTAGTTTCAAAGCATTGTGGTCTGAAAATAGGCAGGGAATGATCCCAATCTTTTGGTACTGGTTGAGACCTGATTTATGACCTAGGATGTGATCAATTCTGGAGAATGTTCCATGGGCACTAGAGAAGAATGTGTATCCCGTTGCTTTGGGATGGAATGTTCTGAATATATCTGTGAAGTCCATGTGGTCCAGTGTGTCATTTAAAGTCTTTATTTCCTTGCTGATCTTTTGCTTAGATGATCTGTCCATTTCAGTGAGGGGGATGTTAAAGTCCCCCACTATTATTGTATTGTCAATGTGTTTCTTTGCTTTTGTTATTAATTGCCTTATATAATTGGCTGCTCTCATGATAGGGGCATAGATATTTACAATTGTTAGGTCTTCTTGTTGGATAGATCCTTTAAGTAGGATATAGTGTCCTTCCTCATCTCTTATTACAGTCTTTGGTTTAAAATCTAATTTGTCTGATATAAGGATTGCCGCCTCAGCTTTCTTTTGGTGTCCATTAGCATGGTAAATGGCTTTCCACCCCCTCACTTTCAATCTGGGGGTGTCTCTGGGTCTAAAATGAGTCTTTTGCAGACAGCATATCAATGGGTCTTGTTTTTTAATCCAATCTGATAGCCTGTGTCTTTTGATTGGGGCATTTAGCCCATTTACATTCAGGGTAACTATTGAAAGATATGAATTTAGTGCCATTGTATTGCCTGTAAGGTGACTGTTACTGTATATTGTCTCTATTCCTTTCTGGTCTATGTTGTTTTTAGGCTCTCTCTTTGCTTAGAGGACCCCTTTCAATATTTCTTGTAGGGCTGGTTTCGTGTTTGCAAATTCCTTTAGTTTTTGTTTGTCCTGGAAGCTTTTTATCTCTCCTTCAATTTTCAATGACAGCCTAGCTGGATATAGTATTCTTGGCTGCATATTTTTCTCATTTAGTGCTCTGAAGATCATGTCAGTCCTTTCTGGCCTGCCAGGTCTCTGTGGATAGGTCTGTTGCCAATCTAATGTTTCTACCCTTGTAGGTTACATATCTCTTCTCCCGAGCTGCTTTCAGGATTTTCTCTTTTTTTCTGAGGCTCGTAAGTTTTACTATTAGATGTCGGGGTGTTGACCTATTTTTATTGATTTTGAGAGGGGTTCTCTTTGCCTCCTGGATTTTGATGCCTGTTTCCTTCCCCAAATTAGGGAAGTTCTGTGCTATAATTTGCTCCAATATACCTTCTGCCCCTCTCTCTCTTTCTTCTTCTTCTGAGATCCCAATTATTTTAATGTTGTTTCGTCTTATGGTATTGCTTATCTCTCGAATTCTGCCCCATGATCCAGTAGTTTTCTATCTCTCTTTTTCTCAGCTTCTTTATTTTCCATCATTTGGTCTTCTATATCACTGATTCTCTCTTCTGCCTCCTTTATTCTAGCAGTTAGCGCCCCCATTTTTGCACCTCATTAATAGCCTTTTTATTTCGACTTGGTTAGATTTTAGTTCTTTTATTTCTCCATAAAGGGTTTCTCTAATAACTTCCATGCTTTTTTCAAGCCCAGCCAGTATCTTTAAAGTGATGATTCTGAACTCTAGATCTGACATCGTACTAATGTCCATATTGAGTAGGTCCCTGGCAATTGGTACTACCGCTTGTTCTTTTTGTTGAGGTGATTTTTTCCGTCTTTTCATTTTGTCCAGAGGAGAACAGATTAATAAGAGAACAAAATGCTAACAGGGTAACAATGTCCCCAGAAAATATACTCTAAACAAATCAGAAAAGACCTGAAGTCAGGGGAAAAGAAAGGGAAAGAAAGAAAAAAGAGAAAAAAAAAAAAAGAAAAAGAAAAAGATAAAAACAAAAACAGAACAAAACAAAGAAAAAAACCCAGAATATGATCAAATATGATCAGGCTGGTGCATAGATCAGTGCCACACACTAGATTTTGGGTGTATTTTGGTCTGTTAGAAGAAAGTGCCTCCCAAAATTTTAAAGAAAGAAAAACTTATATATGTACAAAAATAAGGGTTGATATGATGAAGGGATGGAATATGACTGTAAAGATGAAAATTATAAAACATTTTATAGAAGGAATTGATAAGTTGTTTGAAAAAAGAAAGAAGAGGATTTTAAAAAAAAGAAAAAAAAAAGGGGGAGAGAATGTGATCAGGCAGGAGAGTAGAACAAAACCATACACTAGAGATTTAGGGTATATTTTGATCTGTTAGAAGAAACTATTTCAAAATTTTAAAGAGACAACAACTTATATATATATGCCAAAAATAAGGGTAACTACTATGAAGGGATGGAATATGACTCTAAAAATGAAAAATAAAAATGTTTTTTAAAAAAGGGATTGATAAGATGTTGGTTGAAAAAGGGAAAAAGAAAAATTCAAAAAAGAAAAAAAAGACAGTTAAAAAAAAAATTAACTTTGAAAGACTAAGGAATTATGGTAAAAAAGCCGTGGATTCTATGTGCATTACTCCCCCAGTGCTGGAGTTCTGCTGTTCTCATTGATTGGTAAACTTGGTCTTGGCTGGCTGTTCTCGCTGATCTTCTGGGGAGGGGCCTGTTGTTGTGGTTCCCAAATGTCTTTGCCGGAGGCGGAATTGCCCCGCCCTTGCCTGGTGCGGGCTAAGTAATCTGCTCGGGTTTGCTCTCAGGAGCTTTTGTTCCCTGCAAGCTTTCCGTAGAGCTTTGGAGGCCAAGAGTGAAAATGGCAGCCTCCCAATCTCCGCCCCGGAGGAGCCGAGAGCTCAGGGCCCCACTCCTCAGTGTGGCCCCAGAGAAAAGCAGTCAATCACTCCTGTCTCCCCAGTCTCCGGCGGCACTCCGTGCTCACCCGACCTGTGACCGAGCGTTTCTATCTCTGGCACCAGATCCCGTGTGGAATCTCCAAACCCAGCAGATCCCTGCAGTGTGCTCCCGCGCTGCTCCTCCCGGGAGAGGAAGGGGAGTCTCCCCGGATCTGCCGCTTGTTGGGTCCCTGCTGGAGGAGCAGTGACCCGACTGTGCTGTTGATCACAGTTTATGGCAAGCCGGAGCTGAGATCCTGCGCCTCGGCTCCATCTCTGCAGCTGGCTTCCCCGCTCCAATACCTGGGAGCTCTGCCACACTCAGGCACCCCCGGTCTTTCTGTGACCCTGAGGGTCCTGAGACCACACTGTCCCACGAGGGTTCCAGCCCCCTGCTTAGCCACTGGAGCGACGTCCCTCAGCGGAGCAGACTTCTAAAAGTTCTGATTTTGTGCTCAGGGGCTCTATCACTTGCCAGAAGCGGCCGACGGAGGCCCCCTCCCCCGCCATCTATCCTCCCAAATAACGCCTCGATTCACTTCTCGGCACGTCCTATGTTCCAGAAAGTGGTCGCTTTTTTGTTCAGAGAGTTGTTGCTATTCTTTTCTTCGATCTCCTGTTGAGTTTGTAGGTGTTCAGAATGGTTTGATCCCTATCCAGCTGAATTCCTGAGACCAGATGAAATCCAGGTCTCCTACTCCTCTGCCATCTTTTTATTATTATTTTTTGAGAGAGCAAGAGAGAGGGGGAGGGGCAGAGAGAAAGGATGAGAATTTTTTTTAAGATTTTTATTCATTTATTTGTCAGAGAGAGAAACAGAGAGAGAGAGGGAGAGGGAGAGAACTAACACAAGCAGAGGGAGGGGCAGGCAGAGGGAGGGGCAGGCAGAGGGAGAAGCAGGCTCCCCTCTGAGCAAGAAGCCTGATATGGAACTTGATTCCAGGCTGCTGGGATCATGACCTGAGCCTAAGACAGACGCTTAGCTGACTGAGCCACCCAGGCATCACAGGAAGAGAGAGAATCTTAAGCAGGCTCTACACGCAGCACAGAGCCTGATGCAGGGCTGGATCCCAGGACGCTGGGATCATGACTTGAGCCAAAGGCAGATGCTTAATGGACTGAGCCACCCAGGTGCCCCTACAGTGTAGTTTTTATTTTTTTATTTTTTATTTTTTAAAGATTTTATTTATTTATTTGAGACAGAGAGAATGAGATACAGAGAGCATGAGAGGGAGGAGGGTCAGAGGGAGAAGCAGACTCCCTGCCGAGCAGGGAGCCCGATGCGGGACTTGATCCCGGGACTCCAGGATCATGACCTGAGCCAAAGGCAGTCGCTTAACCAACTGAGCCACCCAGGCGCCCTACAGTGTAGTTTTTAAAAGTCAGTGGCCAGGGGCACCTGGGTGGCTCAGTCCATTAAGCATCTGCCTTTGGCTCAAGTCATGATCCCAGCGTCCTGGGATCGAGCCCCACATAAGGCTCTCTGCTCAGCAGGGAGTCTGCTTCTCATGCTCCCCCTGCTTATGCTTGTTTGCTCTCTCTTTCTCTGTCAAATAAATAAATAAATAAGATCTTATAAACAAAAGTCAATGGCCAAAGTGTTTCTGAGTACTCCTAACGGAGTCTGATAAAATGAAGTGCAAAGAGATCACTTAGCAAAATGAATAAATATATAAACAAACACATTAGGTAAGTAATTAAGGGGAGGGGAGATACTGACTAACAATTAAAAGGTCAGAGGTAGGTCTACCTCTAGGTAGAGCTGGAGATCCAGGAGTTCATCTATCATTTGAACTCTGTCTTCATTACTTAGCTTTGTTTTTCTTTGTATTTTCATTATTTCTTCTTAGAAGCTCCATGTTTACATCTTACCAAATTAGCAACTCCTCTCCGTGGTAAGGATAGAATTCTGGAGAAAAACTAACACAGGAAGAGAAAGACACATTGCTGATCTTCCAGAATGTAAATTTTGTCATAAAGTAAACAATTTCAGAACACTGTGACTTGCTAAATTGGCTTTTAGTGACACTTCTTTTGAATGCATTCACAATGCTGCTTTATTTTGTGTCTTCCAGAATTTTTCCTGGAATCTATGTCAAACTCATGATTTGAATGTTGTAGAACTATTCTTTTCAAATTTTGGAAATTAAGATATCAGTTCCCTATCTTTTATCTTTTGATCCTTTTCTAGTTCACACTGATTTTTCAGAGTTACAGTATTTCAACATCTATTGACTACCACACAGTGGTACTTTCTTCATTCATATTTACAAGTTTTTGGCTTCTGAGACAAGAATTCATTTAGCTTAAAAACTTGAATTCCTTTAAATCAACCAGTTAAATCGTACTTCTTATAATCTGCCCACCTGCCTTGTCTTTCTAGTTCTACATAAAGAGCTTTCTAGTTGGGAGCCTTGGTTTTAAGAAACAGAGTCAATCAGGTTAACTCCAGATTATGGAGAAGCTTACATGTAGCAGAGGAAGAAAAGGAGATCATAAGAACAGAGAAGTGGATTTCATGGAGGCTTGTGTCTGTGGGCAGGTCCTAAGCAGTGGCATTTCGAGGGTCTTCTATGTACCATCACATCAGTTTTTGACTCTGTAAATCGAGACTGTGACTCTCTGACTTGCTCTGTTTTTCTTGGTGAGTCTTTTTGTTTGTTTTTTTAACACTTTATTGAAGAATAACTTCTCTGCCTCCCCCTACCCTTGTCCCCATGTGTTCTCTGTCACTGTATATTTGTTTGTGTTTCCTAGACTTTTATATGAATAGAATCATAGCATGTCCTTTTTTTTTGACTGACTACTATCTCTCAGGATACTTTTTTTGAGATTCACCCATATTATTTTGTGTATTAGTAGTTCATTCCTTTTATTGCTGAGTGGCATTCCATTGCATGGTTGTTTTACATTTTGTTTATTCACCTGTTGATGTACATGTGGGTTTCAGATTTTGGCCATTACTAATAAAGGTTTTATGAACACTCATGTACAAGTCTTTGTATATATGAACACAGGCTTTTATTTCTTTTGGGAAAATAGGTAGGAATGGAATGGCTGGATCATGTGGTAGGTGTACGCTTAACTTTTTAGGAAATTGCCAAGCTGTTGCAAGAGTGGTTGTATAATTTCACATTCTCACCAGCAGTATGTAAGAGTTCCAGTTACTTTACATTCTCTCCATCTCTTGCTGTGGTCACTCTTTTAATTTTTTGTTGTTCTAGTATAGTGGCATTTCATTGTCATTTAATTTGCATTTCTTTAATGTGAACATGTCATGTGCTTATTTGCCATTAATATTTCTTCTTTGATGAAGTGCTTATTAAAATCTTTTGTCCATATTTTCTTAGACTTTTTATTTCCTTACTATTAAGTTTTAAGAATTCTTTATATATCCTATTTTAAAAGATCTTTATCAGACATGTGATTTACAAATATTTTCTCTCAGTTTTCTTGTTGATCTGTGGATTACTTGGAAGAGTGTTACTTTTCAAATATTTGGGGTTTTTCCAGTTATCTGTTATTAACTTATAATTTATTTCCTTTGTGATCAGAGAACATACTTTGTATGACTTGAATACATGTATCAGTTTTGATTATTTTTTCTCCTTTTTATAGGCTATATTTTCTTACTTTATTTTTCATGCCAGGTAATTATTGATTGGATGCCAGACATTATGAGTTTTAGCTTCTTGGGTGTGAGATATTTTTGTATTCCTATAAATATTCTTGAACTTTGTTCTGTTTTTCTGTTTGTTCTGTGGTTGCATTTCTTGGAAACACTTTGATCCTTGTGGGTCTTGCTTTTAATCCTTGTGAGATAGGAACAGAATAGAGTCATTCTAGGGCTACATTTTCCCCACTACTGAGGCAAGACCCTTCTGAGTATTCTACCTGATGCTGTATGAATTATGAGGTTTTTTGTTTTTTGTTTTTGTTTGTTTTTAAATGTGTCTGGTGGAAAGAGGCACTATTCCTGGACAGGTGTGAGCACCAGGTATTGTTACTGTGATGGTTAATTTTATGTGTCAACCTGGCTGGGCCATGGTGCTCAGATGTTTCGTCAAAGATTATTCTGAATGTTTCTATGAAGTTGGATTTTGGATGAGATTAACATTTAAATTAGTAGACTTTGGGTAAAGCAAATTGCCCTCCATAATGTGGATGAACCATGAGCCTCACTTAGTCAGTTGAAGGACTTGATAAAACAAGGACTGACTTCTGGAACAAGGATCCTGCCAGAAGATTTCCTTGGGACTCAAACTGCAACCTTCACTGGTTCTCCAGCTTGCTGGCCTACCCTGAAGATTTTAGATTTACCAAGCTTCTACAGCTGCTTGAGTCAATTCCTTAAAATAAATCTCTCACTTTATATATTCATGTCCTGTTGGTTCTGTTTCTCTGGAGTACCCTAGCAGTTACCTCTAATTTCTAGTGTGTCTTTTTTCAGGTTTAGGTAGTTTCCTCACACACATGCTCTGATCAGTACTCAGCTGAATATTTGAGGGGAACCCTCTTTAGATGTCCAGAATTATCAATCTGTTTAGCTCTCTTTCTCTGGTACTGTCTTTTGTGAGGTCTTGCTGACTTGGCCTGCTTCTGCTCCCAGCTCTGTCTCATCACCTCACAGAGTCTGCCAGGCTTCACTTGGGTTCCCCATCCCTGAGTGTCTGGAAATGCTCGTGAGGCATGAAGCTGGGACACTTGTTAGGCTCACCTTGTTTTTTCCCCATCTTTTAGGGGTCAGTGTCCCTCATTGCCTGATGTCCAGCATCTTGAAAACCATTGTTTAATATATTTGTCTGGGTTTTTGGTTGTTTCAGATGGGTGGGTATATCTGGTTCTGTTACTTTATCTTGACCAGAAGTTAAAGTTCTTAGTTGTATCTTCTTGCATATTCTTCTTTCACTGATCTGACTTCCTTTCTTTCTATGCTAGATGTATATTTACTCATTGCTTTTGCTTATCTGTTTCAGTTTCCTTGAAGCTGTGATTTATTAATCCTTCCTCTTATATTTCTGTATGCATCTTTTTAGCTTCAGTTTTTGCAGATAGTTTACAGATGAAATGCTTTTGTGTTAAATGCCCTGACTGAACTACCTGGACATTGTTGAACAGGTTCTGTGATGCAAAACAAGACTAACTGTGATTGCCCCAACTGCAATGAGATGCTGGACAGTTTATCTTAGAAGAGCTATTAGACATGACAAGCCCTATGCAGAAAAAAGCATATTTTTATTTTATAGAAAGAAAATAGTAGACAAATAATTCAATTTACCTTTGTCACATCTTATGCCTTCCTACATACTAGGGTGTAACCTCCTTGAGAGCAGAGATGGTGTCTCATTATCACTGCATTTTCATCATCTGCATAATGCCTGCTACTTAATATCTATTCTCATATCTATGGAATGAATTAATGTATATCCTCTGCCCCCAAGAGGTCCTATCACTGTTTTTCCTGCCGTGAACAAAGCTCAAAAAAGTCCTTCTTGTTGTCCTCAGCTATTCTTATAATTATATGCCATTCTTGTTTTTCATGACGGTTTATACTGTAGATTTCACCTTGGGAGACGGTTATTTTGGGAATACTCCACCATCTAAAAGAAACTAAGGGTTAGGGCATTTAGAGAGAGATTCTTGAGAAGACCTTAGCTCTGAAGCACTTATCCAAAGTGTGTTGGACTATGTCTTTGCAGAACTGTCAAATTGTTGTGATCCTACTGTCCTTATAGAGTGCTATTCTCTGCTGATTTATAGTTTCTAAGTGACATTGTTAGGCTTGTGGATTTCAATCTCTACCTAACAAATCATGACAACAATGTGTGGGACAAACCCTAGCCTAAATTTGTTCTTAGTAGACATGAATAGCCTCTGATTCTAAACCCCTCAGGCACAGCCTAAAAGAGAATTAAAATAATGCTTTGACAAGTAAGACCTGTGGGCATTACATTCAAAATAACACCAGCATTTTTCACAGAACTAGAACAAACAATCCTAAAATTTGTATGGATCCAGAAAGGATCCCAAATAGCTAAGTAATGTTGAAAAAGCAAAGCAAAGCAGGAGGCATCACAATCCCAGACTTCAAGCTATACTACAAAGCTGTGATCATCAAGACAGTATGGTACTGGCACAGAAACAGACACATAGATCAGTGGAACAGAATAGAGAGCCCAGAAATGGACCCACAACTCTATGGTCAACTAATCTTTGACAAAGCAGGAAAAAATAGCCAATGGAACAAAGACATTCTCTTCAACAAATGGTTTTGGGAAAATGGGACAGCGATATGCAGAAGAATGAAATTGGACCACTTTCTTACACCATACACAAAAATAAATTCAAAATTGATGAAAGACCTAAATGTAAAACAGGAAACCATCAAAATCCAAGAGGAGAACAAAGGCAGCAACCTCTTTGACCTTGGCTGCAGCAACTTCTAACTAGACACATCTCTGGAGGCAAGGGAAACAAAAGCAAAAATGAACTATTGGGACCTCATCAAAATAAAAATCTTCATAACAAAGGAAACAATCAACAAAACTAAAAGGCAACTGACAGAATGGGAGTAGACATTTGCGAATGACATATTTGATAAAGGGTTAGTATCTAGAATCTATAAAGAACTCATCAAAATCAACACCCCAAAAATAAATAATCCAGTCAAGAAATGGGCAGAAGACATGAACAGACATTTCTTCAAAGAAGACACACAAATGGCTAATAGACACATGAAAAAATGCTCCCCATCACTTGGCATCACGGAAATACAAATCAAAACCACAGTGAGATACCACCTCATAACTGTCAGAATGGCTAAAATTAACAACTCAGGAAACAACAGATGTTGTCAAGAATGCAGAAAAAGGGGAACCCTCTTGCACTCTTGGTGGGAACGCAAACTGGTACACTCACTCTGGAAAACAGTATGGAGGTTCCTAAAAAAGTTAAAAATAGAGCTACCTTATGACCCAGCAATTGCACTAGTAAGTATTTATCCAAAGGACACAAAAATGCTGATTCAAAGGGGCACCTGCACCCCAATGTTTATAGCAGCACTATCAATAATAGCCAAATTATGGAAAGAGCCCAAATGTCCATCAGCCAATCAATGGATAAAGATGTGCTTTATATATAAAATGGGATGTTACTCAGCCATCAAAAAGAATTAAATCTTGCCATTTGTGACAATGTGGATGGAACTAGAGTGTATTATGCTAAGCAATAAGTCAGTCAGAGACAGACAAATACATGATTTCACTCACGTGGAATTTAAGAAACAAAACAGATGAACATAGTGGAAGGGAAGGAAAAATAAGATAAAAACAGAGAGGGAGGCAGGGGCACCTGGGTGGTTCAGTTGGTTAAGCCTCCGACTCTTGCTTTAAGCTCAGATCATGATCTCAGGGTTGGAGATCAGCATGGAATCTGCTTGGGATTCTTTCCCCCTTCCTCTCCCTCCACCTCTGCTTTTCCCCCTGCATGAACGTATGTGCAGGTGCATGAACATGTGCTCTTTCTCTCTAAATAAATAAATAAATAAAAAATCTTAAAAAAAAGCAGAGAGGGAGGCAAATCATAAGAGATTCTTAACTATAGAGAACAGACTGAGGGGTGCTGGATGGGAGGGGGGTGGGGGAATGGGGTTAATGGGTGATGGTCATTAAGGAAGGCACTTGTTGGGATAAGCACTGGGTGTTATATGTAAGTGATGAATCACTAAATTCTACTCCTGAAGCCCATTCTATACTGTAGGTTAACTAATTTGAATAAATTAAAAAAAGAAAGAAACAGGAAAAAAATGACCCGAGGAATCCATTATTCAAATTCAGATAGTGGGATATTTTATAAAACTGATCTCATTTCCTCAAAAAGTCAATGGCATGGGGAGAAACAAAGAAAGAAAGACTGAAAAGACTTAAGGGACATAACTGCCTAACGAAATGAATAGAATCTCTTTGAATCTTGATTTTTAATAACAAAAAATACAGTTTTAGATTTTCAGAGAAATTTGAATATAGCCTAGGTATTAGTCATTGTCAGTAAATTATGGTTAATTTTTGTTACATGAAAAAAAACTGTGCACATTGAGTAATGTTATCCATTTAAATGTTTTCTTAATATTCATACTCTTGACCCAAATTAATGCCTATTATTTGTAAAGCACTTAGCACACAGTCTGGCACAGAATGAGTGTCCAGTAAATGTTAGCTATTGTCATTGTTGTTGTCAAAGTATTTTCCTTTTTCATCTATCTTTTCTAGGTTTGTCTTTATCATGGTTCTTTGATACCACATTATATGCAAATGAAAAGATCTGTGAAAAAACAGTTGACTTGTGCTTTTTGTTTCATGCATCCAGTTCCCATATTATGTTTTCTAGTGTGAAGGCTAGTGTCACTATTGCTATAGTTAGTATTGTAGCCCTGTCTCTTACACCCTTTGTACCATCTCCATCCCAAACCATTCCTCTCTCGTTTGTTTGTCTCAACATGGTCAATTGGTTGATGTAGCTTCCTTAGGTGCTTATAGCCCATCTCAACTGAGATTTAGAAGATGGAAGGAAAGAAGCCATTGTTTTATAGCAGGCATGCAGTCATTAGCAGTCGGCAGATGTGAGTTTTACTCATGGTGGTTGAATATTGTCCTGGGATTATTGGTGATGGCTCCCAGCAGCAACAGCAACTTTCTAAAGTTTGCCTATTTTGTTGCTGCAGGTATCTGAACTCCCTGTACTTGGAGATGTCTGGAATTGACATTCCTGACATTTGATCCCCAGCCTCCCAACAGTAGTGAAAACCTCTATCTCTCTGTATTAAATTTTTTCTTACTCAAAAATCTAGTGTGGCTTCTGTTTTTATGACTAAATTCTGAATGACAAAGAATAGTAAAAATCCCCAGCATTTTTTTTCTTTCTTTCCCTTCCTTCCTTCTTTCTTTTCTTTTCTTTTTTTTCTTTCTTTCTTTTTCTTCCTTCCTTCCTTCCTTCCTTTCTTCCTTCTTTCCTTCCTTCCTTCCTTCCTTCCTTCCTTTCTTTTCTTTCTTTCTTCTTTCTTCTTTCTTTCTTTCTCTCTTTCTTTCTTTCTTTCTTTCACTCTTTCTCTCTTTCTTTCTTTCTTTCTTTCTTCCTTTCCTTTCCTTTCCTTTCCTTTCCTTTCCTTTCCTTTCCTTT